>NC_073386.1:26276869-26616452 GCF_028641065.1 Leucoraja erinaceus
CGGGTGAGCGATAGGAAGAGCATTACTTGAAATTGGAGAATTCATTAATCCTACCATCTGGTTGTAAGCTACCCAAGTGGAACATGAAATGCCAATCCTTCAGTTTATATGTGGCCTCACTCTGGCGCTGGAGGAGGCCAAGGACAGAAAATAGACACAAAAAGCTGGAGTAATTCAGCAGGCCAGGCAGCATCTCTGGAGAGAAGTATTGGGTGAGGTTTCGGGTCGAGACCCTTCTTCAGACTGAAAGGACAGAAAGGTTATTTTAAAAGTTAAAAAGCAAAGGAGTAATGGAGTAAATTTCGGAGTCCAAAATCTCAACAGTGGAGTTCACAACCACTAACGACGAGTTAAAGGGAGATGAAGAAGAAGTCGAATTGAAGAAATGCAGTGTGAGTAGCAATGGAGATCCTTTAATCTGAAAGGAATTTGGCTCATTACCAAGCCTGATCCATTCGGCGGTTGACATTATGCCTCCTATCAGTCTGAAGAAGGGTCTCGACCCGAAACGTAACCCATTCCTTCTCTCTAGAGATGCTGCTTGTCCCGCTGAGTTACTCCAGCATTTTGTGTATGCCTCCAATGGCATACACAAGTACTGGTGTAGTTGAGTGTACATAATGAAGCAAAATATCTGTCCACAATCTGAAAGAGCAAAATCAGGTAACAATTACTACTAACCAATGGAAATGGTTAGAACAATTGGGAAGAACTTGATCAATGAGGTAGATTTTAAAAAGCAGAACAAAGTAGAAAGATGAAGCATAGATACTCCAGACCAATTACAAGACCGAAGTCCGGATGGCTACCTCAAGAGACAATATTTTCAATTGCAATAGCAGCTGTAAATATAAAAATACAATGAAACGGAATTGGCCAGAAAATTGCGGAACTAAATAAATGATTAACATTTTTAAATAGCCTAAGTGTCCAAATAATATTCACAAATAATTCAGAATAAAACATGATTTTTAAATCTCATTTACATTAATTTATAGGCCAAATGGAAGGAATTTAGTGTTCAATTGCAGTAAATTAAAGTCCATTTTAAATCAGCTTTCTAGTGGGTTCCTGTGAACGCGCTGGTTTAGAACGTTCACATTGCGCTGGATTTGTGCCCTCAAATGCCCAGAAAAATACTGCGGGATATAAAGAGCCCAAAATGAACTAGTTGCTATAGTAAACTTTGTATAAAGGGGTCTTAAGAAGCCCCTTTTAATGTAAAAATAAGGTACATACCTTTAATTGTTTGCTTTATAAAACCCTGGGGCTGCGAGAGGTCGCGGGTTGAGAGAGTGATTTTAAAACTATTATAACTATTATTCGAGGCCTATAAAACTAATAATACCTTTTGCGACGGGGTCTTTCAGCGATTTTTCGTTAATGATTTACTAGGCTGAACATCTTCGATTGGAACAGCCTAGTAAAAATCGCGTTTTAAACCTCTAAAGATCTAGTATATTTGGTTTCTGCTGCTCCAGAGCAGGAGGCCATGCCGGTGAAATGTAAACAGTCTAAACAGCGCCAAAATCGCGCACGCGGGCTGGGGCAGATTCTCAGCGACGATTCAGGTAGGTTTTGCAACATATCTTTTATGTGCTTTAATTTCAAGTCATCCAAGTAAGATTGTTTCACATTTGTTTCAGAATATTTCAATCTATAATAACTGAAAATTTCATTCAGTTCTCTTAATTTTTAAGAAAGTTATGGGCTTGTGACCGTCCTCGATCACAGCTTTTGAGTTAAGTCAATGGAAAAACAATAGGGAACAAGATGCTAATTTCAGAGTATGAAAATGACCATAACCTTTTTAATACTGAAGATATGAAAATGAATTAGGTGTCAAATTAAACGTTTTATGCTTTATCTGATGGGATAAATTGCAGACTTGATTTTTTAAATCTCAAAATTAAGTAACATTGCCAGACATTGGAAATCGCAGACTATGTTCTATCGCATGTACTGGGGAAATTAAAGGTGGGGAATAGAAACCTCAATCCTAATTTTTATAAATTAGGCGCTATATAAAATACACAAAACAATTACATCCAGATTTGTCCCTGAAAAAAACAAATAAATTGCAATAATCCTGATACAACAGACTACTAAAAAGAGAAAGATACCAATAAATCAAGTTATTGAGACCTACCAACGCCGGTGTCTGCGTTCGCTTTCTTCGCCGACGCCAGGCTCTGTTTGATCTCAATAATGAGGATGTAAAGAAACAATGTTTTGAAGTTTGACGGCATCTGTACAACAGGGCAGGGGTCAGTGTGTCATTTTAACAAGTCGAGTAGCAGTGCTCCCTCCCCCGGAGAGCGGTGCCATGGAGAAGGGCGGCCGCCCTCATTCCCACAGCCCGGCAACGTCTACAAACGTCGCGCGTCGAAAACCGTTTGTGACATGCGGCCTCTAGTCTCGCGACGCCTCGCGCTGGGCGCCGGTTAGCTATCGGCGCCGAAGGTGGGTTTCTGCCAAAGATTATAGATCTAGTATATTTGGTTTCTGCTGCTCCAGAGCAGGAGGCCATGCCGGTGAAATGTAAACAAGGACGCCGCGATGTCACAGCCCTATGCGCAAAGATGTATTTGTTGTTTTCTCTCTTAACTCGTTCCTGCACACCTGTAAACTCTGCGGTGTACAGAAAAGTAAAGGGTGCGCAGCTCACAGCGTCAGAGGTCCGAGTACAAACCTTATTGGCGTTTGCAGATTCTCCCTGTGACCGCGTGGATTTCCTCCGGGACCCTTGTTTCCTCCCACAACCGAAAGACGTAGGTTAAATTTGTAGGAAGAAACTGCAGATGCTGGTTTACACCGAAGATAGACACACACAAAATACTGGAGTAACTCAGCAGGTTGTCACATTACCCTCAACTATCAATGAACCATTCTACATTTCCGTTGATCATCGTCCCCTTTAATCTAGTTTTCACAACTTACCCTTTCATATCTGTATGTCTCCCTCTCCCCTGATTCTGTCTGAAGAAGGGTTTTGACCTGAAACTTCACCCATTCCTTCTCTCCAGAGATGGCTGTCCTGCTGAGTTACTCCAGCATTTTGAGTCTATTTGGGGTTTGTAGGTTAAATTGTTCCCTGGTGTGCAGAGTGGATGAGAAAGTGGGATGACATAGAACTAGTGTGAATAGGTAATCAATAGTTGGTGTGGACACGGTGATTGAAGAGCCTGTTTCCATGCTGTATTTCTAAAACTAAAAATTGGAAATCGGGATTACTCCTCCGTAAGTGCGGGTTGCCTGTACGGCTTCTTTGGTATTCTCTGTTTCTGTATTTTTTATATTTCTCAACTTTTCAGGTTAGTTATATGTTATAACAAAATGTAACATGCTGAGTAAATCAACAGTTCAAGTAACATCGCTGGAAGCTTCAGGACTGACTGTCGACCAATACAGAAACAGTTTGAGCCACTGAAAGAATGAATGACATATGACAAATCACAGTGAGATTCTTCCAGCAGTTTAATTTTTGTTTCAAATTCTATAGTCTCTTGTAACTCTCCCTAATTTAATTTTGTGTTTGATCAATTGTTTAACAGGTGCCATGGTTACAAATGGAATACATGCACAAACAGCTTCCACAGGGGAGATCTTGTTTACCAAGAGCCAAAGCTAAGGGATTCCAATTGCAGCAGGGTAACTTTAACTGAAATCAGCCTCTAAACTGATTACAGGTAGACGCAGGTAGTCTGGTCGTGAACTGATCTCCTCACCATCGAAGGGATGTGTAGATGGCTTGCCTCAAAAAGGCAGCCAATATCTCCCTGGCCATGTTCACATTTCGCTCCTATCATCAGTAAGAAGGTACAGGATCCTGAAATCTATGATCAGCAGGTTCAAGAACAGCTTCCTAGCAACCATCAGGCTCCAAAATGCAACACAACAATAACCTCAACTATTGACTTTTGATGAACCGTCTCTGGTTGCATACTTTTTTTTGTTCCAGTGCAGTTATTAATTTAATTTTTTTGATTACTGTTTAATCTGTGTGCATTATGTTTACTGTTGCAGTTACTCATTTACTGAATTGTTTTGATTATTTATATTGATATCTGTGTGCAATACGTTCAGGATCTTTTAAGCTGGTGCAAATAAGAACTTAATTGTTCTATTGTCACCACATATGACAATTATACACTCTCTTGACTAATGATGCCAATGGTGAACAATTATTGACATTATGCAGATACAAGAATTGAAAAGCCCTCTTTAAAAAAATGAGATTTCTCTACCTTTCAATTCATCCTAAACATTACAGCTATATCTGCTTGATCTGCTGAGTATTTAAATTTTTTTTTTAGTTTACGTTTCAGATTACCTGGCAAGTGACTTTGTCCCGTCCCCACCTCTTTGTCCCGTCCCCACCTCTCAGCACTACAATCAGTCTGAAGAAGAATCCAGACTAGAACTGTCGCCTATCCAAGTTCTCCAGCTATCAAACCCTCCCTCTCCCTCCACTTCCGTGTCCCATCTACACTCGCACCATTTCTCCTCTCTCCACATTTCTCTGGCTCCATAATTGGCAACTCTTCTTTCCTTATATCACACATTTTGTCTTTTCATCACTGACCTTTGTCAAACCATCCATCTATCAAAAAAAAACCCTGAACCTGAATCAACCTTTCACATGTCCGGCTCTGTCCTGTCCCATCTCCTCGACAGCTTTTATCCCCCCCCCCTCCCAATCAGTCGGAATGATCCGACCTGCAACATCAACTGCCAATGTTCTCTCGGGATGCTGCCTGACCTGCTGAGTTACTCCAGTAATTTGTGTATTTTTCTGGTAAGTGGAAGTTGGATACAGATGGGGATGGGGGGGGGGGGGTTGATTGGTAGATAGTTGGACAAATGCCAGAGATGAAAAGACAACGTTTGTGAGATAAGGATAGAAGAGGAGTCAAACGTGAAGCCAGAGGAAGGAGTATAAGTGCTAGAGGATTAAGGTGAGGGGACATGGAGAAATGTATGTCCATCTAAGTGGGGCACAGGAATGAAGGGGGAAAAATCTACGTGAATTACTTTTCCAGGGATCCAGTACAGAATCCTGAGCTACTAACCGATTGTAATCCCCCAAATCCTGCTTCCCAACTGCAAAACAGACTCGATACTTCCCTATATTATTACCTTGTTGTCTAGAAAGATCTTATCAATAGTAATCTTTATTGCCTTTTCTCAAATAGATAGGCAATTAGGCAATAGAACGAGAGACATGCAAGCGTTAAAATTGGCTGGGCTCTCCTTGGGAATTACGAATGGAAGAATTCATTGTATTTTTCAATTTTCTGCCGTGTGTGTAGCCTTTTTATAAAGAGCTGGGATACCTAACAGAATAGCTCACTTAATATCTTGCCCATACACATATGCATATTCTCTGCAAATCGGGCAACCTAACCCAATCAATCACCCTTTGCAGGGTGAGGCATAAGAGACCACATATACTGGAATCTTGTGCAAAAAATCAAAGTCCTGGAGAAACTCAGGTCAGGCAGCAGGAGGAAATGGACGAACAATGTTTCAGGTTGAGATCCATCTCCAAATTGATTGTATTAGGAGAGAAAGTGGAAAAGGAGAGGTGGGATGGGGCAAAATCTGCCAAGTGATACACAAAAGGGGGATGGGGTGATTGACAGATAGGCAAAGCAAGAATTTCATTGTCCTATACAGGGACACATGACAATAAACTCACTTGAACTTGAACTTGGTAGAGTAATTGACAAAGGCTGAAGGTGAAAATAACACAAAAGGGTATCAAATAAGGAAAGAGCTGTTAAAGGGTAAAGCCACCGGGATGAATATGGGTGGAAGGGAAGAGAGGAAATAATGGGGATATATGGGAGGGATGGGTGTGAGCGTATGGAGGAGGGAAAAGGAACAGGGTGTTAGAAAATGTTTGTGCCGAGAATCCAATGTTGCAGGCTTCCCAAAGTGAGGTGGTGTTCATCTAGTTTTAGTGTGACCTCACTTTGGCAATGGAGACAGGCCAGAGCAGAAAAGTCAATATGGGAATAGGAATTAAAATGGTTTGCAACTGAGTGCTCTTGCAGGACTTAGCAGAACACAATTGTTCGGTGAAACAATCACCTACTCTGTACTTGATCTCGCTGATGTAAAGACCACAGCAGGAGCACCGAATAGATAAGGTTGGAAGGACTGCACACGGAGGGCTGCTGGGCTCATACAGTACAAACATAGAAAATAGGTGCAGGAGTACGCTATTCGGCCCTTCGAGCCATTCAATATGATCATGGCTAATTATCCTAAATCAGCAGCCCGTACCGTTTTTTCCTTATATCCCTTGATTCCCTTTGCCCTAAGTGCTAAATGTAACTCTCTTGAAAACATCCAATAAATTGGTCTCCACTGACTTCTGTGGCAGAGAATTCCAGATTCACAACTCTCTGGGTGAAAAAGTTTTTCCTCATCTCAGTCCTAAATGGCCTACCCCTTATTCTTAAACTGTGACCCCTGGTTCTGGACTCCCCCAACATCGGGAACATTTTTCCTGCAACTACACTGTCCAATAATCTATGAATTTTATATTTTTCTATACGAATCCCTCTCTCATCCTTCTAAATTCCAATGAATACAAGCCCAGTTGACCCATTCTTTCATCATACGTCAGTCCTGCAATCCCGGGAATTAAACTGGTGAACCTACGCTGCATTCCCTCAATAGAATAATGTCCTTCCTCAAATTAGGAGAGTAAAATTGCACACAATACTGCAGGTGCGGTCCCACCAGGGCCCTGCACAACTGCAGTAGGACCTCCTTGCTCCTAAACTCAAATTCTCACGCAATGAATCAAATCCTCTAGCAATGAATTGATGTAAGTGAAGAGAGAAGAGATGTATGGACAGGTGTTATATCTACTGCAGTTGCAGGCAAAAGGATCTGGGGGGGGTTGTGTGGGATGGGGTAAGTGACCCAAGGAATTGTGGAGTGGTCATTACATAAAGTAGAAAGGAGTGTGAACGGGAAGATGTGATTACATTAAAGGGGCATAAATATTGGTCGAGTGATGTGTTGGATGCGGAGGACAGTGGGGTACCATAGAAACATAGAAAATAGGTGCAGGAGTAGGCCATTCGGCCCTTCGAGCCTGCACCACCATTCAATATGATCATGGCTGATTATCCAACTCAGTATCCTGTACCTGCCTTCTCTCCATACCCAATGATCCCTTTAGCCACAAGGGCCACATCTAACTCCCTCTTAAATATAGCCAATGAACTGGCCTCAACTACCTTCTGTGGCAGAGAATTCCAGATATTCACCACTCTCTGTGTAAAAAATGATTTTCTCATCTCGGTCCTAAAAGACTTCCCCCTTATCCTTAAACTGTGACCCCTTGCTCTGGACTTCCCCAACATCGGGACTAATCTTCCTGTATCTAGCCTGTCCAACCCCTTAAGAATTTTGTAAGTTTCTATAAGATTCCCCCTCAATCTTCTAAATTCTAGTGGGTACAAGCCAAGTCTATCCAGTCTTTCTTCATATGAAAGTCCTGCCATCCCAGAAATCAGTCTGGTGAACCTTCTCTGTACTCCCTCTATGGCAAGAATGTCTTTCCTCAGATTAGGAGACCAAAACTGTACGCAATACTCTAGGTGTGGTCTCACCAAGACCTTGTACAACTGCAGTAGAACCTCCCTGCTCTTATACTCAAATCCTTTTGCTATGAATGCTAACATACCATTCGCACTATTGTGTGAGAATACTATTCCCATCTGGGGGAGGGAAGCGAGAACAGAACTGCAGGACATAGTGAAGATGTTCTAGCCACAATAGGAGGGGAAATCATGATTCATGATTACATTTGTTGCTCTTTCCTAAAATTGACAAATCATGTGAATTTCCTCTTGTATCAGTATAATTCAAATAAATAGGTAGTAACCAATCATGCCCATATTTTTTAGCAAAAAACTACCAGAGGAATTCAGCATCTGTGGAAGGAATGGACAGATGATCGGGTTGGGATCCGTCTTAAGACTGATGGAGTAGGGGAGTGAAAACTGGAAAAGAGAGGTGGGGTTGGGACAAAGCCTGGCCAGTGATAGGTGGGGACACGCGAGGAGGGATGATTGGCAGTTGGGTTGAGTAAGTTGCAGAGGCTAGAGGTGAAAAAGTGGCAATAGGATGTCAGAAAAGGAAAGAAGAGAAGTGAAATATAAGGCCAGAGGGAGGGATATGGGTGGAAGGAGATGGGGCAGTAGGAGATAAGGGGATAAAAGGGAAATAAACCTGCAAAGGAGGGGAAAAGAACACATGACTAGGATGATAGGAGAAATTGGTGCACACTGGGGTGGGGGAGGGCTGGGGAAAGAAAGGATGGGCGGTGGTTATTACTTGAAATTGGACAATTCAATGTTCATACTCTTAGGTTTTAGGCTACCCAAACAAAATATGAAGTGCTGCTCTTCCAGTTTGTATGTGGCCTCACTCTGACAATGACAGTAAAATGGGAGATCCAGCAGGACTTGGCAGACAGAGTGCAAGTGTTCGATAAAACCGTCTAAGCTTGGTCTCGCTAATGTAAAAGAGGCCACATTAGGGTTAGGGTGCACATGAACTGCTGTTTCACCTGGAAGGCCTGCTGGGTTCACTTGATGTAAGAGAGAGAAGGTGAAGGGGATAATGCTGGGGACGGAGGGGTTTGGGTTGGAAAGGGATGAGAGAAGTTGTGGGGGAGAGTGGTCTCTATGGAAAGTGGTAGTGACAGACAGACGTGGCTGGTGGAGGGATCACGTTGAATACGTCTGCAGTTGTTGGGGAAAGTGCATGGGTAGAAGGTTGTGTGGAATAGTATATGCCCATTTTCTCTTTGATTGTTGTTAACTGAAAGAAAAATCCAGCATGGTACGTAATGAACATCCAATCCACTTGCCAATCTCATCTACATGAAATGTAAATCACTAGAAGTTTATTGGTAAGATTTGAACAATCAAAAATCAGAATGAAATATTTATTGAAGTCGTGTGGTGGTAAAATTCTTCAAATTTTGAGAAATATAGATGCAAAATAAAGGAAAATATGTTTTTAAGAAGGAACTGCAGATGCTGGACTATCGAAGGTACACAAAAATGCTGGAGAAACTCTGCGGGTGCAGCAGCATCTATGGAGCAAAAGAAATAGGCAACGTTTCGGGCCGAAACCCTTTGTTGCCTATTTCCTTCGCTCCATAGATGCTGCTGCACCCGCTGTGTCTCTCCAGCATTTTTGTGTACCAAGGAAAATATAATGCTGTCCTCTGCATAAGTGTTAATTTTGGGACCTTTCTATCATTATCTAACAACGTTTACAGATTTCTCAGAGGTCCAAAAGAACTGAAGCAAGATGGATGGCTAGTTAGAGGAGGATATGTAAAGCAAAAATAGTTTCTTAATGTTCAGTTTCAGTCATCAAATCACAAAAGAGACTTTCAAGCCGTATACTGGATAACATAAAAAGTAAAACTAACTTGTTTTTATTTGTATATTGGCTGTCAGTAGAATAAATTAGTTTTATTCTGTTTATTGTTTCTACTTAAGCCATACATTTAAGCTGATTTTAATTCAGTGATTTAGGTATATATTTTTTTGCTATAATTGCATTTTAATCATCAGTTTCACTATCAGTAAACATATATCGAACTGTAGTTTTGCTACATGGTTCCTTATCTTCTGCACAATACCAGTCATTTGAATCAATCACCATTGTTGGAACTAATGAATCAACATCTGGTGTATCAAGGCTTGAACAGTTTCTTGCAAGATTTTCAACTGAAGTCAAGGTTGATTCCATATCTGTAAAGATACTTTTATAATCCGTAGTACAACATTTATTTTTTAATCCTTTTTTGGATTTTTCTTCAGATGTTGATGGAGAATTTCCTTGGTAAGAAAATCTGCTGTTGTCTCCTTTTACATTAGTGCTTTGACTTAAGTCATCAGTCTGGGATTTATCCAGATGGAATGAAAACTGCACAGATTTAACATCATCTCCCTTTGCAAAATAACAATGCATTAAGTTTAGAAGTGCTTCACTTGGTATTGAACTATTTAGAGAGCAATCAGACTTGTTTCCAAAATCATCAGCTACTTCTAAACATGAAGAAATTTGTGAAGATGACTCCGATCTTGATGTTGAAATATCAGTTGGTAAATTAGCGAGATATTCTTGGGAAGAACTCCGAGACGAAGAACCATTATCACTTAAATTATTACACTGCATAATTTCGTGGTTTTTGCAATGAAAATGTATTGTTTGTTCAACTTCATCCGGGCATGAAACATTGTTGTTGGGCATGCAGTCTTCTGAAGGTTCTCGAGAATCTAGAATATATAGAAACCATTGTGAGAGTATATATCGATTGCAGCCTTGTGTGTTTTATTTGCTCTACACTCTGTATCAGAATATTTATGATTAAGAACCAAAAATATCCTATGTAACTTTAGTTTTAATTAAATGTGAACTATGAACATTTTGAAAACTTACAAATACAATTAAACCACAGGTAAAATAAGTTATATTATTTTTTCCATGTACTTTATGTCCAGACACAGAATAATCCATAAATTCAATTCAAAATATTCATACTATCTGTTATTTATGTGTGGTACAGTTTTGCAAATATTAGACATCACCAATGCTTTTTTAGTGATGTTAATGAAGGGAACACTCCAGTGGCTGCTTTTCCCAATATCTTTACACGACTGAAATCTCTTCCCTGGTATTATTTTAGTAAATCACTTCTGCAGATTATTTAAAACACTGAGAATTAGCCATCAATAGCAGACTTGTGGCTGTACCATAAAAAAGATGTTGAGAGGAGTACAGTTTATTCAGACCATATCCGCATGCTACTTTTCATTTCATTCTATACTGTCCAGCACAACTTGCTTCCATAGACACAAGGAACTCCCGCTGCTGATTTACAAAAAAAGGACATTTATTATTTTCTGTTCTCCCTTCACACTGCTGAGATGCATTTCTGAAATTGGCCTTCACTGAAATTGCACTTGCTGAGCTCTCACAGGATGACAACTCTTTTTGCACTCCTACTATCCATTCATCCAGTGCCCTTTGAAGTATCAGAAACATCTCAGTTATAAACCCTGGTATATGGTAACATGTTGCAATGCCGGCGATAATACCGACTGCTACCATCTAATGATTTCCTCAATAGGAGCTCATCAACCTCTGATGATGAAGCCACTGGAAAATCAATTTGGGTAAATAAGTATAGAAGATATGTAAAAAGGAATTTGCAAAAAAATGATTCTCAATTGTGTTAAAGATGGAAATAAATTACAGCATTGTTTTAATTTCTCTGGATTTAGTGTTATTATTTGTAATAAGGAGAGCATAACATTTATAGGGTCTATATGAAAGCAATGGCAACATATAGCAAGTCCAAGAGAGCATAAATGATGCCCTGATAAGGAAAAGTAGGATTTAGAAGAATCTCAAGGCATTTTGTCTTCAGGAGTAAGAGGATAGCTAGGGAAAGAGTATGTCCACTCAAGGACAAAGAAAATGTATGCATGGAACCAGAGGAAGTGGACAAGGTTCTTAATGATTACTTTGCATCACTATTCACCAATGATAATATACAATAGTACAGTGCAGGAACAGGTCCTCAGCCCACCGTGTCTGTGCCAACGATGATGCCAATATCAACATGTTGTAATTAATCTGCTGATTTAGCAATTTCACCGAATGAATGTAGAATTGGATGTCATTGACATACAGAGACTGATCCTGAATTTTCAGTAAAAGGGGAAGTTATTCACAGAGTTACAGTTGGGGCATGGATTGGAAGATGATGGTTGAGGCATCAAGATCATGGACAGAGAGTGATGGATAATTTAGTGACAATTGGCTGATGAATCCAGAAATTAATAGTTGGGGCATTGATCAGGTACCAAGAGCAGTGGGCATGGATTGGGGACCAACAGTTGCAGGAAGGTGGTGAACAGGGTTTAATTGGGAACATGTTATGGTTGAATTAGGGACTTGCATCTGGGACATGGATCCAGGGCTGAAATTGATGGATTAATAAGGCTTGATAGTTGGAGGTATGAATAATGTATCGACCAATGGAGGGGAAGAAGATCATGGACCAATGGCTGGGGATTAATAATTGGGGGGGGGGGGGGGGGGGGGAGGGGGGGATACAGTGATACGAAAGATGGCGGCCTGATAGGGAAAATTGAAGTTAAAATAGAGCACTAGTTGGGTAAGAAATTACCTATGAAAGAGATTGGGTACGTGTCATTATGGCTGCGTTAGATCAAGTCAGAGAGACTAAGAAATGAGAGGAAACTTACTGTTGAATGAAAATCAAAAGCAGTAGAGTTGCTGCCCTACAACGCTAGAGACCCGGGTCCGATCCTTACTACGGGTTCTGTCTGCATGGAGTTTGTAGATTCGCCCTGTGATAGCGTGGGTTTTCTCCAGGTGCTCTGGTTTCCTCCACATTCTAAAGACGTACAGGTTTGTAGGATAATTGGCGTCTGTAAATTATCCCAAGTCTGTAGGATAGTACCAGTGTACAGGGATTGCTAGTTGGTGCAGAATTGGTGGGCTGAAAGGCCTGTTTTGCATTTAACTCTAAACTAAAAAACTATTAGCATATAGGCAATTAGCATATTGGTCGGCAAGGATGAGTTGGGCTTGTTTCTGTGACTATGACATGTTTTTCATGGGTTTTGGTAGTTCTGATGAGGAAAGAGTTACAATATTTATTTTTTAAGGAGCAGCAGTATGCCTGGATACTTCCACCTGGGTTCTTAACAGCCCAGCCATATTCCATTAACAACTGGTTAAGTGTTTAGATGGGCTTTACCGACATAGGTGAGGAATATACGATGTTACTGAAGGAATTACTACAGATCATGATGCGGACTAAAAACATATTCTAAAAGGGCTAAGGGACTTACATTTTTTGGGACGTGTTAAAACAAGAAGTGTAAGTGAGGCAAAAAAGGAAAGCTATACAGAAGTTATTAACACCATACGATGTTTCCACTTATAAAACATATTTATGGTGTAGCAGCTATTGGTGAGAGTTTACAGAAGAGAATATGGGTATAATTAGACCTGTGAATGTGGACAGCGAAATGTGATATGGTTTTCTCTACGGTAAAAGAAAAGCTTCAGTTGGCTCCACCTTGGGGAATAACTCCAATTTTGGGATATGTAGGCAGCTCCAGAAGGTAGTTTATTAAAGTCACCTTACTGTTAGATGATTAGCATAGCATTGTATATGCCTCAGGCCTGATATTCTTCATGCGAAAGATGTTAACTACCTCCTGGGCAGCTTAACATTTTGCTTTGATCTTGGGAACCTGCACCTAATCGTTGAGAACTGAGCACAACTCAATAAGTTACTAATAGGTGGGAGGATTAAAGAAAGGAAGACATCCAGCTCTATTGATTGGACATGGACAGTGTTATCATATTAATTTGATCTCAAAGTGTGATCATTAAAATACGACCCTGGCAAAAACATAGGTATATAGAGACCCCACATCAATGTACAGTAGAGAATGAAAAAAGGGACACAGAATACCACTGACAGGAACAGGCCCTTCAGCCTATCTGTGTTGAACATGATGCCAAGACTAAGTAATCTCAGCTGCCTGCCCAGGATTCATATCCCTCCATTCCCCTGTATATCCATGTGCCTATCTAAAAGCCTCTTTAATACTACTATCATATCTAAAGCAAAAGAGGGATTTTAAGGAGTTAATTCACCCATAGAGTTGGGGATATCATTATCAAGTCAAGTCAAGAGATTTTATTGTCATGTGTCCCAGATAGGACAATGAAATTCTTGCTTGCTGCAGCACAACAGAATATTGTAAGCATAAATACATAACAGTTCAGTGTGTCTATATAGCATAGACCATATATATACACGTAAATAAACAGATAAAGTGCAATAGGCTGTTATAGTTCAGAGTTTGTTTGATGGTGAGTTTAATAGCCTAATGGCTGTGGGGAAGAAGCTGTTCCTGAACCTGGATGTACCAGATTTCAGTCCTGTACCTTCTACCTGATGGCAGCGGAGAGATGAGTGTGTGGCCAGGATGGTGTGGGTCCTTGATGATGTTGGCAGCCTTTTTGAGGCAGCGACTGCGATAGATCCCTTTGATGGTGGGGAGGTCAGAGCCAATGATGGACTGGGCAGCTGGAGTTCAACGTTTTAAATTTCTCCAAGGCCCTGTCTGAATTCATCTTCTTAAGCCTTACATGGACTTTTTTTTTTATTTTTGACCAAGGTTATTATCTCTTTGCTCATCCAAGATTCCCAATCCTATGCTTACTGGAACTTACTGGCCCTGAACATTGAATAACTGGCCTTTAAATGACTCCCAGGTCAGATGTGGATTTAACCAACAACAACTGCTTCCTTCCAATTTACTCTTCAGCTCCTGCCTAAAAAATTTGTGATCTAGAAACATAGAAAATAGGTGCAGGAGGAGGCCATTCGGCCCTTCGAGCCAACACTGCCATTCATTGTGATCATGGCTGATCGTCCCCAATCAATAACCCGTGCCTGCCTTCTCCCCATATCCCTTGGTTCCACCAGCCCCTAGAGCTCTATCTAACTCTCCCTTAAATCCATCCAGTGATTTGGCCTCCACTGCCCTCTGCGGCAGGGAATTCCATAAATTCACAACTCTCTGGGTAAATTTTTTTTTCTCACCTCAGTCTTAAATGGCCTCTCCTTTATTCAACGACTGTGGCCCCTGGTTCTGGGCTCGCGCAAAATTGGAAACATTTTTCCTGCATCCAGCTTGTCCAGTCCTTTTATAATTTTATATGTTTCTATAAGACCCCCCACCCTCATCCTTCTAAACTCCAGTGAATACAAGCATAGCCTTTTCAATATTTTCTCATATGACAGTCCCGCCATCCCAGGGATCAATCTCGTGAACCTACGCTGTACTGCCTTAATCACAAGGATGTCCTTCCTCAAATTAGGAGACCAAAACTGTATACAATACTCCAGATGTGGTCTTACCAGAGCCCTATACAACTGCCTAACTTCCATTTACTACTTCCCCCCCCCCCCCAAGGTCCAGAGTTTTCCCTATTCAAAATATTAAAATTTATGGAGTTTCACTATCCCCAAAATGCTTTTCCATTGAAACACCTATCAGGTGTTTCCCAATACCAGGTCAGTATGTTTCCTCCTCAGGTTGGACTGTCCACATACTATTTTAGGACATCCTCTTGGATACACTGATACACTTTGCGCTTTGTAAGTCCCAGTCAATAATGGGGAAGTTAAATTCACCCACTACGCCAACCATCTTTCCATAAGCTGTCAGCATCTTGTTTCCTCTACTTCCTGCTTCCTATTAGAGGGCCTACAGAACAATGCCATTAGTGCTTGTATCTTTCTTATTTTTTAAACTCTACTCCTATCGCCTCATGGAACTAACCTTCCAATCAGTATGTTCTCTTTGAGAAAAATCACTTTGGGCAACCCCTCCATCACTTTTCCATTTCTCTTGATCGTGTCTGAAATATAAAACTCCAGAACACTGAGCTGCCAGTTCTGTCCCCCCCACAACAGAATCTCCATAAAGGCTACATCATCTTTATTCTAAACACTGATCCAGGTTCTAAGATACAACATTCCTACAATATTCCTTGCAATGAAATAAATACATTTCAGCTCATTGGCTTCATCATATTTCTTCACCTTTCCCTACCAGTCCTTCCTTTGAGAATTATTGGACCTAACCTCTACCTTCTCACCCGTCCTTCCATTTGTTGACCTTGTATTCTGGTTCCTACCCCACATCTCGCTAGGTTAAATCCTCCCGCGTAGCACTAGTGAACCTCCCTGCAAGGATATTGGTTCCCATCCAGTTAAGATACAATCTGCCCTCTTGTACAGGTCACCTTTGCCCCAGAAGAGATAACAATGGCCTATAATTCTGAAACCCTGCTCCTTGTACAAACCTCTGAGCCACACAATAATCTGCCCTATTTTGCTATTCCTACCTCACTAGCACACAGCATCAGGAGCAATCTATAGATTATTCTCCTCGATCCTGCTTTTTAGCCTTTTCTCCAACACCCTATATTTACTCTGCAGGACCTCTACAGAGTGAATTCACGGAGACTTTATGACGATTTTGGAAAAGCATAGATTTAAAGCAACAAATGGAAAAGCACTTTCAAGTTAAAAACTAGTGTTAAAGAATAATGCAAGGAAATGTGTCTATTTACGAACCTCTTGATTTAATTTTAAGAAGACCTATGAGAACACCAGTGCACTTGTCAATAGCCATTCTTATGGAAATGTAGAAGGTGGGAAAGTTGATGGGCAGATTGTTGGACAAAGGGCAGGGATGAAAAGACAGGTGTGAGCACAAAAGGATAAAGAGTTGCAGATTGTGAAGCCGATGGAAAGGATGCAGGTGGAGGAGGGGAGAAACCAATGCAAGGTCTGTCAGGGTTCAGGGGAAGAGTGTGGGGGGTATAATGGGAGAAAGGAGAGGGAGAAGGGGGCTGTTTGTGGGTTTCCTACAATTGGAGACTTCAAGAAGAAAGAATCATGCAAACACACCCAGGAAAAGGACTGAATATCGATATATCTAATAGTCTAAATTAAATTTGGATGAACACACAACTATATTAACTTTGCCTTGCTTGATTCAACATGCTATGACATTTTTTTTAAACTTGCAAATGTTGGAAACACTCGGCAGTGTGCAACATCTGTGGAAGGAGAAACTAAATTAATGTTTCAGTTCAAAGTGCCTGCTTCACATGTAGGAAAGTGAGAATTTTTTTTTTTATTTAAACTGCAATGAATGTGAAGAAGGATGGATGAGACAAGGGAAATTTCTCTGATATGTTTACCATGGAGATGAGCTGTGAATGATCAATTTGATTGATAGATTAATGAGGACAGAAAAGGTGTAGATATGAGGCCAAGCTATATCTATATTATTGTGGGAGCCATGGAACTGCTCTTGTTTCTGTTCTACCTTGTCAACGATATGACAGCTATATTGTACCACTTCCTGCCTTCATATGAATCTCTGAAATGTCATGTTTATTGCCAATTTCTACTCTGCATTGACCTTTACATTGTTTTTTTATAATATTATCGATTGTACACTGTGGTTAAAAACCTGTTGTGCTGCTGCAAGTATTCATTTAATTGTTCCGTTTCAGTACATATGACAATAAAACACTCTTGACTCCCCCTCTTGACGTCTCCTCATGATTTTATATACCTCTATAAGAATCAGAATCAATTTATTGGGGCCAAGTATGTACATGGAATTTGACGGTTCTTTGCTTGCACATGGGAAAAGCTCAATACACAGCAGACAATAAATAAATAATTAACATTTGAAAATGTAAAAATAAAGTGCAAGAGTAAAAAGGGGCAGCTTTGCTATATATGGCACATGTAGATATTTAAAGTGCACTTGGAGAGTTCACAAGTGTTTGGCTTACAGACCAGAATGTGGTGGTGTAGTGTAGCTGTTAAGTAGAGGTACCGCTTTTGGGAAGAAGCTGTTTTTGTGTCTGGTGTGGTGGTTTTGATAGTTCTGAGTCGCCTCCCACCAAAGAGTTTGTGGCCAGGGAGAGATGGGTCAGAGATGATCTTGCCTGCTCGCTTCTTGGCCCTTGCAGCAAACAATTCGTTGATGGGGGGGGAAAGTTGCAGCCAATAACCTTCTCAGCTGATCAAATGATGCGCAGCAGCCTCCAGGTGTCATGTTTGGTGATTGAGCTGAACCAGATCATGATGGAGAAGTTGAGGACACAACTCTATGATGGTAGTGTAAAACTGGACCATCATTGCCTATGGCAGGTTGCCACAGGAAGAACATCCTCTGTTGGGCCTTTTTGACTGTGGAGTCGATGGTGGCCTCCCAATTAAGGTCCCTGGAGATGATGGTTCTGAGCAACTTAAATGTCTCCACAGTTGTGACTGTAGTGCTGTTGATGATGAGTGAGGGGAGGGGGAGGGAGCTTTCACAATTCCACTGTCGTAAGAACATTGAGCTCCAGGTTGTTGCGACTGCACCAGGACGCCAGCTGTCACTTCCTGGTTCTGGACTCCCCCAACATTGGGAACATGTTTCCTGCCTCTAGAGTGTCCAATCCCTTAGCTCTATCTAACTCTCTCTTGAAAGCATCCAGAGAATTGGCCTCCATTTGCTTCTGAGGCAGAGAATTCCACAGATTCGCAACTCTCTGGGTGAAAAAGTGTTTCTTCATCTCCGTTCTAAATGGCCTACCCCTTATTCTTTTAATCCCTTCAACTAAATCATTAATGTATATTTTGTAACTAACAGCAGTTCCACGCACCGAACCTTGAGGTGCCCCACTAGTCACTGCCTGTCATTCTGAAAGGGACCTGTTAATCTCTACTCTTTGTTTCCTGTCTGCCAACCACTTTTCTACCCATGTCAGTACCCTACCCCAAATACCATGTGCTCTAATCCACATCCACTGGCTCTCCCTTGTCCATTTTCCTAGTTACATCCTCAAAAGATTCCAGAAGATTAGTCAAGCACGATTT
Source organism: Leucoraja erinaceus (assembly GCF_028641065.1). NCBI lineage: Eukaryota > Metazoa > Chordata > Chondrichthyes > Rajiformes > Rajidae > Leucoraja > Leucoraja erinaceus. Next base: position 26,295,432 of record NC_073386.1, read on the forward strand.
CCCCTTTGTAAATCCATACTGACTCAGACCGATCCTACTAACCAATTCTTCCGCTATTTCATCTTTTATAATTGACTCCAGCATCTTCTCCATCACCGATGTCAGGTTAAGTACTCTATAATTCTCTGTTTTCTCTCTCCCGCCTTTCTTAAACAGTGGGGTAACATTAGCTACCCTCCAATCCACAGGAACTGATCCTGAATCGATAGAACATTGGAAAATGATCACCAATGTGTCCATGATTTCTAGAGCCACTTCCTTAAGTACCCTGGGATGCAGACCATCAGGCCCTGGGGATTTATCAGCCTTCAGTCCCATCAGTTTACCCAACACCATTTCTTTCAGTTCCTCTGACACCCTAGTATATCTGGGAGATTGTTTGTGTCTTCCTTAGTGAAGACAAATCCAAAGTACCTGGTCAACTCGTCTGCCATTTCCTTGTCCCACATAATAAATTCACCTGTTTCTGTCTTCAATGGTCCAACTTTAGTCTTAACTAATTTTTTCCTCTTCACATACCTAAAGAAGCTTTTACTATCCTCCTTTATATTCTTGGCTAGCTTACCTTTGTACCTCATCTTTTCTCCCCGTATTGCCTTTTTAGTTATCTTCTGTTGCTCTTTAAAAGTTTCCCAATCCTCTGGCTTCCCGCTCATCTTTGCTATGTTATAGTTCTTCTCTCTTATTTTTATACTGTTCTTGACTTCCCTTGTCAGCCACGATCACCCCTTACTTCCCTTAGAATCTTTCTTCCTCTTTGGAATGAACTGATCCTGCACCTTCTGTATTATTCCCAGAAAAACCTTTCCATTGTTATTCAACTGTAACTTTCCAGTCAACTTTGGCCAGCTCCTCTCTCATGGCTCCATTGTCCCCTTTGTTCAACTGTAACACTGACACTTCCGATTTTCCCTTCTCCTTCTCAAATTGTAGATTAAAACTTATCATATTATGGTCACTACCTCCTAATGGCTCCTTTACTTCGTGTTCCCTTATCAAATTTGGTTCATTACACGACACTAAATCCAGAATTGCCTTCTACCTGGTAGGCTCCAGTACAAGCTGCTCTAAGAATCGGAAGCACTCCACAAACTCCTTGGGGTTTCTTGGGGTCCAGTCCCAACCTGATTTTCCCAGTCTACCTGCATGTTGAAATCTCCCATAACAACCGTAGCATTACCTTTGCAACAAGCCAATTTTAACTCTTGATTCAACGTACCCTATACCCAGGCTACTGTTTGGGGGCCTGTAGATAACTTCCATTATAACTCCACCTCTGCTTCCTTCCATGAAGCCAATTTTCTATCCAGTCAGCTATCTCTCCTTGAATTCCATGTGATCTAAGCTTCCAGAGCAACCTAAAGGGGCTGTCCCACTGCGGCGACCTAATTGGCGAGTTTGGAAGAATTTAGGAGAGTTTGAAAAAGTGTCATGTTGAAGACCTCCTTCGACTATGCAGAAGACGACCTCATTCAATCTCCCTTCGACTATGTTGAAGACTATCCACGACTACCTTCGACTACCCTCGATTACCTACGAATAACATGCCGACCTACTACGATCTACTTAGACTAAACTTACGAGAAAAAAAAATTTGATTTTTTTCATGGCGACCATTTTTTACTTGCGGGCATTTTTCAGCATCTTCAAAAATACGCGGCGACCTAGCTGAGGCCTCGAGTACGCGGGGACTACTCTCGAACATGAAGGAGAGTTACAAAGATCTCCTAGGACCTCGTGTCGACCACGCTATGAGTTTGCCCTTGACAGTACGAGTCAAGGGCAACCTCTTCTAAACTCGCCAATTAGGTTGCCGCTGTGGGACAGCCCCTTACCATGCGGAACCTTGTCCAATGCCTTACTGAAATCCATATATATGATTACAGCTCTGCCCTCATCCAACTTGTTGTTCACCTCTTCAAAAGACTCATTTTCCTGAAACACAAGCCCCCACGTAGCCTCCACTCTAGTGACTTCCCAACCACAGATGTTAGCTCACTGGCCTGTAGTTCTCAGGCTTTTCCCTGCAGCCCTTCTTAAATAGGGGTCAACATTTTCCACCCTCTGGTCTTCTGGCACCTTACCCGTATTCCATTTTTGTGGAGGAAAGAACTGCAGACGCTGGTTTAAACAGGGCTGCCAACTCTCACGCTTTGAACGTGAGAATAACGCATTTCGACAAATTCTCACACAGATCACAAATTTCTCACGCTGTCGTAAGAAATTCTGTGATTAACGAAAATTTCAAAACTCATATAAACTGCAAGGGCCGCGGGTGTTGGAGAGCCGGGGAGAGAAGGGGAGAGAGAGGGGGAGAAAGGGGGAAGAGAGGGGTGGTAAAAGAGAGAGGGGGAAAGAAGAGAGAGGGGGGAGAGAGAGAGAGGGTGGCAAAAAGAAAGGGTGAGGGGAGAGGGTAGAGAGAGCAAGGGGGAGAGTGAGGTGGGAGGGAGAAATGGGGGAAAGATGAGGGGAGAGAGGGTTAGGGGAAAGATCGGGGGAGAGGGCAGGGGGGAGAGAGAGGAGAGAGGGGGCGATAGAGGGCGGAGAGTGAGGTGGGAAGGAGAGGGGGAAGAGAGAGAGTGGGAGAGAGAGGAGAGGGGGAGAGAGAGAGAGGGGAGAGAGGGGAGAAGAGAGGAGAGGAAGAGGGGGAGAGAGAAAGTGAAGGGGAGAGAGGGATAAAGAGGCAGGGCTGCAAACTCTCATGCATTGAGCGTGAGAATCACGCATTTCGCAAAATTCTCACGCTGATCACAAATTTCTCAAGCTCTGTCGTGAGAAATTCTGTGATCAACGAAAATTTCAAAACTCATATCAACAACATGGGCCACGGGTGTTGGAACCAGAAGCAGCGGCGGGGACAGATGAGGACGGGGAGCGGATGTGGCGTGCGTTTTCCAGGCTGGAGAGTTGCTCACTGCAGCTCTGGCCATGGAGCAGCCTCAGTGCAAGAGTCCGGGCCGTCGGAGGTGTCGGAAACATTGCGCCGCTGCCGTGAGAGTCTTTGTGCCAAATTCGACCACGTGACCGGCATGGATCAGGCTGTGGCTCGGTGCATCCTGGAGGATGCAGTGGTTGCTGGACGTAAGTACCAAGCACTGGGTAGAAACGGTGGAAGATAGTGGACTTCAAATGGGGGTGGTTGGAGAAAGCATCCTGCTTACCTGCTAGATTTTCACTTACTGAAACTGCAGGAAAAATGTTCCCGATGTTGGGGGAGTTCAGAACCAGAGGTCACAGTTTAAGAATAAAGGGTAGGCCAGTTAGGACTGAGATGAGGACAAACTTTCTTCACACAGAGAGTTGTGAATCTGTGGAATTCTCTGCCACAGAAGGCAGTGCAGGCCAATTCACTGGATGTTTTCAAGAGAGAGTTACATTTAGTTCTTGGGGTTAACAAAACCAAGGGATATGGGGGGAAAAAACAGGAAAGAGGTACTGATTTTAGATGAATAGCCATGACGGAGAACACTGCCAGATATGAGCGGGGAACTGAGGCCAGTTGTCCATGATGTCTGGATCCCAATGCTTAGCGCTTCATGTTTCGAAGTTGGCTAATGTTATTGATTTGTAATTTGCCTGATTTGTGATTAGTTGACAAAACCTTAATTTATCCATCCGGAACATCCAGGGGGATGGGATAAGTGTAATATTAAAATGACATGCAAGCTGTCTGTCACAACATACAGCCCCGTTAACCCATTCTTTCCTTCAGTTAAATGTTGGGAAGGTAGCAATATTGTCATTTGCCAGTCAACTATTATGTTTGGTTACCTCACTGACTATTTCTAAACGCCCCCCAATTCCTTTGCCAGGTTGAATAGAAATGTCCCTAATCTCGTTGTTTTATTAATTGAACACGTAGATGAACATCCTCAAGGCGTGTAATCAGATGGAAACGGATTCAGGTGAGATATTTAAGAGCTTGTTCAAAGAAGGGGCATATTTTAAAGGAGTGACAGAGATACTTGCAGGGGAATGTGTGAGGAGATTATTATTTGTCTTTAGTTTTAGCTTGAACCAGGAGACCTGAAGATTCAAAGTTTAATATAGTAATTGTGCTGATACTGACCCCAACCAACCATGTAATGAATATCATCCATTCCGGAGGTTTTACTTTTATGATGCCATTTAAACTTCACTTAGATTTCAATCACTTCAATGTAAAAGTAATTGGGAATGGAACAAAAATTTGCCATCGGTACATACTGTAATATAATAATGTATGCATGTTGGTAGGTGCAATCAAAACAAAGATCTTTTTATCATTGTTGTGTTATGAATACCACAGAAAATATGATGTACTCTCAACATCACATTTAATAGAATAATATCACTTAAATATATAGTTATTGAACTTTGCATTTCGGAAAAGTCCCAGCTGAGAGGAAGACAGCAAAATACTGAAAATATTGGGGGTGAAAATGACTTCAGGATAGTTTGTTAGGAAATGAAAGAAATGGTAACAGAATACTTATACAGCTGAGCGAGTATAATTTTATGGATGAGAAGTTGTGTTCAACCAATTGATGACTTCTTTGACAAAGTAACTAGCATGTTAGATAACAAGGAAGCCAATGGATGTAGCAAATTTTGTTATACATAATTTGGTCTGTGAAGTGACCCATAAATGATTATCGCATTAGATAAGCACGTGGACTTGAACGTAATAGTTTAAGTCCAGGAGGTCAGATATGAGGCTTTATGTGTGGGCCAGATATATTGTCAGTGCAGAGGGGCTAGGAGTAAGGCCAAGTGTGAATCCAGAGTCAAGGTCTGGAATAGTACTAGGTGTGCAGTCAAAGCTGGGACCAGGTGTAATGCTGGACTCAGGGTCAGGAATGAGAGAAGGTATGCAACTGGAGTCAGGGTCAGGAGTAGTACCAGGTGTGCAGTGAGACCCAGGTTGGTCAACATGGGCCAAGTGTTTGATTATAATCTGATTTCCACACATGAATATACTAAGATCATTCATGTGCTGCACGTGTTGATCAGAGCCTGGCTCTACTGTGGAATGTAATTAGGAATGTAATTTAGTCTAACCTTATTCATAGTTAATCCAATTTAAAGTATATATATTGCATTCAAGTGTAAGTTAAAAGACTCGCTACAGTATGCACCATATTGCACAATTTCAAGCTGAAAAATGCAAAAACTCCGTACCAATGGGTGGGGGACACCCTCCTCCCACACCCTTGATCCCTCCCCCCCCCCACCCACACCCTGGTCGCTAAGCTCCCTCGGGCGCTTGGTCTCTCACAATTTCTCACTCCCAACTCTCACCCAATGTTGGCAGCCCTGGTTTAAATGAAAGGTAGACACAAAATGCTGGAGTAACTAAGCGGTATAGGCAGCCATCTCTGGAGAGAAGGAATGGGTGATGTTTCGGGTCAAGACCCTTTTTGTGGGAGACGTACAGTATTTGTTTAAACTAATCACCCACTCTGATTGTGACGCTTATTGGACACTTGATGATAAATTCTGGATTATGATGATATAGAACTAATCTTGAAACAAATAAATTAGTACCTCGATAACTGAATTGACATTCAACGTCACATTTTTCCACCAGTATTGGATCACTGGATTCCGTTGTACAAGTTCTACTCTCAGTATCTCCAAATGAATCAGGCCAATTTCGTCCTTGACACTTGTCTTCATAAGCTGCACAAAAAGAGGAGTCACTATTTTAGAAAATGTTTTATGTTTTTGTTGTTAGTTATATATATCACTGATTTGATGAACATCAATGATCTGATAAGTAAATTTGTAGATGACAAAAAATGGAGGAGCTGTGGATAGTGAAAAAGGTTTTCAAAGGTTTACAGCAGGATATAGTTCAGCTGGATATTTGGGCAGAGAAATAACAAATGGAGTTTTGTCTGGTCAAGTGTGAGGTGACACATTTTGGGAGATCCAATGTAAGAGGAAAGTATAAGCAAGTGGCAGGACCTTTAGGGGCTTTGGTGTACAGAGGGATATTGGAGTGCAAGTATATTGCTGTCCAATGGTGGCAACACACATGGAGAGAGTAATAAAGAAGGTCACCATGCTTGCCTTCATCAGTCAGGGCAGTGAATATAAAAGTTGGGGAGTCAGGTGCAACCGTATAAAACAGGTTAAATCACATTTGGAGCATCATGTGCAGTCTTTTAAAAAAGATGATCCTGGTTTTAAAATGTTCAACCTGTGCAGAGCCTCACAATCTTCCACATGGTTTTTGATCTGACAGAAACTATTTCTAAGTTTGTTCACAAAATAAATATGAAGGGGATGGTGCATTTTGAGAAGGATCCCCAGTTTTAAGGCAATTCAGACAACTGAGTGAACGGTCATTTACATGGCCTTCCTGTTTGAATTCTTCCCGACTTTCTTTACATTCCTCACAAACCCTGTCTAATTTCAGCTTCTAAATATTACATATGCTTCCTTTTTTTTTGGACTAATTTTTCAACATCACTTATCATCTAAGGTTCCTGAACTTTGTCCCCTTCTCACGGGAACAGGTTGGTCCTGAATTCTGATCAGCTGGTCGTTAAAAAAATCCCTCATGTCAGATATGGACTTACCAAATGAGAGTTCAGTTTAGTTTAGAGATACAGCGTGGAAACAGGCCCTTCGGCCCACCAAGTCCGCACTATCCAGTAATTCCCTGAACATTGAGAGCTGCTCCCAATCTATTCTCCCTGGCTCTTGCTAATATTGCCATAATTTGCCCACCCCCAATTTAGCACATTGTCAAGATCCAGACTTATCCTTATCCATAACTAACATAAAACTTATGGAGTTGTAGTCAAAATGTAAATTGAAGATCCCAAAATGCCCTCCAACTGAAACTTCAATAATCTCGTTTCCCAATGTAAGGTCTAATATAGCCCCTCCTCTTGTTGGATTATCTACATTTGGTTCAAAGAAACCCTCTTGGATGCCCTTAATAAATTCTGCCCTGCCTCAGTCTCCTACACTCAGGGAGTTCTAGTCAATATTGGAAAATTAAAGTAATGCACTATGACAACCCTGTTGCTTTTAAGTCTTTCCATAATCTGCCTACATATCTATTCCATTAACAATTGGAAGGCCTATAGTGTAACCCCATCAAAATGCTAGTGCCTTTCTAGAATACTAGGTTGTCAGTCATGCCCCTCCAGGCTCAGTTCACTTGCCTTAATCATAATATTATTTGCATTAAAATAGCACACTTTAGTCCCATCATGTTCATTTGGACTGGCCCTGCCTGTCTTTACAATTAGATTCCTTTGCTCCATAGATGCTGCCTCACCCACTGAGTTTCTCCAGCATTTTTGTCTGGAGAAACTTTTGTCAATTCACATGGTAAATGTGGCTATGGAAAAAAGTCATGGAAGATCATTTAACACTGACTAGCATAATTTCTCTGAAGTTATAAAAAGCTTTGACTTTCTGAACAGAGCAGTGCCAATTTTATATTTATGTTACAAATTCAGTTATGTGCTTTGTGCTTTCTTTCACCATTAAGACTGAAAGACAAATAGGGTTGTCATAGTACAGGATTTTAATGTTCCCTATATAGACTGGGTCTGTCACGGTGCCAATGGCTTGGATGCGGTGGAATTTGTCAAATGTGTTCAGGGAAGTTTCCTCAGGCAATAGGTAAAGGGCCGTACAGGGAAAGGGCAAAACGTGATCTATCTTAGGATATTGGGTAGGGCAAGAGACTGAAGTATCCATGATACTGAAGCATCCCAGGGCGCGTGCTCAGGGCCTGTGCTGCGCAGCTGACAGACGTCTGGACTGACATCTTCAACCTGTCACTTGCCCAAGCAGTTGTCCCCACGTGCCTTAAAACCACCTCCATCGTGCCAGTGCCAAAACACTCCACTGCGGCAAGCCTCAACGACTTCCGCCCAGTTGCACTTACCCCCATCATCACCAAGTGCTTCGAGAGGCTGGTCCTGGCACACCTCAAAAGCTGCCTACCCCCCACACTGGATCCCTATCAGTTTGTCAACCGCAAGAACAGGAGTACGGAGGATGCCATCTCAACGGCACTTCACTCCGCCCTCTGCCACCTCGACAACAGAGACACTTATGCTGTTCATCGGTTACAGCTCAGCATTCAACACCATTATGCCATCAAAACTGATCACCAAACTCGGTAACCTGGGCATCGACCCCTCCCTCTGCAACTGGATACTGGACTTTCTAACCAACAGACCCCAGTCTGTTAGGTTAGACAAGCACACCTCTTCAACCCTCACCCTGAACACCGGCGTTCCACAGGGCTGTGTGCTGAGCCCCCTCCTCTACTCCCTCTTCACCTATGACTGCACACCTCTACATGGTACTAACACCATCATCAAGTATGCAGACGATACAACGGTGATTGGCCTCATCAGCAACAACGATGAGTTGGCCTACAGGGAGGAGGTCCAGCACTTAGCAGCATGGTGCGCTGACAACAACCTGGCCCTTAACTCCAAGAAGACCAAGGAGCTCATTGTAGACTTCAGGAAGTCCAGAGGCGGCACGCACACCCCCATCCACATTAACAGGATGGAGGTGGAACGTGTTTCTAGCTTCAGGTTCCTGGGAGTCAACATCTCCGATGACCTCTCTTGGACCGACAATACCTCAACTCTGGTCAAGAAGGCTCACCAGCGTCTCTTCTTCCTGAGGAGACTGAAGAAGGTCCATCTGTCTCCTCAGATCCTGGTGAACTTCTATCGCTGCACCATCGAGAGCATCCTTACCAACTGCATCACAGTATGGTATGGCAACTGTTCTGTCTCCGACCGGAAGGCATTGCAGAGGGTGGTGAAAATTGCCCAACGCATCACCGGTTCCTCGCTCCCCTCCATTGAGTCTGTCCAAAGCAAGCGTTGTCTGCGGAGGGCGCTCAGCATCGCCAAGGACTGCTCTCACCCCAACCATGGACTGTTTACCCTCCTACCATCCGGGAGGCACTACAGGTCTCTCCGTTGCCGAACCAGCAGGTCGAGGAACAGCTTCTTCCCGGCGGCTGTCACTCTACTCAACAACATACCTCGGTGACTGCCAATCACCACCCCCCGCCCGGACACTTATTATTATTTATTCAAATCATATGCTATGTCGCTCTTCCAGGGAGATGCTAAATGCATTTCGTTGTCTCTGTACTGTACACTGACAATGACAATTAAAATTGAATCTGAATCTGAATCTGAGTGAATGAGCCTTTTGGAATCAGCGACCATTGTTCTATTAGTTTTATAATAGTTAGAGACAGAGTGGGCCCACAAGTTACAATTCATTAGTTGGATAAAGCCAACTTTGATGGTACTAGACAGAACATTGCTAAAGTTGATTGGAGCAGATTGTTCGTTGGCAAAGGAACTTCCGGAAAGTGAGAAGCTTTTAAAAATGTGATGACAAGAGTTCACGACAAGCATGATCCAGTTTGTATGAAGGGCACGGCAGATGGGAGTAGGGAAGATTAGAAGACAAGAGGAAATGAGTCTCTGGTCAGAAAAAAGGAGGCATGGGAAAGGTATTGACAGCTGGGATCAAGTGCATCCTTGGAGTATTGGGTTCTGAGGAGCAGAAGGAAATGAGGAGGACAGAAAAGGGGCAGGAGGTAGTTCTGGCAGATAATATTAAGGAAAATTTAAAGACATTTTATAAGTATATGGAGGGAAAGAGGATAACTAGAGAGAGAATATGGCCCTTTAGAACCCAAATTGGTCTCCTCTGTGAGGAGCTGCAGGAGCTGGGTGAGGTCCTTAATGACATTTTTTTCTGTTTTTTTCCTCATGGAGAAGGACAAGAAGGGGAACTTGGGACAGTTAATGGAAATGTCATGAGGGCAGTCCAAATTATGGTTGAGGTGGTGCTGGAACCACCTAAGGCATATGAAAGTAGCATGATTTTAAACAGGAGATTTTAAACGTGTTTTAAGAATCAGATTGAGTTTTTTAAAGAAGTAACCAAAAAGATTGACAAAGGCAGTAACATTAGTAAGTTTGCAAATTATACTAAAGTGGGTGGTGTTGTAGAGAATGAAGATGGTTACAAAAAATTACAGCATAATTTTGATCAGCTGGGCTTGTGGATGGAGGAATGATTGATGGATATGGATGAGATCATACAGGGCAAGGTTAGCATGTTTGCAGATGATACAAAAGTGGGTGATTTTGCAGATAGTGCAGATAGTTGTGAAACATTGCAGCAGGATCTTGATCGATTGGCCAGGTGGGCTGAGGAATGGTTGATGGAATTTAATACAGAGAAATGTAGGGTTCTGGGGGGTGCTGTAGAGCAGCAGGATCTAGGATTGCAGGTCCATGGTTTCTTGAAGGTGGAGTCACAGGTGGATAGGGAGGTCAAAAAGGCGTTTCACACATTAGCCTTCATCAGTCAAGAGTATTGAGTATAGAAGTTGGAAGGCCATGTTGCACTTGTATAAGACATTGGTGAGACCACATTTAGAGTATTGTGTTCAGTTTTGGGCACCACATTATAGGAAAGATGATGTCAAGCTGGAAAGGGTACAGAGAAGATTTGCAAGGATGTTGCCTGGGGTAGAGGGTCTGAGCTATAGGGAGAGGTTGAGTAGGCTGGGACTCTAGGAGCACAGGAGGATGAGGAGCGATCTTATTGAGGTGTATAAAATCATGAGAGGAATAAATCTGTTGATGCACAGGGTATCTTGCCCAGAGTAGGTGAATCGAGGACCAGAGGTTATAGGTTTAAGGTGAAGGGGAAAAGATTGAATAGGAATCTGAGGGGTAACTTTATCACAGAATGGGTGGTGGGTGTATGGAACGAGCTGACAGAGGAGGTCGTTGAAGCAGGGACTATCCCAACATTTAAAAAATACTTAGACAATGATATGGACCAAACTCGGGCAGGTGGGACTAGTTAGTGTAGCTGAAACATATTAAGGCTATGTGGTGAAGTTGGGCCGAAGGGCCTGGTTCCACACTGTATCAAACCAAGGTAGGAGTTTCACCAAGAGTTGCAGGGCCCTGGAGAGTGGTACAGAGCAGAGGTATCGAGGAATGCAGGTACATAGTTCCATGAAAATTGTGTCAAGGTAGATGAGATGCCAAGAAGGCTTTGAGTGCATTGGCCTTGATAAGTCAGGATATTGCATATAGAATGTGTAGGAAAGAACTATAGACACTGCAGAGTCTGAAGAAGGTTCTCGACCCGAAACGTCATCCATTCCTTCTCTCCAGAGATGCTGCATGTCCCACTCAATTACCATATATATATAATCATATAACAATTACAGCACGCAAACAGGCCATCTCGACTTTTCTAGTCCGTGCCGAACATGTATTCTCCCCTAGTCCCATATACCTGCGCTCAGATCATAACCCTCCATTCCTTTCCCATCCATATAACTATCCAATTTATTTTTAAATGATAAAAACTAACCTGCCTCCACCACCTTCACTGGAAGCTCATTCCACACAGCCACCACTCCCTGAGTAAAGAAGTTCCCCCTCATGTTACCCCTAAACTTCTGTCCCTTAATTCTCAAGTCATGTCCCCTTGTTTGAATCTTCCCTACTCTCAGTGGGAAAAGCTTATCCACGTCTATCCCTCTCATCATTTTAAAGACCTCTATCAAGTCCCCCCTTAACCTTCTGCGCTCCAAAGAATAAAGCCCTAACTTGTTCAACCTTTCTCTGTAACTTAGTTGCTGAAACCCAGGCATTGAATTACTCAAGCATTTTGTGTCTATTGCGTATAGAAGTTGGGATATTATGTTACAGTTGTACAAAACATAGGCAGGCTGCACTTAGAAAATTGTATTCAGGTTTGGTAACCCTTCTACAGGATGGATGTTGGCAAGATGGAAAGAGTGCAGAAAAGATTTAAGAGGATATTGCCAGGACATGAGGGCCTGATCTATTTGAATGTTGGGCAGGCTAGAACTTTATTCTTTGGATTGCAGGAGGCTGAGGGGTGATCCTACAGAGGTGTATAGGATCAAGAGGGGAATCGATAGGGTGAATGGACAGAGTCTTTTACCCAGAGTAGGGGAAGTAAGATACAGAAGATATAAGTTTGTGAGATTTAATGGGAATCAACATTGACTCAAGGGTCCAAAAAGTTTATTACAAATGAGTTGGATTTTAGAAATAAGAATGTTTTCTTACGTTGGTGAGACCATATCTAGAGAACAGCACAGTTTTCTTTCCCTTACCTGAAAAACAATCAGGTAGCATTGGAGGTTGCCTGGAAAGAAATTCACCAGGCTAATAGATTACCTAAATAAGCTGGGTCCTTTTTTTTGGAGTTTAGTAGAATGATGAACTTACCGAAACATTAAACTTTGGGCACATGACAGTAGATATCAAGCTGTTTTCACTAGTGGGGTTATCTCAAATAAGAGAAGTTTCAATATGTGGCAGGCCATTTAAAGTCAGGATAGAACAAACTTCTCCAGGAGGGTAGTGAATCTCTGGAATTCTCCACCAAGGTGAATTGTCGTGGCTAGCTCATTTCAATTATTTAAAGTGGAGGTAGATATATTTTTGTAAGATTTTGGTGGATCCCCTTGTCTTCAGTCCCTGAGGATCCATTATTATTCAGAGGCAGGGCCAGTTTGGGAAGCCAGGTGGATTATTGCTATTATTTTTTTTGTTCTTCTTCTCGTGTTCCTGGCACTAGATCAGATATAGGTAAGCAAATCTCTTCCTGATTGCCTGCTACTGTCCTCCCTCAGCTTATGAATCAGTACTCCTGCATGCAGAGAAACATTTAGAAGACTTTGAAAGCAGCATGAGCAAATAATGTGCTCTGAGTAGGAGACTTCAATGTACATCAGAGAAATAGCTTGGCTATACCACTCAGATTATTGAGGTGACTTTGTTCAAACAAAGTATCCAGAGGGACTTAACAGGATAGATGTTGAGATGTTGAGATGTTGAGAGGCGGGTAGCAAACGTAACCCCACTTTTTAAGAAGGGAGGGAGAGAGAAAATGGGGAATTACAGACCAGTTAGTCTAACATCGGTAGTGGGGAAACTGTTAGAGTCAGTTATTAAAGATGGGATAGCAGCACATTTGGAAAGTGGTGAAATCATTGGACAAAGTCAGCATGGATTTACGAAAGGTAAATCATGTCTGACGAATCTTATAGAATTTTTCGAGGATGTAACTAGTAGCGTGGATAGGGGAGAACCAGTGGATGTGGTGTATCTGGACTTCCAGAAGGCTTTCGACAAGGTTCCACATAAGAGATTAATATACAAACTTAAAGCACACGGCATTGGGGGTTCAGTATTGATGTGGATAGAGAACTGGCTGGCAAACAGGAAGCAAAGAGTAGGAGTAAACGGGTCCTTTTCACAATGGCAGGCAGTGACTAGTGGGGTACCGCAAGGCTCAGTGCTGGGACCCCAGCTATTTACAATATATATTAATGATCTGGATGAGGGAATTAAAGGCAATATCTCCACGTTTGCGGATGACACTAAGCTGGGGGGCAGTGTTAGCTGTGAGGAGGATGCTAGGAGACTGCAAGGTGACTTGGATAGGCTGGGTGAGTGGGCACATGTTTGGCAGATGCAGTATAATGTGGATAAATGTGAGGTTATCCATTTTGGTGGCAAAAACGGGAAAGCAGACAATAATCTACAGATTAATAAACAGATAATAATCTAAATGGTGGCCGAATGGGAAAGGGGGAGATGCAGCGAGACCTGGGTGTCATGGTACACCAGTCATTGAAGGTAGGCATGCAGGTGCAGCAGGCAGTAAAGAAAGCAAATGGTATGTTAGCTTTCATTGCAAAAGGATTTGAGTATAGGAGCAAGGAGGTTCTACTGCAGTTGTACAGGGTCTTGGTGAGACCACACCTGGAGTATTGCGTACAGTTTTGGTCTCCAAATCTGAGGAAGGACATTATTGCCATAGAGGGAGTGCAGAGACGGTTCACCAGACTGATTCCTGGGATGTCAGGACTGTCTTATGAAGAAAGACTGGATAGACTTGGTTTATACTCTCTAGAATTTAGGAGATTGAGAGGGGATCTTATAGAAACTCACAAAAATTCTTAAGGGGTTGGACAGGCTAGATGCAGGTAGATTGTTCCCGATGTTAAGGAAGTCCAGGACAAGGGGTCACAGCTTAAGGATAAGGGGGAAATCCTTTAAAACCGAGATGAGAAGAACTTTTTTTCACACAGAGAGTGGTGAATCTCTGGAACTCTCTGCCACAGAGGGTAGTTGAGGCCAGTTCATTGGCTATATTTAAGAGGGAGTTAGATGTGGCCCTTGTGGCTAAGGGGATTAGGGGGTATGGAGAGAAGGCAGGTACGGGATACTGAGTTGGATGATCAGCCATGATCATATTGAATGGCGGTGCAGGCTCGAAGGGCCGAATGGCCTACTCCTGCACCTAATTTCTATGTTTCTATGTTTCTATGTTTTCACTAGTGGAAGAGAGTTGAATAAGGTGATATTGATACAAGAGGCTGCTCATTTAAAACAATTTTTTTCCCAGAGCGTAGTGAAAATCTGGAATTTTCTGCCCAGAGGATAAAAACAAAATCATTAAATGTATCTTTAAAAATCGAGAATTATAGGTTACGGGGAACTGGCAGAAAAGAGGAGTTGAGGCCAACATGGATAAGCCATGGTCATATTGAATGGCAGTTAAGATTGAGGAGCCTTGAGTGCCCTACTCTTGCTTTCTTGTGTAACCTCGTGGCCTGGCACTATCCCATTCTGCCATTACGATGAAACCAGAGGGTTGTCCCAATTTCAATTAACTGTGTCGACAGGCAAGCCTGGAGCAGCACCCAACCAATCAAAATATGAGATGCTGGCCTAATGAATCTACGACAGTGGAGATCATGCTAAAGCGATAAACAGTATTCATTAAACAGAACAAAGCAATTTAACAAACAATGGATGCCATCATAGCTCTGCAATCTTACCGCATATGGTTGTTCATGCGGCTGATAATTCAATTGCTAATAGGTTGAAACTCCAAGAATTATCTCTATTCTCTTCAGCCAATTGGATTTTGTCCATGAATCAAGAAACCACAGAGTCCTGGAGACCGCAAGGACAAGGTGACCAGACAATATTCCAGTTGTAATTTTTCAGACTTACACCTAAGAACTAGTTGCACCTCAAGCTGAGCTCCTCCACTTCAGTTACAAAACTATTATCTACCCAATAAAGTTTAAAAAGTGCCTAGGTCTGCTAGTTCACAAATTGTAGGACAAAACATTTAGCTGATTACTGCCCAATCTAGTCTACCCTCAATCATTGGTAATGGGATGAAAGATGTCAGGAACATTGCTATCAAGAGGCATTTACTCAACAATAACCTGCTCATCAATCCCAAGCTTAGATTTTCCTAGGTCACCAGACTCAGATCTCATTACAGCAGTGGTCCAAACATGGACAAGGAGCTGACTTTGACCAGGTGAAATCAATTGCATAATTGGGAAACAAACTCCAACGTATAGACATATATATGACACAAAGGATGATTAATATGATTGCTGAAGAGCAATCATCCAGCACCGGACATATCTGCAGGAGGTCCTCAGGGAATACATCATCCCGTTATCTTCTCATTCCATCACATGGTCAGAATTGGGCATGTTGAATAATACCTGCACAGTGAGCAATTTCATTTCAAACTCCTCAGCAAATAAAACAGTCCCTTCCTTCATACTGCAAATACAGGCAACATTCAATCATTATATAGGTGGCCACAAAGTTGACAGGAAATGTTTAGTTCCAATTAGTGTTCCTCAACTACTCTTGGCATTTAATAGCTTTACCATGGCCAAGCGCCTCTCAGCTAGCACGTCACCATTGACCAGAAACCCAACGTACATGTGATTATAAAAGGTTCAGAGGATGGATGCCCTACAGCAAGTGATTGACCTCTCAAATTATTTCCACAATCCTCAAAATGGGACTGAATAAACGCTCTCCGCCCGCCTAGATGAGCGTAGCTCCAACAACTCTCAAGAAGTTCAACATCATCAAGTACCTGGCTGCCAGCCTGCTAGACACACATCAACCATCCTAAGCAGCAGTGGATAATAGTGGTTAGAAACATAGAAATATAGGTGCAGGAGTAGGCCATTCAGCCCTTTGAGCCAGCACCACCATTCATGGCTGATCATCTGAAATCAGCACCTCGTTCCTGCTTTTTCCCCATATCCCTTGATTCCTTTAGCCCTAAGAGCTAAATCTAACTCTCACTTGAAATCATCCAGTGAATTGCCCTCCACTGCATTCTGCGGCAGAGAATTTCACAGATTCACAACTTTCTGGGTGAAAAAATGTTTACTCATCTCAGTCCTAAATGGTCTACCCCATATTCTTAAACTGTTACCCCCTGGTTCTGGACTCCCCCAACATCGGGAACATTTTTCCTGCATCTAGTCAAGTCAAGTCAAGTCAAGTTTATTTGTCACATACACATACGAGATGTGCAGTGAAATGAAAGTGGCAATGCTCGCGGACTTTTGTGCAAAAAGACAAACAACCAAACAAACTATAAACACAATCATAACACACATATACCTTTACATAATAAATAATGGAAGGAAAAACGTTCAGTAGAGTTAGTCCCTCGTGAGATAGGCGTTTACAGTCCGAATTGCCTCTGGGAAGAAACTCCTTCTCAACCTCTCTGTTCTCACCGCATGGCAACGGAGGCGTTTGCCTGACCATAGCAGCTGGAACAGTCCGTTGCAGGGGTGGAAGGGGTCTCTCATGATATTGTTGGCTCTGGAGTTGCACCTCCTGATGTATAGTTCCTGCAGGGGGACAAGTAAAGTTCCCATAGTGCGTTCGGCCGAACGCACTACTCTCTGCAGAGCCTTCTTGTCCTTGGCAGAGCAATTCCCAAACCAGATGGTAATGTTCCCGGACAAGATGCTTTCCACCGCCGCTGCGTAGAAGCACTGGAGGATCCTCGGAGACACTCTGAATTTCCTCAATTGCCTGAGGTGGTAAAGGCGCTGCCTTGCCTTACTCACGAGTGCTGAGGCGTGTGATGCCCATGTCATATCCTCGGAGATGTGGACTCCCAGATATTTAAAACAGTTCACTCTATCCACAGGATCCCCATTTATCCTCAATGGAGTGTACGTCCTCGGATGATGTGCCCTCCTAAAGTCCATGATCAGCTCCTTCGTTTTTCAGATGTTCAAGAGGAGGCTGTTGACCTGGCACCAGAGTGCTAGATCAGCCACCTCCTCCTGGTAGCCTGTCCATTAGAATTTTACCTGTTTCTATAAGATCTCCTGTCATCCTTCTAAATTCAGGTGAACACAAGCTCAGTCGACCCATTCTTTCATGATATGTCAGTACCGCCGTCCCGGGAATTAACCTGGTGCAGTGCAAATGCCACGTTGCAGTGCAAATGCACTGTAGTTATGTACTGTGACTGCTGCAACAGCACTTCACAAACCCATAACATTTCCCACCAAAAAGGATAAGGAAAACGGGTGTGTGGGAACACCACTACCTACAAATTCCCTTCCAAGCTATGGGAATATATTATTCCTCTGTCATTGCTGGACCCAAATCCTGGAGCTACCGACACAATAGCACCAGAAGGACTACTGCCAGGTCAAGAGGCCAGATCATAGTCACAATCTTAGGGTAAATAGAGATGGCTAATAAAAGCTGGTCGGACTAATGGTACCTTGATTATAGAACAAATAAATATCTATTTTCTAAGCTCAAAAGTGGATCAAGTACAACTGGAACTAACTACTGGAGGAGCATTCTTTAATTGTAATGATGGGCATCATTCAAACTTAAATGTACATTGAGAAGATGATGTCTATAATCAGACCATTTAAATAATGTTTATGTATATTTTCATACCCTTGTGCTGTTGGCAAGAAAAAACTGCAAGAGAGCCTGTGTTATTAAAAAGTAGTTCAACAATGAGCGGCAAATATACAGCAACAAACTATGACAAATACAGAGTATGTTTTATATTTTCTATACATTTAGACTTACATATTGTAACATTATGATGTTATAAATTTATCAAATGGTTAGTCATATGCAGTCTGAATTAACAAGGGATTCAAAACGGTTATTTACGTTATGAGTAAGGTCTGAATATAGGTGAGAAGATACGCACCTGTACAGGTTTCTGGACACAAGGCATCTGATGAACAGGGATCTGGGCATAAGACATCTGTTGAACAGGGATCTGGACATAAGACATCTGTTGAACAGGGATCTAGACATAAGGCATCTGATGAACATGGATCTAGACATACGACGTTTGATGAACATGGATCTAGACATACAATGTGTGATGGATATGGATCTAGACACAAGGCACCCGATGAACATCGATCTAGACATACGATGTTTGATGAACATGGATCTAGACATGCGACCTTTGATGGAAATGGATCTAGACATACATCGTTTGATGGAGTTGGATCTAGACAGTAGATGCCTGGTGAAGATTTTCGTCTAGATTCATGTGCTTCCTTCATCTGTCGTCTTTCTACAAAAGAGAATAATTTCTCAGCTGGATACAAAATATAGATGTGTCATTGCCAAATTCTTTCTCGACTAGAACGAGCTATCTGTACCTCTATATTATTATGCTTAACATATATCCTTGTGACAGAGAAGGCTGCTCTGGCATATAGAATTAGTGTCAGTTCTATGAACAATTTCATCAATTCCATTCCCTCATTTACTTCTCTGTAATCTGTTCTCTCTGCGAATTCCACAAGCACCACCTGATCCTCCCTCCAGCCGCCGACACCTACATTTTACAGCAGGCAATAATTAGCATATTTTTGGGATGTTAGAAGAAACCAGAGCACACTAGGGAAGCCTACAAACGCAGGATTGATTGCAAGTTGCTGGATCTATGAGATAGCTGCACGACCTGCAGTGCCAACCACATGTATAATAAGTGGATCACCAAAGGGCAGGCTTTTTTGATCACTGCATCAGTGTGAAGGGACCAGGTTAAGTTGCTGCTTATATAGATGTTGAGAAACATGAAGCTGTTTGCTAGCTCTAAAGCAGCTCTGATGATGACGGCAAGGTTGAGTTCAACCTCTTTTTACCCATGAGTCAACAACCAACTCTTTTGTAGTAAATCACAGTAACTCAGCAGGTCAGGCAGTATCTCTGGAGGACATTGACAGGCAACGTTTCAGGTTGGGAACCTTCTTCAGACTGATTGTAGTTGGGAGAAGAAAGTTGGAAAGGAGATGGAGAAACACAAAGCCCGGCAATTTTCCTCTGTTTTTACTACATGAAGAGGAGGGAAGTTGGGAAAGTTAGAGGGGATGTCTTGAGGACAGTCCGTATTACAGTCGAGGTAGTCCCAACACATTTAAAGGTAGATAAATCTATTGGGCCTGATCAAATATATCCAAGGATACTGTGGGTAGCGAGATAAGAAATTGCAGAAGCAGTGGCTGAGATATACGAATCATCATTTGTCACGGGTACGGTACTGGATGACGAGAGGGTGGCTAATGTTGTGCCTCTAATTAAGGAGGGCTGTGAAAGAGATTGTGGGAACAATAAGCTTAACAGAAAAGTTACTGGACAGGATTCTGGGAGATAAGATATACATGGATTTGCAAAGCCAGGGGTTTACTAGGGAAAGTCAGTATGGTTTTGTTTTGTGGGAGATCATACTTCCCAAATTTGATTGAGTTGTTTGAAAAAGTAACTCAGATTGATGATGGCAGAGCTGCAGATGTAGTCTACAAGGATTTTAGCAAAGCCTTTGGTAAGGTGCCATATGGAAGGCTACTCTGGAAGGAGAGAGTGCACAGGATCCAGGGAGAACTAGCTAACAGGGTAAAGAATTGACTTCATAGTAGGAAACAGAGGAACGTAGTGCAAGGTTGCTTATTGGTTTGTGACGTGGTGTTATCAGAGATTAGTGTTACGCCCCTTCACTATTTGTCATTTACAACAACAATTTAGATGAGAATGTTGAAGGTATGATTAATAAGTTTGCAGTGACACCAAAATAGATGTTATCATAGACTGTGAAGATGCTTCTCCAACAGTAACCTGGTGGTGAAAAGGTATTATCGCAAATGTTAGTTAATTCATCACCTGCTGTGAACTAAATATGACAATTGTTCAGAATTCAATATGATTATACAAATATGACTTAGTGCCCTCCATAATGTTTGGGACAAATACTCATCATTTATTTATTTGTTTGCCTCTATACTCCACTTCAGGTGCAGCAGGGGTTCACCTGCACCTCCTCCAACCTCATCTATTGCATCCACTGCTCTAGATGTCAGCTGGTCTACATCGGTGAGACCAAGCAGAGGCTTGGCGATCGCTTCGCTGAACACCTCCGCTCGGTTCGTAATAACCAACCTGATCTCCCGGTGGCTCAGCACTTCAACTCCCCCTCCCATTCCGAATCCGACCTTTCTGGCCTGGGCCTCCTCCATGGCCAGAGTGAGGACCACCATAAATTGGAAGAGCAGCATCTCATATATCACTTGGGCAGTTTGTACACCAGCGGTATGAACATTGACCTTTAATTTCAGGTAGTCCTTACTTTCCCCTCCCCTTCTCAGCTCCCCCTCAGCCCACTGGCCCCACCTCTTCCTTTCTTTTGCCTGCCCCCCCACCCTCACATCAGTCTGAAGAAGGGGTTTGACCCGAAAAGTTGCCTATTTCCTTCGCTCCATAGATGCTGCCTCACCCGCTGAGTTTCTCATTCTGGGAACTTGTCGCGGATTCAGTATGGTCGCCGCAACTTTTTGTCTATCTCCACAATTTGAGACTTGTGATAGAAAAAATCACATGTGGTTAAAATGCACATTGTCAGATTTTAATAAAGGCCATTTTTATACATTTTGGTTTCACCATGTATAAATCACAGCAGTGTTTATACATCGTCCCCCCCCCATTTCAGGACACCATAATGTATGGGACTCAGCAATGTCCTGTAAATGAAAATAGTCATGTTTAGTATTTTGTTGCATATCCTTTGCATGCAATGACTGCTTGAAGTCTGCGATTCATGGACATCACCAGTTGCTGGATGTCTTCTCTGGTGATGCTCTGCCAGGCCTGTATTGCAGCCATCTTTAGCTTATGCTTGTTTTGGGGGCTAGTCCCCTTCAGTTTTCTCTTCAGCAGATAAAAAGCATGTTCAATTGGGTTAGATCAGGTGATTGACTTGGCTACTCAAAAATTGACAATTTTTTCGCTTTGAAAAACTCCTTTGTTGCTTAGGTGACTTTTTAGGCAAGTGCAGGAGACTCTGCGCTTGCCACATGGTCGCCACACGTTAGCTGGTGGTCTCTGGTGAGTCTCCTTCATGGTCGCGAGGAGTTCCCTCATTCTGGGAACTTGTCGCAGCCTCAGTATGGTCACCGCAAATATTTCATCATGTTGAAAATTTGTCTGCGACTATAAATTGGTCGCCATGGAGATAATCGATAATCCTGCAGTCATAGGTGTCGTTGTAGTGGGGTCGCCATGTAGTTGTAGGTAGTCGAGGTAGTCGTACGTATTTTTAATCGCCTTTGCTGACCGGTCATTTTCATTGGCTCATTGGGGAAAAAAAACTTAAGCAGTCGTTTTCAGAACCAAGGATAACCGACCGGTAAGGTTAAATGTCCACCGAACTTCACAGCTGTGTATCTCTGACTTATTAAAAGTTGTCTGGCTTCTTAAAAGTTGTCTCCACTCCTTCTCCCCGCTTCCCTCCCACCCTCTCCTCTTCCCCCTCCTCTTCCCGCTCTTTTAAAGGACTTACCGTACACTGTGCTTGCTGTCTTAATTACAGCACCAAATTTCCCGTTCATCATGATGTGTGTCCGTATCTCCTTGGCCCTCCCCCCTGGCCTGGCCCCCGCTTTTGCGATGTGTGTGGGTGTTCCACTGACAGTCGCCGTGCCAGTTCCCGCTTTATTAGGCGACTGCCGGCAACTTGACAGTCGCCAGCAGTCCGAAAAATCGCCTAAGGACAGGCCCATTACCAGTATGTTTGGGATCATTGTCTTGCTGTAGAATGAACTGCCGACTAATGCGTTTTGATGCATTTGTTTGGACTTGAGCAGATACGATATGTCTAAACAGAATTAATTATGCTCCTACCACCAGCAGTTGTATCATCAAGGAAGATAAGTGAGCCAGTACCTTCAGCAGCCATACATGCCCAGGCCATAACACCACCACCATCGTGTTTCACAGATGAGGTGGTATGCTTTGGATCTTGGGCAGTTCCTTCTCCCATCCACACTTTGCTCTTGCCATCACTCTGATATAAGTTAATCTGTAACCTGCAAACTGTGACATGGCCATCCCATTTTTGCGGCTAACCAGTGGTTTGCATCTTGCAACGTAGCCTCTGTATTTCTGTTCATGAAGTCTTCTGCGGACAGGTGTTTGGGGATTTTTGGGGATTGACAAATCCACACCTGACTCCTGAAGAGTGTTTCTGATCTGTCGGACAGGTGTTTGGGGATTTTTCTTTATTATAGAGAGAATTCTTCTGTCATCAGCTGTGGAGGTCTTCCTTAGCATGCCAGTCCTTTTGCGATTAGTAAGCTCAAACAGTGCTCTCTTTCTTCATAATGATGTTCCAAATAGTTGATATTGGTAACCCTAAGGTTTGGCTGATGTCTCTAATAGTTTTATTCTGTTTCTCAGTCTCATAATGGGACTTTCATTGGCACAACTTTGATTCTCATGTTGATAAACAGCAATAAAAGTTTCCAAAGGTGTTGGAAAGACAGGAGGAAAGACTAGGTGCTGAGAGCTCTCTTATACCTGCATTAAGGGTGCAATTAAACACACCTGAGCAATACCTGTGAAGCCATGTGTCCCAAACATTATGGTGCCCTGAAATTGCGGGGGGGGGGGGGGGGGGGGCACACTATGTATAAACACAGCTGCAATTTCTACATGGTGAAACCAAAATGTATAACAATTACCTTTAATAAAATCTGACAATGTGCACTTTAACCACATGTGATTTTTTTTCTATTACAAATCTCAAATTGTGGAGTACAGAGTCAAATAAATAAATGATAGGTCTTTGTCCCAAACATTATGGAGAGCACTGTATAATCTTGAACAGTCTGTGGAACAGCTCTCCCAATTTCAATACTAGTCCCCAGATGGTCTGGAGGAGGATATGAAAGGCCAGCTGGGAGCAACAGCCTCATATCCACATCTGCACTGTAGGGCTTGCAGTGTCCTGTCTAGTTTTGATATTTCTATAAACGTAACAATTTCATATATCTGAATGCAAAGCCAAGCTATTTCAGAGGGCAGATACAAGGAACTGCAGATGCTGCTTTAACAAACAAGTTATATCGAATAATTCAGTGGGTCAGGAAGCACCTAGGCAAAATTTCGGTTCGGGACACTTCTTCGACTGATTGCAGCAGTGGGGGGGGGGGGGGGGGGGGGGGGGGGAGAAAGCTGGTTGAGAAGTGGAGGCAGAACAAAGTCTGATAAGCTACAGGTTGATACAGGCAGATTGTTGGATAAAGCCGAGATGAAAAGATAAAGAAGGTGAGAAAAGGATAGGTATGGAATTTGAAGCTAGAGGAAGAAATATAAATGGAAGGGAGTTGGGGATGGGAGTGGGGTTGAAGAGAGAAATGGATGTACATACAGGTAGGGCACATAGAAGAGAGGGGGAAAAGGAGGGTGGGAATGGGGTTGTTTACCTAAAAAGGGAGAATTTCATGTTCATTCTATTGGGTTGTAAGCTACCCAAGAGGAGTCACCTTATGTGATGTTCCTCTAGTTTGAGTGTGGCTTCACTTGCAATGGAGTAGTCTCTGGACTGAAAGAGTGTGGGGCATCATCCTGGCAATGGAGGAGCGTTCAGTTCCATTTGGGTAGCTTACAACCAACGTTATGAACATTGAATATGCCAATTTTAGATGAACAAACCACCCGTCCCCCTCTCTGGGTCCCACTTGTATGTGCATCCATTTCTCCCTTTCCACTCCCCTTATCTGCTTCCACCTATATTCATTCCTCTGGCTTCATATATCATGCATCTTATGCCCGCCAACCTTTGTCCACCCATCTAAATCCCCACCCCCCCATAAAACACCATCACCTGTACCCATCTATTACTTGCCAGGCTTTGTTCTGCCTCCCAGCTCTCTTCACGTTTTCTCTCCCACTACTACAATCAGTCTGAAGAAGGATCTCAGCATAATACGTCAACTCTATACATTCTCTAGAGATGTTGCCTGACCCGCTGTGTTACTCCAGCATTTTATGTCATTTCAGAGAGCAGTTAGGAACCACTTACATTGTTGTTCTCTAAAGTTGCATGTCGATCAGACATGATAAGGGCAGCAAATTTCCTTCCTCAAAGGCTATCAGTAAAATTATTGGAACTTCCTAAAAATTCTGGTGTTTTCTTAATCACTATTATTAAAATTAGCTTTTGATTTTATTTTTCATTCCAGATTCCTGATGCTGGAAATCCATTTGTTAAGGGAAGAAGCTGTGGTCAAGAGATAAATCAATCTCAGAACCTAAAGTAGCTTGCGAGTATGTGGAAATACTGATAACTGAGGACATTCAAATCAGTCACAATTGTTCGATTCACAGATCAGTATCAGAGCAAGGAATATTGTTGCTGCAGTGACCAAAGTTGCCAGATACGCGGGCTCTCTGAAAAAGCCTACTGAGTAGTCTTTACATCTTTCCCAATTATGTCTCATTTGTAAATTTACTTTGGCTGATGTCACTCAGTTGCTTTGGTGCCTTTGTGCCAATTATTGCTCTGCAGCCTTATTTTTCTCAATAGTTTAAAAGCAGTCAACTGTTAGGAATCTTCCTGGACGTGTCTTTGTGGTAAAGTGATGGATTAAGCAGTTCAGCAGGCAGAAGAAGAATACATTGTATTTCAGTTTGTGTAATTCCCATGTCTCGGGAGTCACTCCTTGGTGACGGCTGACACTGATGATGAAATTCACCAGCCTTCAATGCACCAGTCAAGCCTGTGGTCATTTGAGAAAAAGAGTATTTGAAGACCTCAGATTTGAGGCAAAACATATGGTCTACCAGGCAACTAAATTCTCAATTCTCCTACATGTTAGTCTTTATAATGTATCTAAATGTAGGAATAAGGAAGTTCTGGTAAAATTGTATAATGTCTTGGTGAATAGCACTGAGAGTATTATGTACAATTTTCGCCTGCTTATCCAAGTTGTTTCCCTTGGCTGAAGAAGTTAGAACCAGGGGGCAATGTATCAACATAAGGGGAGATGCATTTAGGACTGACTCGGAAATAAATCTTTAAAGGGTGGTGTGACTTTGGAATTCTCTAGTCGGAAGGCTGTTAAAAAGAGAAAATTAGATTCTTGGACATCAAAGTATCAAGGGATATAAGGTTTAGGGTTATCATTGTCAAGTGTGAAAATCTTTGTTTTGCATACTATCCAATCAAATCAGATAATACTGTACATAAATACATTCAAGCCAAATAGGTAGAGCAAAGGTGAATATACAATGTGCAGAATTTAGTTCTCAGCATTGTAGCACAGCAGTTCTGGAGACAGAGTCCAATGACTGCAATGGAATACATTTGAATCAACAGTAAACTAGCTTATGGAAGGACTGCTCTGAATGCCAGCAAAAACATTCTAGCAATACCGAAATTATTATATGAATTCAACTGTTTCTACAGAATAAACATTGAAGGGCCTGTCCCACTTAGGCGATTGCCAGCGACTGTCATAGTCGTAGCAGGTCGCTGAAAAAACGGCGACTAGACCTCCCCTACGACAATGTCTACGACAAGCTACAACAACCTACCACCTAGTCGACGGCAAGCTACTGACAACCGGCAACCCATTAGGACGTCTACCTATGACCATACCTACGACCACCTAGGCGACAACCTACGACAACCGAGGTTAACCTACGTCCACCCGCAACAAGCTACGACAAGCTACCCTGTCGGCGACAAATGAAGACAATTCAGTCGCCGGTATCTGTCGCTGGTTGACGTAGGTAGTCGCCAATGGAATTCACCGAAGTCAGCACCGGTGACAACCTACAACAGCAACTATGTCAGGAGAAGTCAAGATACGCTCATTGGCATCGACCCACTGTCGCCGACAGTTGCCAAAAATGTTTGAACATCCAGCGTCAACAGACACTATGGATCTTTGGGCGACTGAGACGACTCACGACCCCGGTGACCATGTGGCAACAGCCTAAAAAATAGCCTAAATGGGACAGGCTCTTAAGATTATAAATGTACAGTATATCAAGAATGTGGTCTCAGCATAATACCCCCTATATGCCTACTTCTGAACACTTCAAACAACTACTGTAAAATTGAA
Organism: Leucoraja erinaceus; assembly: GCF_028641065.1. Classification (NCBI taxonomy): domain Eukaryota; kingdom Metazoa; phylum Chordata; class Chondrichthyes; order Rajiformes; family Rajidae; genus Leucoraja; species Leucoraja erinaceus. The sequence goes on from NC_073386.1 coordinate 26,321,743, forward strand.
TTTTACTAAAAAAACAAAAAGCAAAATGGTCAGTTTGTAAAAATATACTGCATCCAGTCCTGATTATATTTCATGTCACTATACATATTAGAATTAGCTAAGTTATTTTGTACCAGGCAGATTATTTTTTAACTCAACGTGTGTACAACTGCTATTGAAATAGGTTTGTAAAGTGCTGCACGAACATGTGGGTGGCGGGAGATAAGTTGGATGAGTACCTTGACTTGAACTACGTTTATTAACGCTCGGTGGAGATATTCTTCTGTCTTCAACCATTTCTTCAGTCTGTAGATTTTCTACAAGGATGTTCCATTTATTAGCAAGGTAAGAACAACTTTAGTCCAAAAGTCACGCTCATTTCGTGACTTCCGCTTGGTGGACAGGTCGCGCTGATTGCGTAATTTCCGGTGAGTGCAAAGGTCGTGCTGATTGCGTAATTTCCGGTAAGTGCAGAGGTCACGTTGATTGCGGAAGTGCCGCTGACTGCGGAAGCCCCGCAGTGGAGAGGCCGCATTCAGCCATGTGAGTAGATTCAAGAAAGTTTACTGTCATATATATGTGTGTGTGAGGGAGTGTGTACGTGTGAGTGTGTATGTGTGTGTAAATTTGTGTGTGTATATGTGTGTGTGTGAGAGATAGTGTATGTGTGTGTGTCTGTGTGGGAGTGTATGTGGGTGTGTGGCAGTGTGAGTCTGTGTGTGGGTGAGTGTATGTGTGTGTGTGTGAGTGTACCTGTGTGTGTGAGGTGGAAGGTGTGTGTATGTGGGTGTGTATATTGGAATTGATGGAGAGGTGGAATATTGTGTTGGGGGACCAGCCCTCCCATGTGAAACGTATCCAAAAGTCTCTTAAATGCCATCATTGTATCTACCTTAATCATCATCCCCGGCAGTGCATTTTCTGGCACTCACCACCTTCATTGTGAAAAAAAGTTGCCTTGCACAGCTTCTTTAAACTTTTCCCCTCTCACCTTACAGCTAGGTCCTCTAGTATATGATTTTCCATCCTGATAAAACAGTTCTGCCTCTAATAATTTTATATAGATCTATCAGATTTTGCCAGTGTTCCAACAAAAATAATCCAAGTCTGCAAACTTCTCCCTGTAGCTAATGTCCCCAATATAATTTTCATATACCTCCTCTGCACCCTTTCCAAAGCCTCCACATACTTTTTGTAATGGGGCGATTAGAACTGCACGCAATACTCCGAATGCTGCCTAACCGAAATCCTATAAAGCTGCATTATGACTTCCTGACTTTTATACTCAATGCCCCAACCTATGAAAGCAAGCATACCATATACCTTCTTTACCATTCTATCTACTTGTGTTGTCACTTTCAAGGAGTTATGACCTTGGTTTCCAAGGTCCCTCTGTGCATCAATGCCATGAAGATTCATGCAGTTAATTGTATATTTTCCTCTTACATTTGCCCTCATGAAGTGCAACATCTCACATTTGCTCAGATTAAACTCCAACTGTCATTTGATCATTTCCGTAGCTGACCTATATCCCACTGTATACCTCGACAGCCTTACTCACAGTCTACAACCCCAGCAATCTTGGTGTCATCTGCAAACTAACCTGTCTCTGTTTATGTCCAAGTCAATTAAATATATATAGCCTGTATACTATCGTTCCAGGACAACCCTCATTCTTTTATTACTCCTGTGCATCTTAATCTGGATCAGCCTACCATTGGGGATTTAATCAAAGGCCGTACTAAATCCAAGTAGACAAAATCCACTGCCCTACCCTCTGTCCCACTTACGCGTCCTTGGCTCGCAAATTACGCAACCTCGTGGTCGCTTGAGGCGTACGGGCACCATATAGCCGTGTGGGGCCGGTCCCACTTAGAAGCGTGGAGGGGTATGGAGTTGTGCGGGAGCGGTCCTGATATCGGGCGGGGCTCCAGAAATCATGCAGTGAACGAAATCTTTGCGCGCCAACGGCCTGTCGCGGAACTGACGGTGAAAGTGGAACAGCCCCAAAACCTTGGCGCGATGCAACGCCTCACCTTCAACAGCAGCAGAAGCAGGCAAACAATCGCCGAACTCGGCCTGGGGCTCACGGCCGTTACGGTCCGGATCCACCCCCACTTCTACTCCCAGAGCGGGGCCAAGAAAATTGAAGATAGACACAAAATGCAGGAGTAACTCAGCGGGACCGGCAGCATCTCTGGAAAGAAGCAATGGGTGACGTTTCGGGTCAAGACCCTTCTTTTCAGACTGAAGAAGTCTCGACACGAAACGTCACCAATTCCTCTCTCCAGAGACCCTGCCGGTCCCGCTAGGTTATTCCAGCTTTGTGTCCATCTTCAAATGACGTCACGCGCTCCAGACGGCTGTGCGTACGCATGTAACGCGCCTGACCTTCGCTCGACCGTCTCGGCTCAACGCGATCACGTGGTCGCGTAATTTGTGTGCCAAGGACACGTAAGTGGGACAGGCCCTTTAGTAAGATATGTCCTGCCATATACAAAGCCATGCTGACTGTCCCTAATGAATCCATTCTCTTCCAAATGGGAGTAAATCCTATCCCAAAGAATCCTCTCCAATAGTTTCCGTACCACTAATGTGAAGCTCATGAACCTATAATTCTCTGGATTTTCTTTCTACTTCCCTTTTTAAATAAAGGAACAACATTAGCTACACTCCAATCCCACTGGACCCCACCTTGTCCCAATTCAAAACAATCTCAAAACTTATGGAATTGTTAATATCATCCCCAAAATGCTCTCCCAATTTCCACTATATTCCCTTCTCAGGTCAGACTATCCCACGTACTGATTCAAGGAAACTCTTGGTTGCACTTTATTAATTCCGCCCATCTAAGCCTTTGGCATTCAGCAATCCCAGTCAATATGTCGGGTTATAGTCACCCACTAAGACAATCTCTTTCGGTCATCTTTCTATATACCTGTTCCTCTATTGCCTGCTTGCTATTGGAGGGGGGGGGGGTGTCTATAATTTGCACATTATGCTCAAAGATCTCAGAAGAAGCAAACCAAAGCTCTTTTCATTTTTAATCAATTATCTACCATATGCCAATGTATAAGAATTATTCATTTTAAATAAATGCACAAGAGCATTTGATTGCTTATTCTGATATCGTTGGGTATAAAGTGCATATTATACTTTTATACAACAGATTTTTATGCTTTTGTGTAGCAATGTTACAAAATTTTGAGATTTAAAAAATCAAGTCTGCAATTTATCCCATCAGATAAAGCATAACAATAAGTTTAATTTGACACCAAATTCACTTTCATATCTCAAGTATTAAAAAAGTTATGACCATTTTCATACTCGGAAATTAGCATCTTGTTCCCTATTGATTTTCAATGGACATTACAAAAAAGCTGTGATCTTGGATAGTCAACAGGCCATTTCTTAAGGAAAGATTAACATTTTTAAATAGCCTAAGTGTCCAAAGATTATTCACAAATAATTCACAATATAACATGATTTTTATATCTAATTTACATTAATTTATAGGCCAAATGGAAGGAATTTAGTGTTCAATTGCTGTAAATAAATGCCCATTTAAATCGGCTTTCTAGTGGGTTCATGTGGAACGCGCCGGTTTAGAACGTTGACATAGCGCTGGATTAGTGCCCTCAAGTGCCGAGAAAAATACTGCGGGATATAAAAAGCCCAAAATGAGCTATTCGTTATAGATAATTTGATATATAGGGTTATATATATATGCCCCATTTAATGTAAAAATAAGGTACATACCTTTAATTGTTTGCTCTATAAAACCCTGGGGCTGCGAGAGGTTGCGAGATGAAACAGTAATTTTAAATCTATTAGAACTATATTATCGAGGCCTATAAAACTAATAATACCTTTTGCGACCGGGTCTTGCAGCGATTTTTCGTTAATGATTTACTAGGCTGAACATGTGCGATTAGTACAGCCTAGTAAAAATCGCGTTTTAAACCCGCCCCCTCCAAACAGCGCCAAAATCGCGGGCCTGGCTGAGGGCAGATTCCCAATGGCGATTCAGGTAGGTTTTGTAACATACCTACTTTTTGAAAACCAAGTGTATTTAAGACAGTGAATGGGAAGTCTACATGGCCGTGTTTGCCATGTGAAATAAGCATAAATATGATCAGAATACTTCAGTGATATCTTGACGACAGCATTTAGATTGCTTAGATATTTCCAGTGTTGGCTATGTATGATATTTTCTATGCATATGGAATGCAATTTTCTACAGTCAGGGATCGAATTGCAGATGTAAGTAAAACCCATTAAAATACTATGATCCCACCACAGAACATAGGCCATTGTCATTCAGATGGGCATATTTCCTCTGATCCTATTCCTCCCCGGTTTCCGGTGTCAATCTCCTAACTCCATGTCTAATTTCTGCTCAAGGTCTTTACGTGGGACCATTTTGGTCCAGAACTTTATTCCTAGGAGTGCAGAAGACTGAGGTATGATCTTATAGGGATATGTAAAATCATGAGGGGGATAGGGTGAATGCAGAGTATTTTATCCAGGATAAGGGGATCAAGAACCAGCGAACATAGAAACATAGAACATAGAAATTAGGTGCAGGAGTAGGCCATTCGGCCCTTCGAGCCTGCACCGCCATTCAATATGATCATGGCTGATCATCCAACTCAGTATCCTGTACCTGCCTTCTCTCCATACCCCCTGATCCCCTTAGCCACAACGATAGACACAAAATGCTGGAGTAACTCCGCGGGACGGGCAGCATCTCTACCAGAAGAAATTGGTGACGTTTCGGGTCGGGACCCTTCTTCAGACTCAGCATTTTGTGTCTACTTTCAACTTAAATAGCAACTGCAGTTCTTTCCAACACAAGAACCAGACGACATAGGTTTAAGGTGAGACTAGCAAGATTTAATGCGAGCCTGAAGGGCAACGTTTTCACTCAGAGGATGGTGTGTACAATGGAATGAGCTGCCAAATAATATATATGCAGAAAGTAAATAGTTAAACACCAATTTTCTTTTTCAACTTGCCTTTCTTCAGATTCAATTTTAATTGTCATTGTCAGTGTACAGTACAGAGACAACGAAATGTGCAGAGTTGATGTGACTTTGCTTTGTGGAAAATTGCAAGATAGACCATTTTCCAGAGACACAACCCCCATCTCATAGCCCAGGGGCATTGCCTGCAATTAGCGATGTGTATAGTGATGCATAAGTACACATCAAAACTCTGGTAATCTGGCACCGCATTGTTTGTAAATTCTCATTGTTTGGCATATGACAATCGTTAGTCTGGAGTGTGAGCTATAGGTCCAAAGTGTGAGCAAGTATGCAGCCAGAATAAGAGTCCACTGTCCTTGTCTACTTTCCATTGTCATTACACTCGCCGGGTTCACCAGAAATTGTATTAACTGTTATGTGACATGCAAAAGAAGTAATAATCTGGAAAATCTGAGCATCCTGCTCTGTAAAGGTGGGTGCAGATTATTTGAAATTGACTTTACCTGGATATGGACTTAGGTATTTGAACTTTGTCGTACATTTTTTTCTATCTTTCTCCGCAGCTCTCATCTGTTCACTTATTTCAATGCAGCATTGAATAGCAACTGGAAAATAATTGTAATTGCATACTTGTACAATGAAAAGAAAATACATCAATTATTTACTTCAGTGCACATTAAAGGTACAGATAATTATCAATTTTTTAATGTGAGCATAAATGTTGAGCTGTGATTTTCATGCTGATCATGAATGGATTTTTGAACAGAAAGTTCAAATTATATGTTTTTACATCAGATGCTACCTATATTAAATATATCAAAGATGTTTTAAATGGCAAATTTGTGGAATGCATTATATATTTTGAAAGTTCTGGAAGCTCCAAAATGAAATAAGCATGATATTCATTGGAATAATTTAAAGATGTTTGTTGGCAATTGTCATGGTAACTGATGTTGTATTGAAATGCATCGCATGTTGCAGAAAGGTCACAAAAGTAACAATAATAGTGGCAGATGTTGTGGGTAAGAATACAAAAATGGCAGAATGAGAAAGTATGTTTGTATTCAGTGGTGCTTAAAGTGCATTTATGCGGATTGAGCTAAAATCTGACATTGGCGATGAGGATGGGATTAGGAAATGTGTTGTTCAACTTTTGAGGGAGACATGATGTTTGATGGAATCAAAGCAGCTGGAATTAGGGGGTTGAACTCTTTTGACCCGAGTGGGGAAGCGAGTTCAGTGAGTGCATGTTGGGAAGCACGGTCAGAGGAATTTGATGGCAACACAGACAACCTGGGACTGTTTGTTAATGGGGCAATCTCGGTGCAGCTCATACAATGGAGAGCATTACTAATGTACAGTGCTGGAGCTTCAGTTTGGGAGACTTTCAAGACGCTTCCAGAGACAGGAGGCAAATCGGAATATGCTATGGCTGTTGCTGCTTTGTTGGAAGCAGTAATGCGGTGCAGACAAATGCTACATTTCAACGACATGTATTTTGCCAGGCGGTAGAGAGAAGGGTAAATATTGCTCAGTTTGTCACAAGATTGCATCAAGTTTCTGAGAGCTGCAACTATGGAGCCGAATTGTCATCATCATTCCATTTTGAAAACCATTTGCTTTTGGCCATGTTTAGCTTTAGTTTCATCGCGTCATAGTCACTGTGAATATTTAGATCTTGGTTGGGGTTGTTCCCTGAAAAACCATTAGGAGCTCTACAGTCATTATCATCAAATTCTTCTTTTACCCTTTTAGTTGCACAAATGCTGCACTCTGGAATAACCTCAACCGACTTGCTGATTCAATAAGTGCCGGAAGAGCCACTGCGGTATAGGGACAGGTGACATCTCCTGGGGAGGGGATAGTTTGGGTGGATAGGGTTGAGTGTTCCAAGGTGTTGCGGAAGGAGCATTCTCTGCTGAAAGTGAAAAGGGATGGGAAGATGCGACTGGTGATGGGACCACATAAGAGGTGACAGAAATGTCAGAGGATGATGTGTTGGATGCAGAGGCTGTCGAGTGAAAGGTGAGGACCAGGGGAACTCTATCTTTCTTCCATCTGGAGGGAGCGAGCGCAGAACTACGCGAAACAGAGGAGTCGCAGGTGAGGGATCCATCTACAACACCAGATAGAACGCGTCATCTTGGGAGCAGATCCGGCGGAAACGGAGAAATTGAAAGTGGGGGAAGGCATCTTTGTGAGAGGTAAGGGGGGGGAGGAAGACAAGAGACAAGACATGACAGGAGACATTTATTGTCACATGCACCAATTGGTACAGGGAAATTTGTGGTCACCATACAGCCATACGAATAAATTAAAGAACACAGAACACGATAGTCTTTAACATAAACATCCCCACACAGCGGTATCAAAGTTCCCCACTGTGGGGGAAGGCACCAAAGTTCAGTCCTCCTCCGCTGTTGTCCTCTGTTGTTCACCCGTGGTCGAGGCCTTCCGAGCCCTCCGTTGTCGCCACTACGGGTGGCACGATGTTCAGGCCCGCTCACCGGGATGATGGAACTCCGATGTCGGAACGGGAAAACATTCTCAGCGGCTTGGACCTCCGAATTGGCCACTTCTTACCGGAGTCTGCGGCTCCAAAAGTCCACAGGCCGAACTTAGCGGAGATTCACGCTGGCGGCCCTCGGCAAAGGGATCCCAGGACGCCGCGATGTTGGTCAGCTCCCCCCGCGCTGAAAGCTCTGCAAACCACAGCTCTGCGAATCTGAAGCTGCAGGCACAACACTCCGTAGCTTCAAACGGCGATCCAGGTAAGGCATCGCCCGCTCCGCGATGTATCCAGCACTGCACCGCTGCTGAAGCTCTGGTCCGGTCCCCGGTCTCCGGCAAGGAAGGCCGCGCCAATCCAGTTGGTAGGCCGCGAGAAGGAGACGAGGGCGCGACTCGGAGAATAGTCGCGTCCTCGCCAGGAGGTGACTGGGAAACAGTTTCCCCTTACCCTACCCCCCTCCCCCACATAGAAATACTAAAACAAATCCTCCAGAACATACTTTTAACAAACAAAAAATAAAAAAAAGATAGAAAATCAGAAAGGCTGTAGGCAGAGGTCGCCATCATGCAGCGCTCCTAGTAGCCATTGTAGGAAGTGTAGTCCAGTTAAATTACCGTGTCAGTACATGCATAAAACTAAATGCCTGTTCAGGGCTGAACTGCATATATAAAAACTTATTGGGGTGACCATTTAGAAGAATGTTTCCTGATCTTTCAATTACTCCTCATTAATTTTTATTTTATATTTCTGCTGCTGTCATATGAATATTCACATGCAAGTAATAACTATTGTATAAAAGTACTGGATTTGCATCATGTCTTTGTACATTTAAGCCAAGTAATTTTATAATGGATCAAATGTAAAATATACAAGCAAAATATACAGTAATTGTATGAATGTGGGTAAACAGTGAGGTAGGAGTACCTGGACATGCACCTTGGCTTCGGGTGCTTGGTGTTGACCTTTTGCTCCCCTCTGCTGCTTTAGTTTGTTCATTTTTTACATTATACCTTCGACCATTAACTGGATAACAAGAATAGTTGTCATTAGTATTACCATCATTCTTTGATTTAATCAAACATAGGGAGGGTGAATAATCTGGGGGATGCAGAGTGTGAATAACCCGGGGGGGGGGAGGGGGAGGGGGGGAACGGGGAGGGCTTGTGACGTCACTTGAAGCTCGTGGAATATTGTGTGTGTGAAACGGGCTCCGAGCCGAGCCATCGTGCCCGCCCACCTCATTGTGACGTCATCAGTGGAAATCCAGAAATTGGAAGTGCAAAGAGACTTGGAAGTGCAGGATTCCCAAAAAGTTAATCTGCAAGTCGATTCGGTAGTAAAGAAAGCAAACACAATGCTCGCATTTATTTCAAGAGGGTTTATATACAAAAACAGGGATGTATTTCTGAGGCTCTATAAGGCATTGGTCAGGCCGAATTTGGATGATTGTGAGGACCACATCTGAGGAAGGATATGCTGACTCTAGTGAGGGTCCATTTACAAGAATGATCCGAGGAATGACATAAGATGAGCGTTTGACGGCACTGGGCCTATATTCGTTGGAGTTTAGAAGAATGAGCGGGGCCCTCATTGAAACGTACAGAATAGTGAAAGGCTTGGTAAGAGTGGATGTGGAAAGGATGTTTCCACTAGTAGGAGAGTCTAGGATTAGAGGTCATGGCCACAGAATTAAAGGATATTCTTTAAAGACGGAGATAAGGAGGAATTTATTTTGTCAGAGGGTGGTGAATCTGTGGAATGATTTGCCACAGAAGGCTGTGGAGGCAAAGTGAATGGTTATATTTAAGGCAGAGATATATGGATTCTTGATTAGTATGGGGGTCAGGGGTTATGGGGAGAAGGCAGGAGAATTGGATTAGGAAGGAGAGATACAGTAGATTAACCGTGATTGAATGGCCGAGTAGAATTGATGGGCCGAATGGGCTAATTCTACTGCTATCACATGATCTTATGAACATTTGTGTGCAATATATCGTTAAATACAATAAAAATCAGAGTAAGAAAGCAAAAGGAGCCATATAGAGCCTGTGGGAAAAGGTTACCCCTCGGATTCCTATTAGATCGCTCCCTGATTGAGGAGATTCAGCATGTGAACAATTACTCTCTTGAACAGGTGTACAGCACAGAGCATTTGATGGTTGCATCTGGTTACATCAGTAGTTGCACTGGTTGCATCACAGCCTGGTTCAGCAACACGAATGCCCAGGGATGAAGATTACAAAAAGTGGTGGACACTGGCCGGTTCATCATGGGCACTGACCTTCCCACTATCTAAGGGATCTATAGGAGACGCTGCCTCATAAAGACAGCCACATCACCATGGCCACGGTCTCATTTCACTCCTGCCATCGGAAAGAAGGTATAACAGTTTGACATGGCTTGCGAGAGTTAGCTATCTCTATGCATCTTAGGACATTCACCACCTCCTCAAATTTAATATGTCTGTCCTCAAGACATCTGCATTAACTTTTCTAAATTCTCTGGTTTCATGACTTTCTCCGTGGTAAAAACAGAGGAAAAATATTCATGAGCATCTTGCCTTGCCTCAGAGCCAGGTCTGATGCCACTGACTTAACTGCTGCTGCTACTCTTTTCTGAACGGTCACTTCCACAACTATCCAAAAGGTGTTACCTGGGGTTTCGAGGGGACTGGCCACAAAGGATTCTTGCACACACAGCCTACATCCTTGGGTATGACCATCTCATTTTAATACCTATCCATGAAACCCCTCAGTGTCCTGGACAATCCTGAGGTCATTTAGCCAGTTTCACTTCCCTCAGCAATCAGTCAAGAGCTGCAGCTTCATGCACATCCCACCTGTGCTGAGAGACATTGGAAGTTTGCCCTACTGCCAGCATAGAGCATACAAGTGCTCTAACTGCCACCCCTACTACACTTAGGACCCAAGACCTTACTTTATCTTGCCATCAGCCTCTGTCCAGTTTCCTCACCAAAGCCTCTCAGGCTAAAGTCTTAACAGAGCACTCAGGGTCTTTCAAAATAGCCATTCCTGAATGAACAGTCTGTTTGTACCCAACTTCCTTTTATATACCTCTGGAAGCAGTCACTCCCGGCTACGAATGGCTTTTTAAATCTCCCACGCAGCTCCTCCTCTCAACATAGAAACATAGAAATTAGGTGCAGGAGTAGGCCATTCGGCCCTTCGAGCCTGCACCGCCATTCAATATGATCATGGCTGATCATCCAACTCAGTATCCCGTACCTGCCTTCTCTCCATACCCCCTGATCCCCTTAGCCACAAGGGCCACATCTAACTCCCTTTTAAATATAGCCAATGAACTGGCCTCAACTACCCTCTGTGGCAGAGAGTTCCAGAGATTCACCACTCTCTGTGTGAAAAAAGTTCTTCTCATCTCGGTTTTAAAGGATTTCCCCCTTATCCTTAAGCTGTGACCCCTATCAGTGAAACTGCCATCATTATAATTTTCTGAACTGTAACCTTGTCCTTTTCCCTATGTACTCAAAATTCTGAATGTGTGATTTGAATATTGATCAATTTAGTTAATGTTCATAAGTCATAGGAGCAGAAGTAGGCCATTCAGCCCATCAAGTCTACCCAGCCATTCAATCACAGCTAATCTTTCTTTCCCTCTCAACCTCATTCTCCCGTTTTCTCCCCATAACCCTTGACACCCTTACCAATCAAGAATCTGTCAATCTCTGCCTTAAAAATACCCAATGACGAGGCCTCCACAGCCGTCTGTGGCAATGAATTCCACAGATTCACCACCCTCTGGCTAAAGAAATTCCTCAATTCCTTTCTAAAGATACGTCCTTTTATTCTGAGGCTGTGCCCTCTGCTCGTAGACTCTCCAACTATTGGAAATATCCTCTCCACATCCACTCTATCCAGGCCTTTCAATACCCGGTAAATTTAAAAGAGGTCCCCCCTCATCTCTCTAACCTCCAGCGAGCACAGGCCTAATGCCGTAAAATGCTCATCATATCATTAACCCAATCATCCCGGGATCATTCTCATAAACCTCCTCTGGACCCTCTCCAAGGCCAGCACATCCTTCCTCAGATAATGGGCTCAAATTTGCTCTAAAAGTTTTAAATATCTTTTAGATTTATTAGATCCTAGTTAATTGAAAATCCACACATATTTACATTTGGTTAAATGTAGTGTAATATGGGCACAACCTCACTATACTCATGTCTCTGACAATAAATTTGAATTTAACAAATGCTGCTCGAACTGACTGCTGGCATAACATGTTAGATATTACTAAAATATGCGACAACATTATAAGCATTCAAGATAGACACTCAACATCGGGAGCCTGGGACATCGCGCCGAGATCACCAGTAGTGGAGCTCCGTCCAGCGCGGCCTGTTCGCTTCGGAAGCCGCGGTCTCCGGTTCCAGGCATCCCAAGCCGCTGAGAGGCTTCTCCTGACGCTTGAACACCATCACCCAGCTAGAAGGGCCTGAAACATCGGGCCCCGTAGCGACGAACTCAATAGGCCCGACTATGGGTGTACAAGGGGATGGGGACTGGACTTTGTGCCTTCCCTCACAGTGGGAACCATTGTGGGGGGATGTTTTTATGTTTTATGTTAAATTTCTTTATAATGTTATGTTGTATTCTTATTAATGTGCTGCAATGGCAACTTGAATTCCACTACACCAATTGGTGTATGTGACAATAAATGAACTTTTGAACCTTTGAAGTAATTTGAGTTCACTGTACCTTAATTGGTACGTGACAATTAACTGACCTTTGAACCATTGAAAATGGACAAGTAACTCAGCGGGACAGGCAGCATCTCTGGAGAGAATGGGTGACGTTTCAGGCCGAGACCCTTCTTCAGACTCGAAACGTCACCCATTCCTTCTCTCCAGAGACGCTGCCTGTCCTGCTGAGATATTCCAGCATTTTGTGTCTACCTTTGGTTTAAACCAGCATCTGCAGTTCCTTCCAACACATTATAAGCACTCACCTATCTCCACATTGCAACTATACTCTATCATTCTGCATTTTGTGTAAAACGCGCACACATCACAGATTAAGCCAACCAATGAAATACATTTAATTTGTAGTATTCGAAAACCAGAATTGCATCACAAGATAATTTCCAAAAGTACACCACAACTAGTGCGCATTGTGCACACATTTGAGCTGGTCATGTGAGCAACATAAGGGTACCTGGATATGGCTCTTGATTGTTGTTTCTTGAAGATTCTCTTCTCTTCACAGTTTCTGTGTATTTATTTTCCATAAATGAGTTTTGTCTATCAACTGGATAAGGTAAATATATATGCTGGTGAAATCTTGATTCTTTTAGTGAAACAAATATTTATATCATTTGATAGTAAATGTAGTGCCCATTTCCAGTTTTACGTTAAATGTGTGAATTTAGAGCTGATTTAAAGAAATTGTTCATGCATAGGTCTTTGAGCATTAATTGTAAAGTACTTTGCGTTTGCCCATATTAAGCGTTCCATGCTTTTAAGATTGCAGATTTTTTAGGATGCATCATATGCTTTGACAGTGATGCATACCTGTATCATGGGTTCATGAAGCTCCCATTTAAAAGAAACATAATTATTGGAATCAATTTATGAAGTTCTGATGACAAAATGCAGGTAGTCACATAAACTCTATCTGTCTATATTGGTTCTTATTCTCTTCTTATGTAGATCCACAGGATTGAGAATGACTTGCTTTCACTCTGGCATTGTGGGTTAACTTTTCACTTATTTCATTTGCTTCTCATAGACTTTTCATATTTTACTTTATAAAATACTGGTTAGGCCATACTGGAGAGTACTGTATGTAGTTCTGGTCACCACACTAAAGGCAGGATATGATTGCTCTGGAAAATATGCTGAGGATACCAGGATTGGATTGGAGCTATAAATAGGCTGGACTTGATTTCAATGGAGCAAGGAAGACTGAAGGCGGACCCGATATAATGATACAAGATTATGAGAAGCATAGATCAGGTGGAGAGTCACAAACATTTTTCTCTGCTATCAAAAAAGAAGTGGGCATATGTGTAAGGTAACAGGAAGGAGTTTTAAAGGGGTTCTGAGAGGATTTTTAAAATAAAATCAGCGTGGTTGCAATCTGGAACACTGCCAGAGGAGATGTGGAATGTTTCAGAGACATTTGGATGGACACTTAAAAAGGCAAGTGTATTGAAGGGTACAGTTCTATTGCAGGCAAATGGGATTAGTATAGATGGGCAAAAAGCTTGCTTCCCATGGGAGGAAGAACAAAAGGGGAACTGGCACGGGGGGGAGGAGGGGGATTTGTAACTTTGTAAGCGCCCTTCAGGGTGACTATTGCACACTTTGGCTAGGTATGCAAGCAAAAAAATTCACTGTGACTTGCCACATGTGACTATAACATTTTTATTCATTGTGGAATTTTCAATACGCATTTGGAAATATTTTGTCTCTTTGAATCCCTATTGTGAGTAGAACTGTATCCTCATTTAACATTAGTTGAACTGTCCCAGTGAGGGTTATAATATGCCTTCTCAACTGTCTACAAAACTATCAGCTGCAGCCTATACACTGTGGGTATACATTACCGTCATTACTACAAAGGACAATTTAATATAAATATTTCAAAAGTTTCTGTATGTATCGAAAGTAAGGAGATCAATTTTACCAAATTGCAATTGGATATAAATAAATTGTAATAAATTAGTGTATTATTAAAAACTAGAACAACAAAGCCAAGTGTTGAAATTTAGGAAGATACATTATAGCATGCTAGATATCCTTCATGCGTTTGTATACATTGCTGCTTGCTTAAGCCATATTATTATTGATGAAATGTTGAACGGGTGTCTATTTTAAATATGCAAAGCACATAATAATGTTAGTTGTTAAATGTGTAGATTGGGTAAGGTAGAAGAGTACCTGCACATAGACGTTTACAAATAAGGTTTGCTATCCTTCTACATTCTTTTGTTGCTTTTTCTTCTTGCTTTTCTACAATAGGGTTTTGATAAAAGTACATAATTGATGTCACATTATTTTGAATCTGAACGGTATTTACTTCATATTAAATAGATTGATAATTATCAGTTACATGTGCAGATAAAAAAAAGAGCTTGGATTTTTCCCCCCATTCTTCATACCTAGATCTTTGAGCAGAAAGTGCAAATTTGGCATATCTGCTTTCTATTCCGATTATCCTCTGCAGTTTGGGGTATAAAATAAATGGCATTTTATGGGTTCCAGAATCTCCCTCCAGAAATAAGCATGAAGTTTATTGGAATATTTTAATCTTATGCTTACACAACATTTAGATAGCTATGTAAATTTAGTGTTTCAAGAAACAAATGATTTGTCAAATCATGAGAAATAAAATGTATTTTTGGGTCCTAATCAAACTACATGTGAAAGCTCACTTAGAAGAATGGTTTCCTCTTTTTACATCACTTGCCATGAATATTTTCAATTATTATTTTGTTTTGGCTGCAGGCATTTGTATTTTCAAGTGCCTTTTGATAATATTGTGTAACAACTATAAATGTGACCCAGTAGACTCCCAATGAGAATCATCTATCATTTCTGTCTGAAAAGAAAAACACAGTTAATTTATGGTGGAGTACATCTTGGATTCAGGAAACGGCCAAATGGATAGGTGGTAAAATGGCAGAGTTTGCCTTTGACCAATTTTGATCCCAACTTTGGTAGCTTTCTGTGTGAAGTTTACATGTTCTACTTGTGACCACAGATTTTGCTCCAGTTTCTTCCCTTAGGCCAAAAACATGCAACAAGTTGTAAACACTGCTCAGTCCATCATCGGCTCTGACCTCCCTACCATTGAGGAGATCTATCGCAGACGCTGCCTCAAAAAGGCTGGCAGCATCATCAAGGACCCACACCGTCCTGGCCACACACTCATCACTCCGCTGCCTTCAGGTAGAAGGTACAGGAGCCTGAAATCTGCAATATCCAGGTTCAGGAACAGTTTCTTCCCCACAGCCATCAGACTATTAAATTCAACTTAAACAAAAATCTGAACTTCAATAGCCTATTGCACTTTATCTGCTTATTTATGAGTATATATATATATTCAATGGTATATGGACACACTGATCTGTTCTGTATTTATTTATGCCTATAATATTCTGTTGTACTAAAGCAAAGTAATAATTTCATTGTCCTATCTGGGGCACATGACAATCAACTCTCTCTTGAATCTTGAATCTTGAATCTTGATTGGTAGGTCAACTGGCTAAAGCAAATTGAGATTACTGTAGATGGTGCTTAAAGATCTTTACGGACACAGTGAACAGAATGCCTTATTTCCATGCTGTATGAATTAGCATCTCTACAATTATTATGTTTTTTGGAATATTTCAGTTATATCCTGATGGAAACATGATTAAATAAACGTCCTGCATTTCATTCCCATCTGACATCGACATATTAGGAAGAAAATTATGTAGTATCGCTGAATTAACAAATGAGGATACCATCTAAATGCTCTTGACTTTTTTTTAATTAATATGAAGATAATTCTGGTTGTAATACAATCTATATAATTAAAACTCTAATCTTGACCACTTCCTGTTTGCGCTGTATATTGATTTTAGAAAAAAACGTGATCACTTGCGGCTGTGATTTTTGGCCACCTTACTCAGAGTCCCGCTCCAGTTGTTAGGGCCAGAGGATTTTTCCCCATTGATGAAAAATAAAAGACTTAATAATGTTTAAAAAATGGTGAGATTCTTTCTCCTGTCAATCACGCTATGATGGCCACGCCCCTTCTGGCGGGAGGGGAGGAGCTATAAAAACCCGGTAGTGTGGGCGTGGGTCAGTCTATGCATGAAGGGGGAGGGAGTGATCACGGCTCTCAGTCTGAGCTGCGAATCAGCTGAACACACTGAATGTCTACTGAACTGTGTGTGGTTTTTATGGTGGTTTTAAATGGTATGAAACTGCATTTGAATTTGGTGGTCTTGTACCCTGCTTGAAATGGTATGTAACTGCACTTGAATTTGGTGGCCTTGCACCCTGCTTGAAGTGGTATGAAACTGCACTTGAATTTGGTGGTCTTGCAACCTGCTTGAAATGGTATGAAACTGCATTTGAATTTGGTGGCCTTGCATCCTGCTTGAAATGGCACTTGTATTTGGTGGCATTGCATCCTGCTTGAAATGGTACGAAACTGCATTTGAATTTGGTGGCCCTGCACCCTGCTTGAAGGGGTATGAAACTGCATTTGAATTTGGTGGCCTTGCACCCTGCTTGAAGTGGTATGAAACTGCACTTGAATCTGGTGGCCTTGCACCCTGCTTGAAGTGGCATGAAACTGCACTTGAATTTGGTGGCCTTGCACCCTGCTTGAAGTGGTATGAAACTGTACTTGAATTTGGTGGCCCTGCTTGAAATGGCACTTGAATATGGTGGCTCTGCACCCAGCTTGGAATGGTATGAAACTGCATTTGAATTTGGTGGCCTTGCACCCTGCTTGAAATGGTATGAAACTGCATTTGAATTTGGTGTCATTGCACCCTGCTTGAAATGGTACGAAACTGCTTTTGAATTTGGTGGCCTTGAACCCTGCTTGAAATGGTATGAAACTGCATTTGAATTTGGTGGTCTTGCACCCTGCTTGAAGTGGTATGAAACTGTACTTGAATTTGGTGGCCTTGCACCCTGCTTGAAATGGTATGAAACTGTACTTGAATTTGGTGGCCTTGCACCCTGCATGACATGGAATTTCAAGGAATAGCCGTGACTCAACTACCAGCCCACCAGCCGTGAGTGAGCTGCCAGCACACTAGGCTTGAGTGACTGAGCTACCAACCCAAGAATTCATTGGGCCCACAATGTCCCTACTAGCCCTCTGGAAACTAGTCCCTTCAGCCCACAACACCCATACTAGCGCTCCAGAATCTGCCTGCCCCGCTGAGTTGTGTCTATCTTCGGTGTAAACCAGCATCTGCAGTTCCTCCCGACACATCACTTTTGTAAACCTTCACTGGACCCTCTCCAACGCGAGTGCATCTTCCTCAGATATGGGGCCCAAAACTGCTCATAATATAATATTCATAATATTCCAAATGTGACCTCATGGGTGCCTTATAATGTATCAGCATTACATCCTTACTTTTACATTCTAGTCCCCCTGAAATGCATTGCATTCTCCTTCCTTACCATTGTCTCAACCTACAAATTAACTATGAATCATTTTCCCTTTTGGAAAGTAAGTCTACGCCTTTATTCCTTCTATCAAAGTGCATGAGCGTGCACTTTGCTACGCTGTATTCCATTTGCCACTTTGTTGCCCATTCTCCCAGCCTGTCCAAGTCCTTTTGCAGACTCCCTGCTTCCTCAAAACAACCTGCCTCTCCACCCATCTATGTATTGTTCGCAAACCTGGTCACAAAGCCATCAATTCCATCATCCAGATTATTAATATATGTTGGAAAGTAGCAGACCCAACACAGACCCCTGTGTAAAACCACTAGTCACCAGTAGCGAACCAGAAAATACGTTATTCCCACTCTTTGCCTTCTGCTGGTCAGCCAATCTTCTATCCATTTTAGTACCTTCCCCCCCAATATCCTGGGATCCCATCACCTTTAGCAGCCTCATGTGCAGCCTCACCTTTGAACAAAACTACGCTGACTTCAGCCTATTTTAATTAAGTTTTTCCTAAAACATCCTTAATAATAGACTCTAGAATTTTATCAACCACAGAAGTCAGACTAAATGGCCTGTAATTTCCTGTGTTTTGCCTTGTGCCCTTCCTAAACAGTGGAATCGCATCACGTTATGTTCAAATGTGCACGTCCTTGCTTTTTGCAGTGGTGCTGCACACTGAACAGTAGCTTCTGCATTGAATACAACTGCAGACAAAATGTGGCCACATCTGCAAAAATACTAAACAGACCATCCTAGACGTGCTCTGCTTGATTGTACACATCTGAGATTACACATTAGAGTTATACCATTTCATATTTCATGGAAGGTGTAAAGTTGTGCATATTAACAGAGCACATGCTGTCCTTTTTACTTCATGAACGTGTAGGTATGTAGATCATTACCTGGGCACGGACTTTTGCTTGTAACTGAGAATGAAGAGTTTCTTCTGTCTTCTTCCACTGCTTTAGCTTGTTGATTTTCTTCAAGACAACGCTGAAATGCTTCTGGAAAATCAACAACTAAATGTCATTAATTTAAGGTGAAAGGGTAACAACTTAATTGGAACCTGAGGGGCAACATTTTCCACACAGAGAATAGTGGGTATATAGAACATGCTGGCAGAGTAAATAATTGAGGAATGTACAATAACAACATTTAAAATACATTTAGACATTAATGTGAATAGGAAACGTTTGGCAGCCTATTGGCCAAACAGGTGCAAACATGATTGTTAGATGGGGCATCTTTGCCAGCATGGACAAAGGTCCTGTTCCCATGCTGCATGACTCTTGACCCTTCGACAATACATTAACTGTTTTTCTCGTCTAATTACAACTGCATGTAAAGTCGAGCATTATTAAAATCCAGTATCAAATGCAAAACGGTTAAATTTGACAGAATAGTCCCACAGCCTGGCTGGCTGTGTTTTGTACTTGTTCACTTTGAGCTTGTTCATATGAGTCATGTAATTTAATGATTGGTCATATGTTAAGGCACTATATATACATTGCTGCTTAGAAGAGCACATTACAGTCACAAAGATGTTGGCAGTGATATAGGTGAATAAAAGATTACCTGCACAAGAACTAAGGCTGTGCGTTGAAAACTTTCTGCTAACTTCTTCTGCTGTTGGTTAAAAATATATTTACATCGTTAGTTTTCCTTTCTTACCTTTAGTCAACTAATTATCCCTATGTGTGGTAGTGATTGTTCATTAAAAAAAAGTTAATATAAATAGAACTTTGATTATGTAGACTGTTTAGATAGAAATATGAATCATAGTTTTTAACTTTGGGTAGATGCCCAGTGTGTTTTTTGCAGTCTGTATTCTAGATTTCTGATGGGAGCTTTACAAGCATGTTGAGATGAGCACTTCTGTGTTTGCGAAGCTCAGTCTTGACATAAGCACAAATTTTACTGTTGTAAATTGAGAAAGGTTCAATAACAACATTTAAAAGACATTTGAAGTAGAATGTGAAAAGGAACGGTTTAGCAGCGACGAACCAAACATGGGCAAATAGCAATGTTACATGGGGCATTTTAGTCAGCATGGATGAAGGGCCCATTTCCATGCTGCATAAGCCGATTGAGCCCAGACTCAGCCTCGGCTGGCGTGCACGAAGACTAGCCCGCTGGTCGAAGTGACCACTGCGAACAAAGACAAGCACGACGGCCAAGCAAGGAGGGCTGTCGGTGAGCGAGGTGGGCCGTTGGTGAGCCAGGAGGGACGATGAGAGTGAACGACCGTCGGAGACCTATCACCAGCGTGAGTGCTGGCGGTTGAGAGGACGAGCGCGCGAATGCTTGCAGGACAGTCGAGGACGGGCCGCGGGTGTCCTGGCGGTCAGTCAAGAACACACCACTGAGCACAATGAGGGGCATGGCATGGGGGCGCTGCCGAAAACAAAGATGGACCTGGCTGGGGGGGGCAAGAAGGAAGAAATTAGGACTAGATTAAGTGCTTTTATAACTTTGTCAGTGCCCTATACATGGCGACTCTTTGCATACTTGTGTATTGTATGCAAAACAAAATATTTCACTGTACCAAGTACATGTGACAATAAAGTATCAATCAATCAATCAATCAATCAATCAATCAATCATTCTTCTTGTCCCTTGAACAGAACATTAACTGTTTCTCTTGTAAATAAAACTGCATGTAAATTCGAGCATTATTAAAATCCAGGCCCAAAAGCAAAATTATTAGATTTGACAGAATAGTCCTGCAGCTTGGCTGGCTGTGTTTTGCACATGTTCATATTTGTGTTGTTCATCAGAGCCTTGTCATTTAATGATTGGTCATATGGTAAGGCACTATGAATGACCATTTAGCAGAACACATTTACTTCACAAATATGTTGGCAAGTATATAGGGATAAGAGGTTACCTGGACAAGGACTTTGGCTGTATGTTGAAAATTTTCTGTTAAACCCTGCTGGTGGATAAAAATATATTTATATTATTAGTGTTCCTTAATAATATAAATATTAGGTATGTAGTAGGTATGTAAAACTCACATGGAGGCAAACATTCCAGAAGGATCTGGAAGCCTGGGACGCAAGCCTATCGAGGGTGGAAGACGTTGCACATAACCGAACACAATGTCGAAAACTTGCAGCCCAATGCACTCAACAGTGTGGGAGGAACTAAGTCTAAGTAAGTAGGTATGTAGATCATTACCTGGGCGCGGACTTTGGCTTGTAACTGAGAATGAAGACTTTCTTCCGTCTGCTTCCACTGCTTTGGCTTGTTGATTTTGTTTAAGACAACGCTGAAATGCTTCTGGAAAATCAAGAACAAAAGGTCATTAATTTAAGGTATGAGGGGAACAACTTAATTGGAACCCGAGGGGCAACCTTTTCCACACAGAGAATAGTAGGTATATAGAACATGCTGGCAGAGTAAATAATTGAGGAATGTACAATAACAACATTTAAAACACATTTAGACAGGAATGTGAAAGGTTTAGCAGCCTAAAGGCCAAACAGGGGCAAATAGGATTAAGTTAGATGGGGCATCTTTGTTAGCATGGACGAAGGTCCTGTTCCCATGCTGCATGACTCTTGACCCCTCGACAATACATTAACACTGTTGCTCTTCTAAATACAACTGCATGTAGAGTCCAGCGTTGTTAAAATCCAGTATCAAATGCAAAACGGTTAAATTTGACAGAAGAGTCCTGCAGCCTGGCTGGCTGAGTTTTGTACTTGTTCACATTGAGCTTGTTCATATGAGTCATATAATTTTATGATTGGTCATGTGTTAAGGAACTATATATACATTGCTGTTTAGAAGAGCACATTTCAGTCGCAAATATGTTGGCAGTGATATAGGTGAATAAAAGATTACCTGTACAAGAACTTTGGCTGTGTGTTGAACATTTTCTGTTACGTTCTTCTGCTGCTGGTTAAAAATATATTTACATCGTTAGTGTTCCTTTCTTACCTTTAGTTTACTAAATATCCCTATGTGTGGTAGTAATTGTTCATTAAAACAAAAAGAATATTGATAGAACTTTGATTATGTAGACTGTTTAGATAGAAATATTAATCATAGTTTTTAAACTTTGAGTTGATGCCCAGCATGTATTTGCATTCTGCAATCTAGACGGCAGTTGGATGCTTTACATGCATTTTGAGAGGACTTCAGTGTTCGAGTAGCTCAGACTTGAAATAAGCACTAATTTTTCTGTTGCATTTTATTGATGACCTGTTGACCAACAATTCAAGCACAATTGATGACCAACAATTCAAGCACCGTTACGGGCATACATTCTTTTCACTCAAATGTACATGTATAGTATTAGAATGTGGACGCATTTGCAGAGAACATTTTCCAATTTCCTAATATCCGTTCCTATTGATTTATTTCACATTTTGTTTCTGCTTTTATTTGTGTGATTTTGTACCTGTGCCTTGTGTTTTCTAATAGCCTTATTTCTCTCAGCTGTTGTTAATTTACCTCAATAACATTCCCACTATGAAACTTCTTTTTTGGGGCAAGTAATAGATCAGCAATGTCCTGTCAAGCAGGTAAAAAAAAAAACATTGGCTTGAGGGAAAAACCGTTATAGCAGCATTCATAAGATAATTGTGAGCATGTTCACTGAATAAGGTCCAACTTCTTTATCTATACAGGTGCACAACCTTTTATCCGGTGTTCCGGAAACCGAAAAACTCCGAAAACCGGCCATTTTTTCCAGGATGTCGTCTGCACACCAAAGCTGCGTTTGGCGCCAAACTTGACCCGAAACGACCCACGGTCAACCCAGGTCTGTACTACTGTAGCGGCTGCCTCCTCTTAAACATCTGTAAATCATTGCTTAAATGTTAGTCAGTTAGTTTGGAGGACTTTTATGTGAAGGGGGGGGGGGGGGGGGTGAAGGGGTAAACTTTATTTCTTAGTCCCCTACCTGGTCGGAGAGGCGGGGAGCGGTCAATGCCTTACCGGGTCGCCGTGCAGTAAGCTCCGCAGCGCTGTGGCCGCCAACTCCCAGCTGGGGCTGCGGGCGGCGCCGGTTGTAGCTCCGACCCCGGCAACTCTACCCCTGGCTGCGAGGCTCCGCAAATGTTGGGAGTCGGCGGCGTCGCAGCGCTGGGATACCAGCGGGAAGCGGGCAATGCCTTACCGGGTCGCTGTGCGGTAAGCTCCAGGGCGCTGAGGCCGCCTTCTCCCAACGTTCGCGGAGCTGGGGGCTGCGGGCGGCGCTGGATTTGGAGCGCCGCGCAGCCAGGGGTCGAGTTGCCGGGGTCGGAGCTACAACCGGCGCCGCCCGCGGCCGGACGGAGCCCCCAGCTCCGCGATGTTGGGAGTCGCCGACCAGGTAGGGGACTAAGAATTAAAGTTTACCCCTTCACCCACCCACCCCACCACCACCACATAAAATCCCTCCAAACTAACTGACTAACATTTATGCAATGATTTACAATGATTCCCCGGTCTCCGGGGAGGAGGCAGTCGCTCCAGACTTTTCAAGCCGCCCGCGCTACCTACCTAATCTACGCTAAAAATCTTCCATTCGGAAATCCGAAAATGTCCGAAATCCAACAAGTGTCTGGTCCCAAGGCTTTCGGATAAAAGGTTGTGCACCTGTATTACTAAAAGTCTGATCTTGACGACTTCCTGTTGTTCTGTATATTGATTTTAGAAAAAACGCTGCCACTTACGGCTGTGAATTTTGGTCATCTTACTCAGAGTCCCCCTCCGCTGTGCAGGACAAGTGGATTTTTCCCATCGATGAAACATAAAAGAGTTATTAGTGTTTAAAAAATGTTGAGATTTTCTCTCCTGAAGGCCACTCTCCTTCCGGAGGGACTATAAAACCTGGAAGTGTTGAGTGTCTCAGTCAATCTCTGCAAGATGATGGAGCGAGAGGGTCACGTGTTATTCACAGTCTGAACTGTGAATAACACTGAACATATGTCTACTAAACTGTGAGTGGTTTTACTGACCCGTCAGTGCCCTTAATGTGGTTTGAAAATATAGTTTGTAAATGCTAAAGCTGTGTTGCCTTTGGTTTGGAAATGCTAAATTGGAATTGGTGGAGAGGTGGAATATTGCATTGGAGGACCAGCCCTCCCTTGTGTTGCTGGGACCCAATGGGTCCCACTTAGTTTACCTCTAGTTTTTTTTTGAGATACATTATTAATTGCAATAAAATAAACCAAAGTAGTTCGAAAGGTGACACCTTGTTGATCTTCCTAATCTGGCCTATAAATTTGACCATGTCTAGAACTCTGAAAAAATTTGTATTTACATCAGAAATTCAGGCCAATAGACCGTAGGTGCAGGAGTAGGTCATTTGGCCCTTCGAGCCAGCACCGCCATTCAATGTGATCATGGCTGATCATCCCCAATCAGTACCCCGTTCCTGCCTTCTCCCTATATCCCCTGACCGCTATTTTTAAGAGCCCTATCTAGCTCTCTCTTGAAAGCATCCAGAGAACCTGCCTCCACCGCCCTCTGAGGCAGAGAATTCCACAGACTCGCCACTCTCTGTGAGAAAAAGTGTTTCCTCGTCTCCGTTCTAAATGGTTTACTCCTTATTCTTAAACTGTGTCCCCTGGTTCTGGACTCCCCCAACATCGGGAACATGTTTCCTGCCTCTAGCGTGTCCAAGCCCTTAACAATCTTATATGTTTCAATGAGATACCCTCTCATCCTTCTAAACTCCAGAGTGTACAAGCCCAGCTGCTCCATTCGCTCAGCATATGATAGTCCCGCCATCCCGGGAATTAACCTTGTAAACCTACGTTGCACTCCCTCAATAGCAAGATTGTCCTTCATCAAATTAGGGGACCAAAACTGCACACAATACTCCAGGTGTGGTCTCACTAGGGCTCTGTATACCTGCAGAAGGACCTCTTTGCTCCTATATTTGACTCCTCTTGTTATAAAGGCCAACATGCCATTCGCTTTCTTCACTGCCTGTTGTACCTGCATGCTGACTTTCATAGACTGATGTACAAGGACTCCCAGATCCCGTTGTACTTCCTCTTTTCCCAACTTGACGCCATTTAGATAGTAATCTGCCTTCGTTTTTGCTACCAAAGTGGATAACCTCACATTTATCCGCATTAAACTTCATCTCCCATGCATCTGCCCACTCTCCCAACCTGTCCAAGTCACCCTGCATTCTTATAGCATCCTCCTCACAGTTCACGCTGCCACCCAGCTTTGTTTCATCTGCAAATTTGCTAATATTACTTTGAATCCCTTCATCCAAATCATTGATGTATATTGTAATTAGCTGCGGTCCCAGCCCCGAGCCTTGCGGTACCCCACTAGTGACTGCCTGCCTATAATTCCCCGATTTCTCTCTCCCGCCTTTCTTAAAACGTGGGATAACATTAGCTACCCTCGAATCCACAGGAACTGATCCCGAGTCTATAGAACATTGGAAAATTATCACCAATGCATCCACGATTTCTAGAGCCACTTCTTTAAGTACCCTGGGATGCAGAGCATCAGGCCCTGGGGATTTATCAGTTTATCCATCAGTTTATCCAACACCATTTCCTGCCCAATGTGGATTTCCTTCAGTTCCTCTGTCACCCCAGATCATCTGGCCACTACTATATCAGGAAGATTGTTTGTGTCCTCCTTAGTGAAGACAGATCCAAAGTACCTGTTCAACTCATCTGCCATTTCCTTCTTCCCCATAATAAATTCATCTTTTTCGGTCTTCAAGGGTCCAACTTTGGTCTTAACTAATTTTTTCCTCTTCACATACCTAAAGAATCTTTTACTATCCTGCTTTATATTCTTGGCTAGCTTACCTTCGTTTCTCATCTTTTCACCCCGTATTGTCTTTTTGGTTATCTTCTGTTGTTCTTTAAACATTGCCCAATCCTCTTGCTTCCTGCTCATCTTTGCTACATTGTACTTCTTCGCTTACATTTTTATACTGTCCCTGACGTCCCTTGTCAGCCATGGTCATCCCTTTCTCCCCTTGGAATCTTTCTTCCTCCGAGGAATGAACTGATCCTGCACCTTCTGTATTATTCCTAGGAACACCTGCCATTTTTGTTCCACTGTCATCCCTGCTAGTGCATCTTTCCAGTCAAATTTGGCCAGCTCGTCCCTCATTCAACTGCAACACAGACACCTCCGATCTACTCTTCTCCCTCTCCAATTGTAGATTAAACCTGACCCTGTTATGGTCACTGCCTCCTAATGCCTCATTAACCTCGAGGTCCTTTATCAAATCCGGTTCATTACATAACACTAAATCCAGAATTGTCTTCTCCCTGGTAGGCTCCAATACAAGCTGTTCAAAGAATCCATCACAAAGGCACTCTATATAGTCCCTTTCTTGGAGTCCAGTACCAACCTGATTTTCCCAGTCTACCTGCATGTTGAAACCTCCCATAACAACCACAGCATTACTTTTACTACATGCCAATTTTAACTCCTGATTCAACTTGCGTCCCAGGCTACTGTTTGGGGGCCTGTAGATTAGTCCCATTACGGTCTTTTTACCCTTACAATTCCTTAGTTCTGTCCATACTGACTCCACATCTCCCGTTTCAATGTCACCCCTTGCACTTTATTCCTTATACTTCGCGCAATCATATACTGCACTTTGACCTCCGTATTCACTTCCCCGCCCGCAATTGGCCCTGACCTTACTCTGTTGTCCATTCTCGAGTTTTTCTTCCCATTAATTCGAGAATCTTTTGTAATGTTTCCTGTAGCCACTTCCCCTTCAACTCCATCTTTATACTCCCAATTTGTCAATCCCTCCCCCCCACTATTTAGTTTAAACCCACACGTGTAGCCCTAGCAAACCTGCCTGCCAGAATGTCGGTCCCCCTCCAGTTAAGGTGCAACCCGTCTCTTTTGTACAGGTCACCCCTACCCCAGAAGAGATCCCAGTGGTCTATAAATCTAAATCCTTGCTCCCTGCACCAGCCCCTCAGCCACACATTCAGATCCCCTATCTTCCTGTTCCAGTCCTCACTAGCAAGTGGTACTGGAAGCAATCCAGAGATAACCACCCTAGAAGTCTGGCATTTCAGTCTTCTTCCCAACTCTCTGAAGTCATGTTGGAGAACCTCCTTCCCGATGTCGTTTGTGCCTAGGTGCACAACTACTGCCGGCTGTTCACCTTCTCTCTCTCTCTCGAATGTTCAGAATTTGGTTCGTGACATCCTGAACCCTGGCAACAGGGAGGCAACAGACCATCCTCGCATCTCGTCTGCCGCCACAGAATCTCCTGTCCGCTCCTCGGCCAATGGAGTCACCCACCACTAGGGCACTGCCCAACGTTGGTCTCGCCGGTCGAGTCCCATCACTAGGATTGGAGCCACCGACGTGTTCACCGCTCAGACTGGAAACATCGTCTCCCCAGACAGTTCCCAAGAG
The DNA here is from genome assembly GCF_028641065.1 of Leucoraja erinaceus. NCBI lineage: Eukaryota > Metazoa > Chordata > Chondrichthyes > Rajiformes > Rajidae > Leucoraja > Leucoraja erinaceus. The sequence goes on from NC_073386.1 coordinate 26,348,753, forward strand.
GGCATACATGTTTTCATTAGGCCCAGCCACCCGAGTCTTCTGCACTCCACGATTTCCATCCCTTCTCTCTGTCACACACCTTGGTTCTTCCTGTAACCTCGGTGTGACTACCTCACTGTAGGTCCTGTCCAGGAAACACTCGTTTCCTGAGGTCATCCAGCTGCTTCTCCAGTGTCCCAACAAGGTCCTTTAGGAGCTGAAGCTGGATGCACTTGCCACAGTTGTAGCAGCCAGAGGCTCAATCTGTGTCCCTGGGCTCCCACATTCTGCAAGCCTCACACTGTCTCATCTGTCCCGACGTGTTCACCGCGTTCCATCCTCTCGCACTTTATGTGTAGCCTCCTCTCCCAGCCTCCTCGCCGAAGACTTTTGAGCCAAACTCACACTTTACTCACAAGCACTTCCCTCACAAGGCCGCTCCCTAAGAGCCGTCTTGCTTATATTGACTGAAAATTGCCTAATTTAACAATTTATCAATTTACAAACCAAATTCCTCAGTTTTAAACTGTTTTCCCCCTCTGACACTTCTAACTCTCCTCCCACTTGGGGTAGAGCTGATCAGTGCTTTCTCCTGCTTCTCTTTGTTGCTGTTGCTGTTGCTGGTCCACAGGAGCTCTGAGTTAAGTCTGCCTGTGCTTTGCCTCTCCTTTTCAACTGTTTTCCCCCTCTGACTCACTTCTAACTCTCCTCCCACTCGGGCTAGAGCCAATCAGTGTTTTGTCCTGCTTCTCTTTGTTGCTGTTGCTTCTAAATCCACGGGAGGCCAATGTATTTTTACTTAATTGTATTTACACAAAAATAATTGCCTCCGTGGGTACAACACACAATTATAATGACCTTCTATATAATTTTATTTTTAAAAAACCTAAGAAAGTGCAATAACAATAAAAAAAAGAATCTATAATCTGGACTGATAGTACTACAGTGCTTAAATACTTCAACAATGAGAACAAACTTTTTTTGTCACTATAAATCGCCTTTATATTGGGAGCTACTAATGTTTCACAATGGAAATATGTTAACACAAAGGAAAATCCTGCAGATAAACCTTCCAGAAGACTAACAGCAAACCACTTCTCAAGAAACAAAAGATAGATCAATGGACCAGAGTTTCTCTGTAGGCCAGACAGAGACTGGCCAAAGCTTGAGCTGGGATTTGAAATATCTGCTAATGATCCGGTAATTAAACAAAACATCACAGTGAACGTTATTCCTAAAGATTCATCAAACACAACAAATGATTTAATGACCCACTTTTCATCATGGAATAAGTTAGTGACTGTGGTGGCTTGGTTTCTTAAACTAAGAGCAAGTTTATTGCTGTTTGCTCGAAAAAGGAAAGAGATTGCTGAAGGTATTTGACGAAGATCCTGAAATACTGAAGGAAAAGGCTGAAAAGATGCAAGTTTAAGGCATCTTGATGATCTCCTCAAAGCGGAAAACGCGATTATCTCTTTCTGTCAAAGACAGAAATACAAAGAAGAAATATCGACATAGAAGCTGGAGGACATGGTGCCAAAAGAGACAGTCAATTGTACAAGCTTGATCCAGTATTGGAGGAAGGTCTTCTGAGAGTGGGTGGTTGTCTAAATAGACTAGATAGACTGGCAATGCCTGAAAAGACTAAACATCCTATTATTCTCTCGAAGGACTTTCACATATCAACATTATTGTTACGACATATCCGTAAATTGATCGGACATTGAGGAAGAAGTTTTATGCTGTCAAAACTTTGAACTTTTGAGTTTTGGACGATATACTGGGTATCATGCCTGATGTTAAGGGTTTGGTGCATACAGTACCACTTCAGACTAGGAACAATGTTTTAATAAGACCAATAACCAAGATATGCTTGCTTCTAGAAGGCGAAGATGGAAGAATCACTAAAGAAGTCTGAATGCTGATATATAATGCATGCTATTTTTTGTCTTCTGATATATGTTAGATTCATGTACATTTAAAAAAACCTATACATTTCAGATGACAGGGATGCTGAGTTCTGGGTGGGTGAGGGAGCGAAGAGGATATCATGCATTCCAAAAGTTCTTACATAAAATAGTCATGAACTTCACTGTTCTTTGCATGGCAACATATACAAATGCATAGAAACTGAACATGTGAGTAAATGCAAAACATAAAATAAAAATCACCTGTTTTTCAGATCCCAGGGTCCAATTTCTTCTTAAAGCTCAATGAAATGTTCATTTAGAGGAATGGTTTTCAATTTTTCAAGTCATTGTTCATAATATTTTCATATTTTATACCTGCTCAAGTCACTTAAACATTCAAGGCTCTGTGCAGTGTTGTAGCCTTGTTTCCCTATTATCTGTAAATTTGATCTAGTGAGGATCTTGGAGGGAACCCACCTACATAAAGTATTTATTAGAAAGTATTATGTCATAACGTCCTGCATGGTAGGTTGGAGAAATAGACATACGTCTGAGTTGAACTACTGCATTCTTAACATAATTGTAAGAATGATATCTCAACAATCTTCTAATGGTAAAACAGTACATTTGAATGGAATATTTTCTCATTGGCAACAATACAACTCAAAGGAATAAAGATGTAATGCTATATTAACGTTACCGATCAGTGCCAATGAGCAAAACATATAATAATAGATGTATTTCATGAATTTGAGAGTATGTATATTGAAAGGTAGACGGGTACCTGGACTAGGAACTTGATTTATACTTTGTGATGAACGTTTTCTTCTGCTTTCATTTTCTGCAATTTTTAAAACAGAGTCTTGATTATAAGGTATGTCATCATACGGCATGCATTGCTAATTTGCAAATTTCATTTTTTTTAAATATATGTTAAGCTGTCATAGCTCCTTTTTTAATGTCTATCACTAATTGCCTTGTTATATACTCAGAACAATTAGGGGCCGGTATGTAGTAGCCATTTAGCTTAGCTCAGTATGTTAATAACTATAACCAGTTATCTTTAAATTTTATCTGCCTTTAATCATATACATCTCTACGCAGTCTGTGTGTTTGCGGCTGGGATTCTTGACAGACGCCCTGGTAATGAGTTTAGTTTGAAGAAGCATAGGGGGGGAGGTCACAGCTTTCGACCATGCACGAGTTTGACCATGATCAAAATGTACTTATACAAGAAGAAGTTTGGATGAACATCTGTTTTTTACTGTTTTTACTACTACAATAAAGAAACTATTAATTAAGAGACTGTGTTTGGAAGATGGCATTGAATGTCTCGTGGAGAGCTCGTGAGTGTGTTTCGATTTTCTCCTGAACCTGTCTTCAATCATAGTGACTAACGGAAAGATTCCTTGAACGATATGAAAATCTGTCATTATATCTAGAGTTCAAAGCTACCTTTAGCCAGAAGGTAGAAGATTGGTCCCACAGAAGAGGGACAGAATATTGGGCTGGATCTCTGCCAGAGATTACTGCCAGAAGAACTGGTTCCGTAGAAGTGGAACTGAAGACTGGTTCCGTAGAAGAGGAACTGAAGAAGCTAGGTCTCTGCCAGGTTTACTTTAGAGCTTACCTGCCGGTAGGTAATAACCCTATCCCACGGTGCGAGTTCATTCCAAGAGCTCTCCCGAGTTTTAAAATAATCAAACTCGTGGTAAGCACGGAAAATGAATGTAGCGGGTACGTCGGAGCTCGGGTATGTCTCTTTAGTGCTAACGGCAGGTACTCGGGAAGACTCGCTAACGGCAGGTAAGCACGGGAAGATTGGTGAAGATTTTTCAACATGATGAAAAATATCCACAAGAGCCCTGAGTACCGACGAGTGGCCATTACCGTAAATCTCTGAGTTCGAATCAGGGCAAACTCGGGAGAACTCTTGAAATGAACTCGTACTGTGGGACAGGGGTTTTAATCGACAAAGCCACCCGACTTGTCTGAAGATTGAAAACTTCACTGATCGAAAGCATGAGCATAACAGCTATTGTAATTTGCTGTAAATTTGAAAGCTGGTACACATTAATTAGAACAGCTTCTTAACAAGATGCTATGAAAGTTCGACTAATTTGTCATATTTTAAATTGTAATTACAGGCTCTGATAAAGAGTCCAGAGAAGTATTAGAAGCAAGTTCTGCTAAGTTTTGGAAGGAAGCCAAGAATTATTTTCGGGTGTTTATGGAACACGGTGCAGATTGTTTATCAATAAAGACAGAAGCAGACTGAAGAGTGTTTGGCCAATTATCAGATTTGGCAGTCTGTTTAAACCATGGAGCAAGATGGAGCAGGTGAGTCAGAGGAGCCACAAGGTGGTAGAGAGAAGCCAAGATATCCGAAGAGACAAACTAAGGTAACCGAGAAGATAGAAGTAGCCTATCTGGAAAAATTCCAGAGGAGAGAGACAAGTTGTGGAGAAGGGTGTTCAAATATGAAAATGGCAAGAGGCATTGACGAAAGTGTGACTGCATAGGGAGGAGCTTGAAAGACACACCCAGTGGTTTGAAGAAAAGGTGCAATTTTTTGATGAATTTGTGGAGTTTATGAAGGATTGACTACTTGAAGCCGAAGAGCTTATGGACCCTGATGCCGGATGTGTCATGCAAGAAGGTGTTGAATTGGCAGAACAGATTGCACCTCCAGATTGTGTATCAAATGTCTCAACACGAAGACCAAGACAGAAATCTGGTTCTGTAGCCAGTTCATCCACAAGGGTATCAGTTCAAGTGCAAGCTGAAGCTGACATAGCTGCTCTTTCGTTAAAAGTTAAAGTGATGGAGTAAATGCATGAGATTGAGGAACAAGAAATGCGGCTTAAGAGAGATGCTGAGGAACGAAAAAGGCAGTTGAGTAGACAAAAAGAACACCTGGAACTAGCCACTAAATTGGCAATTGCCAAGAGTACAGCAGAGATACTGAAAAGTCGAGGTTCGAGACACGGCTCGAAGGTATCTCAGAGGAAGAGTTCCTCAGCCCAAGAAGGAGCTGCTGAGCTGGTGACAGCAGGTGGATTAAATCCACAGCCGGGGACTATCAGGTCTCGTGGCTTTGAACATCCACTGAAACAGTGGTGGGCCAACAAAGCTTTACCCCAACAATAGGATGTTAGACCGAAGCAACAAATTGATGGGCCTCCTGATGAGGCTCGTAACAAACCACCAATTCAGTATGCTTTTCAGAGGCCTGTTTATCGTCTGTTTGCGCCACGCCAAGGATCTCAAGGTGAATTCTATGAATTGGTGAAGAATCAAACAGAAATCAACAAGCTCATAGCTCAACAAAATCTTTCTTCCACCCTACCACCAATAGAAATTCCTAGATATGGTGATCCTTTGCGGTATGAAGCTTTCATAATGGCGTTTCACGAAGGAGTAGAAATGAAAATTACTGAAGAAAAAGAGCGCTTACGATTTCTTGTGCATTATACAAGCGGACATGCAGAGTTGCTTGTAGAAAGTTCTCTAAATAGGCCTGGAGGCCAAGGCTATCGAGAGGCAAGAAGGTTGTTTAAAGAACATTATGGTAACGAAAAGAGGATTGCTCACGCATACATGAAGAAGGCCTATGCTTGGAAAGATATCAAGTCAGAAGATGTGGAGGCATTAAGTGAGTTTGCAACATTTCTCAGAGGTTGTTGTAACTCGATGAGAAATCTCGACCACATGGATGAAATGAATGTTGTTAGTAATACTAGAGTCATCATTCTAAAACTGCCCTAAAGGCTTAGAGATAAGTGGAGAGATGGGCAGGTCGGATAATGAAAATGGAGAATCGAGAAACCATGTTGCTTGACCTGGTGGCTTTCTTAGAAAGGAAAGTACGGTTCGTGTTAAATCCACGCCATGGGAGTATTCAAGATCCTAAACCAATTGCAGCTGTCAAAAGTTCTACCTTTACTAAAATAAAAGGAAGATAAGGACCTAAGGGAAGTAGTTTTGCTACCGCTCTAACACCAGTGGAAATGACAGGAGGAATGAAAGGAGATGTGCCAAGCAAAAAGGATTTTGTTTGTTATGTGAAGAGGTTGGTCACACCATTAGGTGTTGTTGAAGATTCAAGAAGAAGGAATATAAAGAAAAGATGGATTTCTTAAAAGATAAGGGAATCTGTTATGGATGTTTGAAAGAAGGACACATGGTTAAAGACTGTAAGAGTCATATAACTTGTGATAAGTGCAAGCAAGATCATCCTGAAGCACTTCACACTGAGCAGAAGCCGCCAGAGAAAATTGAATTGAAGGAGAAGCCTTCTAATGCTGTCACCTCACCTCAGATAACTGCCCATATTGGGGCCAGTGTAGAAACCTCTATCTTCTCTATCTTACCAGTACATGTAAGGAATAGCAAGGGGCATACAGGGTTACAAACATATACATGTTTGGATCATGGAAGTTCGGCTACCTATTGTACAGAAAGCTTGATGAGAAGGCTGGACATTACAGGAGAAGAGGTTAAGATGCTATTGCGTACCATGAATGAGGAGAAATCCTGCGATAGTCATTACATTACAAGTATGGAAATATCTAGTCTGGATGAAGACAATTTGATACCAATATCTGAGGTGTTTACACATGAGACCATCCCTGTTTGTCATCAAAATATACCCAGACAAGTGGACCTGAAACAATGGCCTTACTTGAAGGATGCCAACATACCAAAATAAATTCTGGTATCGACCTACTTATCAGAATGAATGCTTTGAAGGCATTGGAACCTATACAGACTGTGAGGAGCCAAGGGGATGGACCGTTTGCAGTGAAAACCCTACTAGGATGGGTTATCTATGGCTCCTTGAGAAGGAACATTGAAACCAGAAGAGCTACCCTGCTGCTGCTGTTAATCAAAATATCTACTGGTAAACTAGAAAAGCTATTGATCAACCAATACAATCATGACTTCAATGAAAGTACCAGTAAGAAATCTGAAGAAATGTCCAGGGAAGAGTTAAAGTTCTTGGATATCATGAACTACTCCGTAAAGATGATAGACGGACACTATTGTCTGGACTTACCTTTCAAACAAGAAAGCGTTAGTCTGCCAAATAATCATTGTATGGCAGAGCAACGCACTCAGAATCTGAAACACAAGTCCCAGATTTCAAACAAAATCCCAGGGTCCAATTTCTTAAAGCTCAATGAAATGTTCATTTAGAGGAATGGTTTTCAATTTTTCAAGTCATTGTTCATAACATTTACACATTTTATACCTGCTCAAGTCACTTAAACTTCAAGGCTCTGTGTGGTGTTGTAGCCTTGTTTCCCTATCAACTGTAAATCTGAGTTGAATTACTGCATTCTTAACGTGATTGTAAGAATGATATCTCAACAATCTTCTAATGGTAAAACAGTACATTTGAATGGAATATTTTCTCATTGGCAACAATACAACTCAAAGGAATAAAGATGTAATACTATATTAACTTTACCGATCAGTGCCAGTGAAATAGATGTATTTCATGAATTTGATAGTATGTACAGGTGCACAACCTTTTATCCGAAAGCCTTGGGACCAGACACTTTACGTAATTCAGAATTTGTCAGTCTTCGGAATGGAAATTTTTTAGCGTAGATTTTAATGGCTGGCTCAGTGGTAGAGTGTTCGGCTCATATCCGCAAGGTCGCGAGTTTGCGCCTTGATCCCGGCAGTTACTCGGTCACGAGTTTGAGTCTTCAATGTCGTTTTTTCTTGCAGAATAAATGTTTGTATGAAATGCAGTGTAGGAGAGGTGTACTGACTGTGTGGGCAGAACTTTGGAAGTGGTTGCCCACCAGTCTAAAAAGCCGCTGTGTCTCCCTGTCCCTGGGATAGCAGGGGGCGATCAAACAGCACAGTACCCCCCTCCCCCTCCAACTCCAGAGGAATCCGCTCCCCGATGGGCCGCTACGGCGACAAGTGGCAGTTTGCCCACAGCCCGAGCTGCGCCACCCCAAGAACACCTTGCACACCATCAGCTTCTGCCCCTACGTGTTCCTCTGGAGTTGGAGCGGGGCTGGGCTGGAGTTGCTGCTGGCTGTGGGTCTCTGGGATCTCCGTGCTTGCAGTGGGCCTGGGGGTCGCTGTCCCGTTGGTCCTGACGTCTCCGGCCACCTCCCTGGACTGGAGCTGAGACTGGGAACTGTACCGCCCTTGCCTCCTCCCTCTGCAACTGCAAACAACCCCACTCTCCTGCAAGGGCGGTACAGTTCCCGGAGGATAGCAGGTGGCCGGAGACGTCAGGACCAACAGGAACCCGCTCCCCGATGGGCCCCTACGACGCCCCGAGCTGCGCCCCGTCATCCGCAACCCAGGTTCCTCTGTAGTTGGAGCGGGGCTGGGCTGGGCTGCTGTTGGTTGTGGGTCTCTGGGATCTCTGTGCTTGCGGTGGGCCTGGTGGTCGACGTCCAATTGGTCCCGACGTCTCCGGTGACTGCACTGGCCTGCTGCCATCGCCGACGTGAAAACAGTACAAAGCCCCCGCGCCGGTGCAATGAGTGGGGAGCTGGAGAGGGGAGGGATGGGGTCACACACATGGCCAGGGAGCAGAGGGGTGTAGGTGGGGTGAAACTGAAGGGAGCGACAATCTGCTGCTGCCTGCACGCTGAGTTAAAAAGTTCCCACGCAAGACTCACGATACACTGTGTATCGTGTCTACCGTGGGAACTTTTTAACTCAGCGGACAGGTAGCAGCATATTGTCAATTATTAACCCTCCCGCGCAATATACCCTCACCTTCTCTTTTATGGATGGGGATTTAGTTCCCCTTTCTTCGAGGACCGACCGGAGGTTCCGCTGTCACCTCTGCGGGCCGCCCTCGGTGAACGTCCTGTCTCCCTGTCCCTGGGATAGTAGGGGGCGATCAAACAGCACAATACCCCCCTCCCCCTCCAACTCCAGAGGAATCCGCTCCCCGATGGGCCTCTATGGCGACAAGTGGCAGTTCGCCCACAGCCCGAGCTGCGCGACCCCAAGAACAAGACGTACCCCTTGCACACCATCAGCTTCTGCCCATACGGGGAGCGTGTTCCTCTGGAGTTGGAACGGGGCTGGGCTGAGTTGCTGATCTGGGATCTCCGTGCTTGCAGTGGGCCTGGGGGTCGGTGTTCCGTTGGTCCTGACATCTCCGGTGACTGGCACTGTGCTGCTAGCATCGTGACGTGAAGATAGTACAAAGCCCCCGCGCCGGTGCAATGAGCGGGGAGCTGGAGAGGGGAGGGAAGGGGTCACAAACATGGCCGTGAAGCAGAGGGGTGTAGGTGGGGTGAAACTGAAGGGAGCGACAATCTACTGCTGCCTGCACGCTGAGTTAAAAAGTTCCCACGCAAGACTCACGATACACTGTGTATCGTGAGTCTACCGTGGGAACTTTTTAACTCAGCTGGCAGGTAGCAGCATATTGTCAATTATTAACCCTCCCGCGCAATATACCCTCACCTTCTCTTTTATGAATGGGGTTTTAGTTCTCCTTTCTTCGAGGACCGACCGGAGGTTCCGCTGTCACCTCTGCGGGCCGCCCTCGGTGAACGTTTTCAAGGACCTTTCTTCAAGGACCGAAAAAATGTCGCTATTCGGAGGTTTTCGTTATTTGGATCTTCGGATAAAAGGTTGTGCACCTGTATATTGAAAAGTAGACGGGTACCTGGACTAGGAACTTGATTTATACTGTGTGATGAACGTTTTCTTCTGCTTTCATTTTCTGCAATTTCTAAAACAGAGTCTTGACTATAAGGTACGTAATCATTGCTAATTTGCAAATTTCAAATTGTTTTGATATATGTTTAGCTGTCATAGCTCCTTTTTAAATGTCTATTAGTAATTGCCTTGTTATATACTCAGAACAATTAGAGGCCGGTATGTAGTAGCCATTTAGCTTAACTCAGCATGTTGTAACTATAACCAGTTACCTTTAAATTTTATCTGCCTGTAATTATGTGGGTGGCATCTACACGTAGTCAGAGGTGTGTTTGCAGCTAGGATTCTCGCGCAGATGCCCTGGTAGTTAGTTTAGTTTGAAGAAGCATGCGGTAGAAGTCACAGCTTTCGACCATGCATGAGTTTGACCACGAGTAAGATCGAAATGTACTTGTACAGGAAGAAGTTTGGATGAACATCTTACTGTTTTACTACAATAAAGAAACTATTCATTAAGAGACTGCGTGGAAGATTTATCTTTCGACAGCATTGGATGTCTCGTGGAGAGCTCGTGAGTGCATTTCGATTTTCTCCTGAACCCCTGTCTTTAATTCAGATTCAGATTCAGATTCAACTTTAATTGTCATTGTCAGTGTACAGTACAGAGACAACGAAATGCATTTAACATCTCCCTGGAAGAGCGACATAGCATATGATTTGAATAAATATTTACATTTGCATATATACAGACATAGTGTTTTTCCTGTGGGAGGAGTGTCCGGGGGGGGGGGGTGATTGGCAGTCACCGAGGTACGTTGTTGAGTAGAGTGACAGCCGCCGGGAAGAAGCTGTTCCTGGACCTGCTGGTCCGGCAACGGAGAGACCTGTAGCGCCAGTATCCAGTTGCAGAGGGAGGGATCGATGCCCAGGTTACCGAGTTTGGTCGCTGGATGTGGGGGTGGTGTTGGAGGGTCTATAGTCCGTGATGGCCTGGATGCCTTGCCACATGCATCAGGGGTCGGAGTTGTTATTGAAGTGCTCCTCAATCCTGAGCTTATGGCAGTGCTTGGACTTCTTGATGCCCCTCTTCAGGTTAGCCCTGGATGAGCTTTACTTCTAAATCTAGGGGTACAGCTATTCTTATCAGGAAAGGTATTCCTTTTAAATTAAAGAATACTATATCAGATAAAGAGGGAAGGTATACTATAGTCTCGGGTGAAATTTATGCAACCCCACTAACTTTGATAAATATTTATGCTCCGAATTTTGACAACCCCCAATTTTTTGATAAAATTATTGATATAATATCAGAGTTTAATTACCAAAATGTGATAATAGGGGGGGACTTTAACTGTGTTTTAGATTCATATCTAGATAAGTCATCAAAACAAAAGAAGAGATTTAAAATCTAAAACTAGCGAACTTCTAAATACATATATAAAAAATACTAATATAATAGATGTATGGAGATCTGCTAATCCAGTTGGAAGGGAATACTCGTTTTACTCTCCGGTGCATAAAACTTATTCAAGAATTGATTATTTTTTAGTGGACATGAAATTAATGCCTTATACAAACAACCCAACATACCACATTAGTAATATCTCAGATCACTCTCCGTTGACATTCTCAGTAAAATTTGAGGGAATGCCGGGTAAAACATTTTTTTGGAGGTTTAATACACATATTTTAAATGACGTGCAAGGCTATCAATATTTAAAACAACAAATGAAACTTTTTTTCGATACAAATGATATACCAGGTACTTCGCCTTCTTTATTATGGGAAACATTTAAGGCATTTATGAGAGGAATTATAATTTCATACCAAAGTTTTCAAAATAAAAAGAATAAGACAGAACAATTGTTGTTAGAACAAGAAATCAGACAGTTAGAGTTGGATAATGCCAAAGATTCCACGACAGATAAACACAATAAGATAGTATTACTGAAATTTAAACTTAATCGAATTTTATCGGCAAGAGTAATAAGACTATTCCAAATTACAAAACAGGAACATTTTGAGTTTGGTGACAAGCCACATAAACTTTTAGCTCGCCAATTGAAAAAACAAGAAAGGGAAAATACTATAACCAAAATTAAATCAGAGAAAGGCGAATTACTAATACTACCTAAAGATATTAATAATAGATTTGCCCAATTTTACCAAAACTTATATACATCTAAAATTAAAATAGAAGATAGTAAAATAAAAAAATTTCTAGATAACTGTAATCTTCCAATACTGGACCCTTTGGAACAAGAGGAACTAGGAGCTCAAATTACAATCAAAGAAATAGGTGAAACAATAAAATCGTTGAAAAATGGTAAGACACCGGGACCAGATGGTTTTAATAATGAATTTTATAAAACATTTCAGGAGATAACGGCCCCTTATTTATTTAATTTATACTCCCATGCTTTTAAAGAAAACAAACTACCTGAAACACTAACAGAATCAACTATTACGCTTATTCCAAAAAAAGATAAAGATTTAGAAGATCCGGGCTCGTACAGAGCTATATCACTTTTAAATACAGATCAGAAAATTTTAGCAAAGATTTTAGCAAGTAGATTAAGCAAATATATTAGTAAACTGATAAACCCTGATCAAACGGGGTTTATACCTAAAAGATACTCATTTAATAATCTGAGACGCCTGTTTAATATAATGTACTCGCATAAAGTAGAGGAAGAAGATATATCAATTATTTCTTTGGATGCAGAGAAAGCATTTGATCAGGTAGAGTGGCAATACTTATATAAAGTACTACAAAAATTTAACATGGGAGAGAATTTTATAACAAGGGTAAAATTATTATATGATAAACCGATGGCAAGAATTTTAACTAATAACATGTTATCTCAAAAATTTCAACTATCAAGGGGTAATAGGCAGGGATGTGCACTATCACCCCTGCTATTTGCCCTTATGATAGAACCCCTGGCTGAAAGTATAAGAATTCATCCGAATATTCAGGGCTATAATACCAGGGACTCAAAGAATAAAATCTCATTATATGCAGACGATATACTTTTATATATTACAAAGTCACAAACGAGCATACCAAATTTATTAAACTTAATAATTTGGGTCTTTTTCTGGATATAGAATAAACTGGAACAAAAGCGAAATCATGACATTAAAACCTCAAGAACCTACACACTTACTGAAGTTCCCCTTTAAAATCGCAACAGAAAAATTTAAATATTTGGGTATTCAGATTACTAGAAAATATAAAGCATTATTCAATGCTAATTTCATACCTTTATTAAATAAACTTAATACACGGATTAAATTTTGGAAAACACTTCCCTTATCATTATTAGGTAGAATAAATGCAATAAAAATGATCTTCTTACCACAATTACTATACCTATTTCAGTCTATACCGGTATATATACCAAAATATTTTTTTTTTAAATTAGACTCTAACATTACAAATTATATTTGGGACTATAAATCACATAATCACAAAAAAACACTTATGTAAACCAAAAGAGGTCGGGGGACTTTCACTTCCGAATTTTATGTATTATTACTGGGCAGTGCATATTAAGAATATGATTTATTGGTTGGATAGTTCTACACAACAGACAGAATGGATAAAAATGGAGAAGGAGGATTGTCATCCTTGTAATATAGGAACGATCCTCTTTTCCCCAAAAAAACTGAATAACACAATATATAAGAAGAACCCAATTATATATGGTACAATAAGAATTTGGAAACAAATAAAATTATCTTTAAAATTAAGAAATCTATCACTGTTAATGCCAATTGCGAATAACCCTTTATTTAAACCATCTCTTATTGATAAGACATATAACCAATGGGAAAGTCTCGGAATTAGAAGGATCAGGGATATGTACAAAATAGGAAACCTACTATCATTCCAACAACTACAATTAAAATTTAAATTGAAAAACAACCAATATTTTAAATATCTTCAGATTTGCGACTTTGTGAAAAAATATATACAAGGATATCAAAAAGTAACTCCTGACTTATTGGAAGAAGCAATGAATATTGAAGCTGACTCACAAAAATTAATATCCTATTTATATAATAGTATTCTAAATATAGACCTACCATCGACAGAGGTACTTAGAGAAGAGTGGGAACGGGAATTAATGATAAAAATTACGAAAGTTAAATGGGAAAAATACCTGATATATATTCACAAATGTTCAATTAATGTAAGACATAATCTAATACAATTTAAAATTGTACATAGATTATATTATTCAAAAACAAGATTGAACAAATTTTATCCAAATATATCCGCCACTTGTGATAAATGTCTAGCCCAAAAGGCAACTATAACACACTCCTTAGTTTCCTGCATAAAACTTTATAGATTTTGGAATGATATTTTTGAAATACTTACAAAATTATTCAAGACAAGAATGGAACCTAATACTGAAATGATTATATTTGGTGTAATGGAAGATGGGAATAAATTGAACGCATCTCAAAATCTATTCTTTAATTATGGTTTAATAATAGCAAAAAAATTAATACTTAAATTTTGGAAGGGTACATCAATACCAACGCTTAAAATGTGGATTGCAAGTATGTTGGACACCGCTCATCTTGAGGAAATGCGATTCCTCCTAATGGATAAATCAGACCAATTCATAACGAGTTGGTCTCCATTCGTCGTTTTTTTGGAATCATATGGTGCAACACAATTGTAAAAAATAAATGTTTCAGGACTGGACGAGGGTTGGTCAAGACTATAAATAATGATCTCCTTTTCTTTTCACTATTTTCTCTCTCAACTTTCTTCATTTACTCGTTTTCTTTCCTCACACACTATATATTTCACATTTTTCTATCCTTTACTATCTAACTTCTTTTTCTTATTCTCATCTTTTTTCAATGTAACAAAAAAAAAAGAAGTTGTACATAAAATGTATTATGAAAATATATATTAGGCACTTTGGTGCCATATGACTGTGCTTACTTCTAATAAAATAAAATATTTAAAAAAAAAAGCCCTGGATGAGCTGTAGGCTCGAGCATCGCCTGACCTGAAAGCGGTGTCCCGTGCTTTCAGCAGTAGCCTGACCTCACTGTTCATCCATGGCTTCTGATTCGGGTATATGGTCACCTGTTTGAGGGAGGTGACACTATTGATGGTGGAGTTTATAAAGTCCAGAATAGAGGATGTGTAGGAATCAATGTCCGTGTGGGAGTCAAGGGTGGCCTGGGCTGCAAACGCCTTCCAGTCAGTGTTTCCAAAACACTGCTGAAGTGTGAAGTCTGCTTCCTCTGACCAGACTTTAACTGTCCTCACAGTTGGTTTAACCCGTCTGATGAGTGGGGAGTACTTAGGGAGCAGGAACAATGAGACGTGATCAGACTGACCAAGGTGGGGGAGGGGGATGGCTTTGTAAGCTTCAGCCATGTTGGTGTAGACTTTGTCCAGTGTCTTGTCTACTCTAGTGGGGAAGGAGACATGTTGGTGGAATTTGGGGAGTACAGTCTTCAGGTTAGAGTGATTGAAGTCACCCGCAACAATGAAGGCTGCCTCGGGGTTGTGCGTCTGTTGTTTGCTAATGGCAGTTTGCAGCTCTTTCATTGGAAGCTTGGCATTCGCATCAGGAGGGATATAGGCTGCAGTCACAACAGTGGAGGTGAACTCTCTGGGCAGATAGAACGGTCTGCATCTAACCAAGAGGAACTCAAGGTTAGCTGAGCAGTGACTCTCGATGATGGTGGAATCCGTGCACCATGCTTTATTTACATAAATGCACAGACCCCCACCTCTGGTCTTACCGGAGTCTGTTGTCCTGTCCGCTTGGAGTAAATGACGCCCTGTTAGCTGGATGGCGCTATCAGGAACGTCGGTGTTGAGCCAAGTTTCCGTGAAGATCAGGATGTTGCAGTCTTTGATCCAGTTGTGGGACGTGATCCTTAGCCGGAGTTCGTTCATTTTGCTCCGCAGGCGTTCTACAGCCCCGCAGCTCTGCTGATGGTCTCGAGCCCCGGGGCTCACCTGGCGTTCTCCAGCCCAGCGGGTCGGGTGGCGTTCTCCAGCTCCGCGGGTCGGGTGGTGTTCTCCAGCTCCGCGGGTCAGGTGAGCTCCACGGGTCGGGTGGCGTTCTCCAGCTCCACAAGTCGGGTGGCGTTCACCAGCCCCGGGGCTCACCTGGCGTTCTCCAGCCCCGCGGGTCGGGTGGTGTTCTCCAGCCCCGCGGGTCGGTTGAGCTCTGCGGGTTGGGTGAGGACCACGGGTCGGGTGAGGACCGCGGGTCGGGTGAGGACCGCGGGTCGGGTGGCGGTCTCCAACCCCGCGGCTCACCTGGCGGTCTCCAGTCGGGTGCTCTGTTGCTCTGATGAGCTCAGACGGAAGACGGAGATCGCCCAAAAAGTTGTTGCAGCTGCAACAGGAACCAAAGTCCAGAAGTTCCTGTCGGCTGTACGATAATCATAGTGACTAAAGGAAAGATTCCTTGAACGATATGAAATTCTGTCACTATACTCCATAATCAGACATTATAGAGAAAATGCTCCTATCACTGCCTTATTCAATTGTGCTATAAACTATATAATAATTATAGCTGCATTATAATGACGCAAGTGAAAAAATTAAAAAATAAGTAAAGTGGACAAATTAACCAAAATGTCTTACAACCTGTCCTCACTGTGGTTTGCATATTAGTACTGTACATGTATAAACTTGCACATTAGAGCTATACCATTTTATAATTGAGCAAATATTAAATTGCTATTCTGTATCAATTAGCAGAGCACACAGAATTATTCTCTATCTCATGATATGGAACTGGTTAAAATGTATTAGACAGGATTCGTACTCCAGACATTGACTTTAGCTTCTGATGTGCAATGAAAATGATCTACAGCAGTTGATTTAGTCTGATATTTAACAATAGCTTTTGCTGGATAAATTATTACATTATGCGTGCACTCAGCTTTTCTTAAAGCAAGTAATTTATAATAATTATGATGATCATTGTCAGTTTTAATTAAGTACACATAAATGCTGATTGAGCCGATCATTTAAACTCAAATTTCTGGGAAGAAAATGCAAATTATGGTCATTTATATCAGATTCATGTACAATTAAAAAAACCTTTCAGATGACAGGAATGATGAGTTCAGGGTGGGTGAGGGAAGAGGATATCATGCATTCCAAAAATTCTTACATAAAATAGTCATGAACTTTACTGCTCTTTGCATAGCAACATATACAAATGCATAGAAACTGAACATGTGAGTATATGCAAAACATAAATAAAAATCACCTGTTTTTCAGATCCCAGGGTCCAATTTCTTCTTAAAGCTCAATGAAATGTTCATTTAAAGGAATGGTTTTCAATTTTTCAAGTCATTGTTCATAACATTTACACATTTTATACCTGCTCGTCACTTAAACTTCAAGGCTCTGTGCAGTGTTGTAACCTTATTTCCTTCTTCTTCTTCTTGCGTATGGCGTGCACAGCCTAAAGTTGCAGAACAACTTGTTCTATTTGACCTTATTGTGTTTGCCAAGTTGATTGCATTCGTTGAAACGGGGCAGACCACGTGAAGGTTGCAATCTCCCACCCCGCCTTTTTCCCTATCATCTGTAAATTTGATCTAATGAGGATCTTGGTGGGAACCCACCTAAATAAAATATTTATTAGAAAGTGTTATGTCATAACGTCCTGCTAGGGAGGTTGGAGAAATAGACATACGTCTGAGTTGAACTACTGCATTCTGAACATAATTGTAAGAATGATATTTTAACAATCTTCTAATGGTAAAACAGTACATTTGAATGGAATATTTTCTCATTGGCAACAATACAAGTCAAAGGAATATAGATGTAATACTATATTAACTTTACCGATCAGTGCCAATGAACAAAGCATATAATAATAGATGTATTTCATGAATTTGAGAGTATGTATATTGAAAGGTAGACGGGTACCTGGACTAGGAACTTGGATTATACTGTGTGATGAATGTTTTCCTCTGCTTTCATTTTCTGCAATTTCTAAAACAGAGTTTTGATTATAAGCTATGTCATCATATGGCATGCATTGCTAATTTGCAAATTTCAAAAAACACTGCTGGCTTATATTAAATCAATCAATGCTGTACATTTTGTTTTACTCATTCGTCTACTTTTCATAAAATATATCGTTACTTATCAATGATTGTGCAAATGAAGATGGAGCTTTGTAGATATTTGGTATAATAATGAATTATGCTTTTTGTTTTACAGCCGATATACCCATTGCCTGCATTTGCAGTGAGGAATTTCATGGATTAATGTCGTAAATAAAGTAGGAATTAACTTTATAGGAATATTTTAATATCCCAACGACAACGTTTAGGGGTTCAAAGAAATATCGTGCCTGCACCCATGTATAACATTCTCTTACACAAAGGCACTTTTATAGTGACACAAAGTGCTAGAATAAGTTAGTGGGTCAGGCTGTGTCCCTGGAGAACATGGATAGGTGACGTTTCGGGTCGGGATCCCTCTTCTGACTGGGTCTAAAGAAAGGTCACAACTCAAACCGTCACCTATCCATGTTCTTCAGGGATGTTACCTGACCCGCTGAGTTACTCCTGCACTTACCGTCTTGTTTAGTAAGCCAGCATTTGCAGTTCCTCGTTTCTGCGTTTTTATGGCGCTAGGTTGATAGCATATTGTTTCAATAAATTTAGTCTGTAACTTTGACCTTTTAACCAGGGCAATATTAATTTTGTATGTAGTTTACTGTTAAGTAATTTTCTTTTAATGCTATTTAAAAAAAAAAAATTGGATGCACAATAAATAGATCTGCATATAAATTAGTAGACAGACAAGTGATATTGTCATATAAATGTAACGCACGTAATCAATTGCGTGCAAAACTATCAGCTCAAAATCAGTTGTTCCCAGTAAAACATTTCTAATGACGGCAATAATGAACAGAACACCATTTAAATGCAACTTGCTATACACTGTGAAAATGTGATTTATAAGCATTCATTTCCTTTAGAAAGTGAATGTACCACTGTTTTATTTCAGGCTTTGCAGGCTCAACAATATATTCAACTGGATATTCATTTGTATATTATTACAAACAGGTGAATTAGGAGCAGGAGTGGGACACTCAGCAACAACAGTACACTCCACCATGTAATAAGAACATGATTGATCCAATTCAACTCTGTATTCCCATCTACCAATGAAAATATTTCAACCTCCCCCCTTGCCTAACAATCTATATAATTAAAAGTCCAAACTTGGCCACTTCCTGCTTTCACTGTATATTGATTTTGTTTTAAACGCTACCACTTATGGCTGTGATTTTTGGCCATCTTACTCAGAGTCCCCCTCCGCTCATCATGTGCAGAGGATTTTTCGTATTGATGAAAAATAAGTTATTAGTGTTTAAAACTGTTGAGTTTCTCTCTCCTGTCAATCACACCATGAAGGCCAAGCTTCTTCCGGTGGGAGGGGGTAGGGACAATAAAAGCCGGAAGTGTGGGCGTGGCTCAGTCTCTGCAAGATGGGGGGGGGAGAGAGGTCAAGACTCTCTGTCTGAGCTCTGAACCAACTGAAATGTGTGTGGTTTTTATGTGTTTTTTATGGTGTTTTGTGGTGTTTTATGTGATTTTATGGTGGTTTCATCCTGCTTGAAATGGTATGAAACTGCACTTGAATTTGGGGGCCTTGCACGCTGCTTGAAATGGTACGAAACTGCACTTGAACCCTGCATGAAATGGTATGAAACTGCATTTGAATTTGGTGGCCTTGCACCCTGCTTGAAATGGTAAGAAACTGCATTTGAATTTGGTGGCCTTACACCCTGCTTGAAATGGTACGAAACTGCACTTGAACCCTGCATGAAATGGTATGAAACTGCATTTGAATTTGGTGGCCTTGCACCCTGCTTGAAATGGTATGAAACTGCACTTGAATTTGGTGGGCGTGCACCCTGCTTGAAATTATATGAAACTGCACTTGAATTTGGTGGTCGTGCACCCTGCTTGAAATGATATGAAACAGCACTTGAATTTGCTGGCCTTGGACCCTACTTGAAATAGTAGGAAACTGCACTAGAACCCTGCATGAAATGATATGAAACTACATTTGAATTTGGTGGCCTTGCACCCTGCTTGAAATTATATGAAATTGCAATTGAATTTGGTGGCCTTGCACCCTGCCGGAAATGGTATGAAACTGCACTTGAATTTGATGGCCTTGTACCCTGCTTGAAATGGTATGTAACTGCATTTGAATTTAGTGGCCTTGCCCCTGCTTGAAATGGTATGATACTGCAGTTGAATTTGGTGGCCTTGCACCCTGCTTTAAATGGTATGCAACGGCACTTGAATTTGGTGGCCTTGCCCCTGCTTGAAATGGCATGAAACTGCACTTGAACCCTGCATGAAATGGTATGAAATTGCATTTGAATTCGGTGGCCAAGCACCCTGCTTGAAATGGTATGAAACTGCACTTGAATTTGTTGGCCTTGCACCATGCTTGAAATGGTATGAAACTGCACTTGAATTTGGTGGCCTTGCACCCTGCTTGAAACGGTATGAAACTGCACTTGAATTTGGTGGCCTTGCACCCTGCTTGAAAAGGTATGAAACTACACTTGAATTGCATGAAATGGTATGAAACTGCATTTGAATTTGGTGGCCTTGCACCTTGCTTGAAGTGGTATGAAACTGCACTTGAATTTGGTGGAAACATAGAAGATAGGTGCAGGAGGAGGCTATTTGGCCCTTCGAGCCAGCACCGCCATTCATTGTGATCATGGCTGGTCGTCCCCAATCAATAACCTGTGCCTGCCTTCTCCCCACATCCAATAGCCCCTAGAGCTCTAACTTGCTCTAAAAATCCATCCAGTGATTTGGCCTCCACTGCCCTCTGTGACAGGGAATTCCACAAATTCACAACTCTCTGGGTGAAAACGTTTTTTCCTCTCCTCCGTCTTAAATGGCCTCCCCTTTATTCTAAGACTGTGCCCTGGTTTTGGACTCACACAACATTGGGAACATTTTTCCCACATCTAGCTTGTCCAGTCATTTTATAATTTTAAATGTTTCTATAAGATCCCCCTCATCCTTCTAAACAGTGAATATAAGCCTAGTCTTTTCAATCTTTCCTCATATGACAGTCCCGCCATCCCAGGGATCAATCTCGTGAACCTACGCTGCACTGCCTCAATCACAAGGATGTCCTTCCTCAAATTAGGAGACCAAAACTACACGCAATACTCCAGATGCGGTTTTACAAGAGCTGCAGAAGAACCTCTCTACTCCTATATTGAAATCCTCTTGTTATGAAGGCCAACTTTCCTTTAGCTTTCTTCACTGCCTGCTGTACCTGCATGCCAACTTTCAGTTACCGGTGTACAAGGACACCCAGGTCTCGTTGTACCTCCCCCTTACCTAACCTAACCCCATTGAGATAATAATCTGGCCCTTGTTTTTGCCACCAAAGTGGATAACGTCACATTTATCTATATTATACTGCATCTGCCCACTCACTCAACCTGTCCAGATCACCCTGCAACCTCCTAACATCCTCTTCACAGTTCACACTGCCACCCAGCTTTGTGTCATCTGCAAACTTGCTAGTGTTGCTCCTAATTCCCTCTTCCAAATCATTGCGGTATGAAACTGCACTTGAATTTGGTAGCATTGCACCCTGCTTGAAATGGTATGAAATTGCACATGAATTTGGTGGCCTTGCACCCAGTTTGAAGTGGTATGAAACTGCACTCAAATTTGGTGGCCTTGCACCCTGCTTGAAGTGGTATGAAACGGCATTTGAATTAGGTGGCCTTGCACCCTGCTTGAAATGGTATGGAACTGCACTTGAATTTGGTGGCTTTGCACCCTGCTTGAAATGGTATGAAATTGCATTGGAATTTGGTGGCCTTGCACCCTTTTTGAAATGATCGGAAACTACATTTGAACTTGGTGGCCTGGCACCCTGCTTGAAATGGAATTTCAAGGAATAGCCGTGAGTCAACTGCCAGCCCACCAACCGTGAGTGAATGAGCTGCCAGTACACCAGGCTTGAGTGACTGAGCCGCCAGGCCAAGAATCCATTTGGCCCACAATGTCCATACTAGCCCTCTGGAAACCAGTCCATTCAGCCCACAACACCCATACTAGCACTGCAGAAAGCCCCCCCCCCCCCCCACCCCTCCACTGGCCCCCAATCTTGGAATTGGTGGAGAGGTGGAATATTGCCTTGGAGGACCAGACCTTCCGTGTGAACATGGGACCCAACACTTAGTGTAGTAATCCATATAACTGCCTTAAAATCACTCAAACTTTGCTTCAAATTATTATTTCAATTTTTCCAACTTTAAGCGAAGAATAGTCTAATCTTCGCCCTAAATCGGTGACCCCCATAATTTTCAAAACTGTGATCCATAGTTTTATATTCTCTCATGGTATTTGTATCTCACACATTTAAACTTCAGAAGATAAAATGCTGGCCTGTCTAACCTTTCTTCATAAGACAACTCACTCATTCCATTAAACATAGAGACCTGGAAATTCATCTGTGCACATTCCATTAATCAAATTTTAATATTTTTGCATATTTGTTTAGTCAAAACAAGTTATTAAAAAGCATGGAATTTATTGTGTTAGAATTTTGTGTACATTCTCTTTTTATTGTCATGCTTACCCACATAACAGTTATGCAATGTCCTAAATTTGTTTCATGTGGATTTTTGTTCATATTGGTTTGAATTCTGACTGGTGCTGCTCATCAAGACAGAAACAACTCCAATAACAGCGAGGCCCAAAGTGAATGTTTATTTAATGAGCTGTATACAACCCTCTGTCAGTTACAGGCTGATTGTTGCTCAACTCTTCATCGGTATAGACTGCCCCAAACTGGGAACCCAGTCTGCAAATCTCCAGGAGCTTTCAGGAGGTTCCCCATCAGAATTATGAGGCCAGAACTGCCAGAAGAAATCTTGGATAAAGATAAGTTCTTCCATGTGTATCAAATTAGGAATTAATTGGAATAAATTAATAGATGTGAGGAACAGAATCACATTTCAACATGCATTGAAAAATGTTTTCCATCTTATTATAACTTCATATGTTTTTTCATATCTTGCTTTTATTGCTTTTTTTTTGGGTAGCATGGTGGCAGAGCGGTAGAGTTGCTCCCTCATAGCTCTTGCAGCGCCAGAGACCCAGGTTGAATCCAGACGACGGTGCTTGTCTGTATTGAGTTTGTGTGTTCTCGTGGGTTTTTTCCTGAGATCTTTGGTTTCCTCCCACACTCCAAAGATGTAAGTTGATTGGCTTGGTTAAAGTGTAAATCATCCCCAGTGTGTGTAGGGTAGTGTTGATGTGCAGGGATCATTGGTCGGCGTGGACTCTGTGGGCCGAAGAGCCTGTTTCCGCATTGTATCTCTAAACTAAACAGTGGCTGCCTCGCCAACAGCCTGCGTGTCCTTTCTTCTTTTTTGTTATTTTTAGTATGTGTTAAAAGTATGTTTTAGTGTTCCTTGGTTTGTTTTATGTGGGTGGGGGGGGTTGGGGGAAAACTTTTTTTCAAGTCTCTTACCTCGACGGAGATGCGATTATTTTCCATATCTCCGTCCCCACTGCGGCCTGGCATCGTGGCCTTTCCTGGCGACCGACCAAGCGCTCCAAGCCGCAGGAGTCTGCGGGACTTTAACATCACGGAGCTTGTGATCCCTTTCCCGGGGATCGAAGCTCCAACCGCGGGGCCTGTGGACTTGAACATGGTGAAAGCCGTGGCCTCTGGTCAGATGAGGCCGATTCGGGAGCTCCATGCCATGGAGAGAGTTTCAACCACCTTGACGGGGGTTTCAATCGTCAGCTGCAGGGGCTTTGATCGCCCCGACCGCAGGAGAACAAGAGGAAGAAGATTGAACTTTATTGCCTTCCATCACAGTGAGGAATGCGGAATCCATTGTGGTGGATGTTTATGTTAACTTTTATGTGGTTGTGTGTCATGTTATTTTTCACTTCGTATGGCTGTATGGTAACTCAAATTTCATTGTACCTTAACTGGTACATGTGACAATAAACTGACCTTGAAATTTTGAAACTAAACACACGAAAACTAGAGAAACATAGAAAATAGGTGCAGGAAGAGCCAGCACCGCCATTCATTGTGATCATGGCTGATCGTCCCCTCTCAATAGCCCGTGCCTGCCTTCTCCCCATATCCCTTGACTCCACTAGCCCCTAGAGCTCTATCTAACTCTCTCTTAAATCCATCCAGTGATTTGGCCTCCACTGCCCTCTGTGGCAGGGAATTCCATAAATTCCCAACTCACTGGGTGAAAACGTTTTTTCTCACCTCAGTCTTAAATAACCTCCCCTTTATTCTAAGACTGTGGCCCCTGGTGGAAGACTTGTGGAAGAATTGTCTGAAAAGTGGTGCAAGGTAATGCCTTTTAGGAGCTTTGCACGATAGATAAAGGTGCATTAATATGGATATGCAAAAGTGCACATATCATATATGAAAATATTCTTGACTTGTTTAATGCCGTGTAGCATTTCTCTATGAGTATCTCGGGCATAACGTCTAAAATTAAAGCAATCATAGAAACATAGAAACATAGAAATTAGGTGCAGGAGTAGGCCATTCGGCCCTTCGAGCCTGCACCGCCATTCAATATGATCATGGCTGATCATCCAACTCAGTATCCCGTACCTGCCTTCTCTCCATACCCCCTGATCCCCTTAGCCACAAGGGCCACATCCAACTCCCTCTTAAATATAGCCAATGAGCTGGCCTCAACTATCCTCTGTGGCAGATAGTTCCAGAGATTCACCACTCTCTGTGTGAAAAAAGTTCTTCTCATCTCGGTTTTAAAGGGTTTCCCCCTTATCCTTAAGCTGTGACCCCTTGTCCTGGACTTCCCTAACATCGGGAACAATCTTCCTGCATCTAGCCTGTCCAACCCCTTAAGAATTTTGTAAGTTTCTATAAGATCCCCTCTCTCTAATCCTAAATTTGAGAGTAGGCGCTTGTGTTTGCTTGATAGGATTGCACATTTGGTCTTTTCACAAGTAAATTTCCTGGATTTAGCATTTATTTTCAGAAAACTTTGCAGTATTTACTGCCCCACTGATAGATAGTATACTGTCACCCCCTTCCTTGCCATCCTTGGGAGGATTCTACAACCGCTCCCATTATTGCCATCGCTCTGCAATAGCGGAAAGAGTGTCAATTGTATTATGGTATAAGAGCTAATTCCTTGATTCAGAGTGTGAGGAAGTGTACTGCTTAAGTGGAAAATTTAACCATGGATGCCTACTTTTTATGAAACTAGGTTGTAATATATGAAGGAACCAACTAGTGCTGTTTTGGAACAGGCATGATAAAAAATGGCACTGATGAATTTCTCAGCCGAAACCTTAAGACACACTGCTAAAATTTAAAAAACTTGACAGTTATGGCTAAATTTCAGAAGATGGATACAAAATGCTGGAGTAACTCTGGAGAGAAGGAATAGGTGAAGTTTTGGGTCAAGACCATTTTTCAGACCCTACATGGCTACTGAGGAAGGGTCTCGACCCGAAACGTCACCCATTCCTTCTCGCCAGAGATGCTGCCTGCCCCGCTGAATTACTCCAGCTTTTTGTGTCTTCAGTGTATCTTCGGTTTAAACCAGCATCTGCTGTTCCTTCCTATATATTTGGATACATTTCAAGTTTCATGTGATTTTATAAATCATTAAATGTTAGGTCGGCGTGCATTGCCAAATGATACAATGATGTATCAGAGGGTGAAATGTAGCTAGATAAATGTGTACCTGGATCATTATATCTAAGTTGTTCTACTTCTGGTACATTGTTCACTTGATAATTGTCAGAGCGCTCTATTTCTGTTGAGGAATAAAATAAACATCATTGGTATACTTAATAAACAAGTGTCTACTTATTTTAGTTTAGTTTAGAGATACAATGCGGAAATAAGCCCTTTGGCCCGCCATGTCCACACCAACCAGCGATCCCTGCACATTAACACTGTCCTACACCAAAGACAATTTTTATATTAATACCAAGTCAATTAACCTACAAATATGTACAGGTGCACAACCTTTTACCCGACGATCCAAATAACGAAAACCTCCGAATAGCGGACATTTTTTCAGTCCTTGAAGAAAGGTCCTTGAAAACGTTCACCGAGGGCGGCCCGCAGAGGTGACAGCGGAACCTCCGGTCGGTCCTTGAAGAAAGGGGAACTAAATCCCCATTCATAAAAGAGAAGGTGAGGGTATATTGCGCGGGAGGGTTAATAATTGACAATCTGCTGCTGCCTGCCCGCTGTGTTAAAAAGTTCCCACGGTAGACTCACGATACACAGTGTATCGTGAGTCTTGCATGAGAACTTTTTAACTCAGCGTGCAGGCAGCAGCAAATTGTCGCTCCCTTAAGTTTCACCCCACCTACACCCCTCTGCTTCCCGGCCATGTGTGTGACCCCTTCCCTCCCCTCTCCAGCTCCCCGCCCATTGCACCGGTGCGGGGGTTTTGCACTGTCTTCACGTCGGAGCTAGCGCCAGTCACCGGAGACGTCAGGACCAACGGGACACCGACCCCCAGGCCCACTGCAAGCACGGAGAACCCAGAGACCCACAGCCAGCAGCAGCCCAGCCCCGTTCCAATTCCAGAGGAACACGCTCCCCGTAGGGACAGAAGCTGATGGTGTGCAAAGTACGTCTTGGTCTTGAGGTTGCGGATGAGGGGGCGCAGCTCGGGCTGTGACTGGGAACACCCCCTGTACAGGAGCTGAGACTGGGACTGTGGAGTTGTTTGCAGTTGCAGAGGGAGGGGGCAAGGGTGGTACAGTTCCCAGTCTCAGCTCCAGTCCAGAGGGGTGACCGGAGACGTCAGGACCAACGGGACACCGACTGCAAGCACGGAGATCCCAGAGACTCACAGCCAGCAGCAACTCTAGCCCAGCCCCGCTCCAACTCCAGAGGAACCCGGGTTGCGGATGAGGGGGCGCAGCTCGGGCTGTGGGTGAACTGCCACATGTCGCTGTAGCGGCCCATCGGGGAGCGGGTTCTTGTTGGTCCTGACGTCTCCGGCCATCCCCCTGGACAGGAGCTGAGACGTCAGGACCACCAGAAGCCGCTCCTCGATGGGCCGCTACAGCGACAAGTGGCAGTTCGCCCACAGCCCGAGCTGCGCCCCCTCATCGGGACACCGACCCCCAGGCCCACTGCAAGCACGGAGATCCCAGAGACTCACAGCCAGCAACAACTCTAGCCCAGCCCCGCTCCAACTCCAGAGGAACCCGGGTTGCGGATGAGGGGGCGCAGCTCGGGCTGTGGGCGAACTGCCACTTGTCGCCGTAGCGGCCCATCGGGGAGCGGATTCCTCTGGAGTTGGAGGGACAGGGAGACACAGCGGCTTTTGAGAATGGTGGGCAATCACTTCCAAAGTTCTGCCCACACAGTCAGTACACCTCTCCTACACTTGTCTCCCGCACTAAGATTATCTCGCAGAGAATGATCCCAGCCTAATCCTCCCTATTCTCTCCTATTCTGCAAGAAAAAACTACATTGAAGACTCAAACTCGCGATCGAGTAACTGCCGGGATCGAGGCGCAAACTCGCGACCTTGCGGATATGAGCCGAGCACTCTACCACTGAGCCAGCCGTTAAAATCTACGCTAAATTTCTTCCATTCCGAAAGCCGAAAAATTCTGAATTACGAAAAATGTCTGGTCCCAAGGCTTTCGGATAAAAGGTTGTGCACCTGTATTTGGAGTATGGGAGGAAACTGAAGTTCTCGGAGAAAATTACGGGGAGCATGTACAAACTCTGTACAGACAAGCACCCATAGCCAGGATCGAACCTGGGTCTCTGGCGCTGTAAGGCAGTGACTTTACCACTGTGCCACCAGGCCGCTCATGCACTTCTCTGTATTAAACATTCCTCAGCCCACCTGTCCAACTAATCAGGATCACGCTGCAATTTTTGACAACCAATCTCACTATCTACAATACTTTGGATTTGTCTGCAAACTCACTAATCATGCGCTGTACACTCAATCACATTAGTGATATAAACCACAAACAGTAATGGATCCATCCCCGAACCCTGAGACAAGTCACAGGGCTTCAGAACCACTAGTCACAGGCCTTCAGTCCAAAATACACCTTCCATCATCACCTTCTGCCTCGTTTTATGATGCCAATTGTCCATCCAGTTGGCTAGTTCTCCTTGGATCCCATGCGATCTAACCTTCCAGAGCAGCCTCCCATATGGAACCTTGCCAAATGCTTTGTTCACATTCATATTCACATCTACAGCTCTGCCCTCATCAACCTTTTTGGTCACAACTTCACAAAACTCAAAAAGATTCATGAGACACGATCTCTCCACTTTCAAAATTGTGCTGACTATCTCTAATCAGCCCTCATCTATCTAAATGCATGTATATCTTATCCATCATAATAATCTCTGGTAACTTACCGAACTCAGATGCTGGACTCTGGCCAATTGTTCCCCTTGCAGCTAAATCCTAAATAGAAGCACAACATTTGCTACCCTCCAGTCTTCAGGCACCTCACCTTATTTAATAATGACTCACAAATCACAGCCAGCGCACCTGCAATTTCCTCTCTAGCTTCCCACAGTGTCCTTGGATATATCTGATTAGACCCAGGAAATTTGCCTACCTTCGTACATGTTACGACCTTGAGCACCTCCGTAACCTTAATACTGACTGCGCTCAAGATACTTCGTTGACTGTCCTGAGCGGTCCTCCGTCCTCATGTCTTTCTCCATGATAAAAACAGAGGAGAAACACTCTTTGAAGATCTTGCCCACCTCCAGTGGTTCCACACAGAGTCGAGCGCTTTGATTGCCGAGGAGCCCTATTCTTTTTTCTGATTACCCCTTTTCCACTTTATGTGCTTATAAAATCTCTGGGAATTATCCTTAATATTATCTGCCACAGCCATCCTGTCACATTTTTGCCCTCCTGATTGTCTTTTTTTAGCGTACTCCTTAGTTCCTGAAACACCTCCAGGGATACACAATCCCAGCTGCCTATACTTGCCCCCATGCCTCCTTCTTAATCTTGACCAGATCCTCAATTTCTCTTGTCATCCAAACTTCCTTATGATCACCTGCCTTGCCCATCACTCCCAACAGGAATATGCATGTCCTGAAGATAGACACAAAAAGCTGGAGTAACTCAGCAGGGCAGGCAGCATCGCTGGAGAGAAGGAATGGGTGACGTTTTAGGTCGAGACCCTTCTTCAGACTGGTTAGGGATAAGGGAAACAAGAGATTTAGATGGTGATGTGGAGAAATAAAGATTAATGAATGAAAGATATGCAAAATGGTAATGATGATAAAGGAAAGACCACTGTAAGCTGTTTGTAGGGTTAAAATGAGAAACTAGTGAGACTTGGGTGGGGGAGGGATAGAGAGAGAGGAAATGCCGGGACAACCTAAAGTGAGAGGTCAATATTCATACGACTGGGCTGTAAGCTGCCCAAGCGAAATATGAGGTGCAGTTCGTCCAATTTGCGTTTAGCCTCACTCTGACAACAGAGGAGACCGAGGACAGAAAGGTCTGTGTAGGAATGGGAAGGAGATTTAAAGTGTCCAGCAACCGGGAGATCACGCGGGTTGAGCAAAGGTGTTCCGCGAACCGATCGCCCAGTCTGTGTTTGGTCTCGCCGATGTATAAGAGTCCACATCTTGAATAACGGATACAGTAGATGAGGTTGGAGGAGGTGCAAGTGAACCCAAGCTGAAAGGATTGTCGGGGTCCCTGGACCGAGTCGAGGAAGGAGATATAGCGACAGGTGTTGCATCTACTGCGGTTGCAGGGAAAGGTACCTGGGGAGGGGGTGGTTTCGAATGGGAAGGGATGAGTTAACCAGGGAGTTGCGGAGGAGACGGTGTCTGCGGAAGGCGGAAAGGGGTGGAGATGGGAAAATTTGGCTAGTGGTGGGATCCCATTGGAGGTGGCGGATATTTCAGAGGATTATGAGTTGTATGCGATGGTTGATGGGGTGGAAGGCAAAGTCTAGGGGAACTCCATGTCTGTTGCAACGAGGGGGAGCAAGGTCAGAGCTGCGAGGTACCGGGGGCCACATCTATGATGGGAGAGGGGAACGACCATTCCCAAAAGAATGAGGACATCTCGGATGTTCTACTATAGAACACCTCATCTTGGGCGCATACAAGCAGTGACGGAGGAATTTGGAGTATGGGACTGTCTATATCTCTCGTTTCCCTTATCCCTAACCAGTCTGAAGGGTCTCGACCCGAAACGTTCCATCTCTCCGGAGATGCTGCCTGCCCCGCTGAGTTACTCCAGCTTTTTGTGTCTAACTTCGGTTTAAACCAGCATCTGCAGTTCCTTCTTACTCATATGCAGGTCCTGGACTCTTGTCAGCCCACTTTTAAAAACAATCCACTTTCTGGATATTCTTTTTCCTTCAACCAACCTGATCAATTAACTTGAGCAAGTTCCTGTCTATTACATTCAAAGTCTGCCTTGCCCCAATTTAGAATTTTGCCTAGTGAACCTGCCTCGTCTCTATCCATAACTATTTTAAACATAATAGAACAGTGGTCGCTGGTCCCAAAAGGTTCATCCACGAACATGTCATCCATATGCCCCTCCCATTTTCCTAAGACAATATCAAGCGGTGCTCTCTCCCATGCATGGCTCTCCACATATTGCCTGAGGAAACTTTCCTGAACAAATTTGATAAATTATGCCCCGTCTAAATCATTACAGTCCCAATCAATATTGGGAAAGTTAAAATCCCCTACTTAGCCTGCCAGCTAAATGTTTCCAATATCTAGTTCAGAGTTAGAGTGGGATGGTGAAGCGGCAGGCAACTGTAAGCTCAGTAGCGAGGGTGCCCTGCAGCTTCATAGTACCAAAAACTCAGTACCTCATTCAGCAATACGCAACTTCTCGATGTAGAAACAGATGATGTATATAGTTCTAAATTAGTACTTTGGATCAGTCTTCACAGAAGATGGGAGAGTGGGAATTAGAAATTATAACCATCATAAGAGAAAGACACATTAAAGAATCTCGTATTTACATGCATAAACTGATAAATGGCTCATAGGGAGGCGATGCTGGCGTCCAAAGAATCAATCCCATTATTCCCAATCTCCCTTCTTATTTCCCTGCAACTTGTTCTCACCCAAACATGCCTATCGATTTCCCATTTATTATTTCTGCCATTAACCTATGCTAAGAACAATCTGTAGTAACCAATTAGCCTCCTAGTGTATATTTAGGATAGGGAAGGAAAGCAAAATACCTGTGCAAAACCCATGTGGTCTTGGAGAGGACGTGAAAACTTCACATAGATAGCATAGATGTCAAGATTGTACCCAGGTTGCTGGTGGTGAGGCTATGTGTCAGTAGAACACTTGGGAAATCACATTCACTGCATCATAATACTTAGTTTGGTATTGGAAAAGGGAAGGCAAGTTGAAAGTTAAACTTTTTAATTGGACGAAAAAGGACCAGGAGTATACAAACATAAGCTACATAAAGGAGTAGACGTTTAGAGAGGATTTGATATATTCACAATAAAGGGGAAAGAGGAACCAAAGCCAGCAATTATTACTCAACGCTAATTGCCCATAAGAAAGTAGAAATAAGCCGCCTTTAAGTAATCCTTCTGTGTGGTGTACTGACACTATTGCTTGGTGGGATTCCAGGATTTAGACCAGCGACAACAAAGAATTAACAATATAATACCAAGTCACAAGAATGTTACTTAAGGGCCTGTCCCACTTTGTGATTTTTTTCGGCGACTGCAAGCGTCAAGTTGTACGACAGACATGCTGACGTATGCTGTCCTGTGGGTGACGCCCGGTTAGTGTTATGGTTAGGGCTAGGTTTATGGTTAGGGTTACGGTCAGGGACTACAGATGGGCTGGAAAATATTCTTCCTTCATCGTATGGATTTTAAACATTAATATATTAAAATTAATACAATAAAATCAATTGTGCAAAAGAAAAGATGTCAGTCATTCAGTTTTATTTACAGATGTATTGATCCAATCACCGTATCTAACTTTTCACAGGGATGGATTCAGTGAGTGTAGACTGAACTCACCCCCTCTCCCCTCCACCGCGCCCCACCCTTCTCCCCTCTTCTCTCCTCTCCCCCCCACCTTCTTCCCTCCCCCCCCTTCCATCCCCTTCTCCCCCTCTCCTTCTCTTCTTCCCCTCTCCCTTCCTTCTCCCATTCTCCAGCCCCCCCCATCACTTTCCCCGATGCCCCCCAACCCTAACCGGGTGTCACCCGCAGGACAGTATACGTCAGCGTGTGGCAGGGCGCACGGCATGAGACACCCAGATGTCGCCCCAGGATTTTGAACATTCCAAAATCCAGGGGCGACAGGGAGACACCGAGCATCACCTGCGCATCACTACATGCATCACCACGCGTCACGACCACGACGCGACAACCTCTTTTCAGGCTGTCGCCGAGAAAGTCGCCCAAGTGGGACAGGCCCTTTAGGGAGAAACGTAGTATTCCCATTTGCCTACTATTGTCATTATTCCTGGTGCAAAGGTCACATGTTTGGTCGGTGTTGTCCAAATGACTGAGACAAGTAATTACAGTGCATTTTGTAGCTGGCAATTGACGAATATTCCAGCATGCTCTTAATTTATGCCCAGTAGATATTGGAATGGCTTTGAGCTTATTTGGAGACGACTCATTCACTGACCTGGATTCATCTACAAACATTTTTACTTAAACATAGAGGAAATAGCTATCAGTACGCTTTAAAATACAGTCCCAGAGATTAGAACTGCAATTCTGGCTACACAATCTTATTAAAAGGTATGGCTTTGTGTCACATAATTGTGCATCCTGAGATAATAGGGAAGAATGGCAGCATATGTAATGTTGTACATGGTGGGACATTCTCGCTTAAAATTGTTATCCGACCTGCTGAGAATTCCTGGCCTTTTCTATTTTTTTTCATGGTTTAACACTCAATCAATTGTTTATAACAATTTATCTTTAAGCATAGTTATTAAATATTCATGTTCAACCTCATCCACTGTGAATTTTAACTAATCAATTGTGTCGGAGATTATTGTAGCTGTACACAGCAACTAGAGGATAAATTAATCAAGATAAGTAAATTAAGATTTTTTACATAAATTAGTTTCCTCAAGACCATTCAATTTGGACATCATTCTTCTCCCAACCTTTGCTCCGAGACAAAAAAAACTGAATATTCCTTGATGATAATTTAAAAGAGGGAAATTAAGAATTTGCCAAGATACCACATCTCAGCTTTCTTATCGTTCAACATCAGCAATTATGAAGAAATCAATCATTCTGAAAGTACTCAGATTAAGTCAATGGATACTTGGGCTGAAAATAAAGAAACATTGATATATTCAATGCGTATTCTGCACAGAAAACACCAATTTCATGGGGAAACATCTTATTTTACGGTGTGAGATAATTTTGGAAAGTGGAACATTTATTAAAATCAATTATCATATAATTTACAATTTAAAATAATTTGATATATTTTTTGAACAGGAAAGAACAATCTACAGAAATTTGTGCAATGCTGTACAATACTGACCAACACAAAGAGTTGAAACGAAAACAAACAGCAAATAACAGTAAATCTAATTATGAGATAAATCCCATATGAATAGAACATAAAGCACCTGGAATGTGGTGACATACCATTCAATTCAGGATAGTATTCACCAGGGTCATTTACTGGAGGAAGCAGAACAAAGTCCGAGTTTTCAGGTTCACCATAGTTTTTCTCACATCTTTCCTATAAAACACATTTTCCATCATTAAATGAGTGAGATTTGGCAACTTAACTGGAACAACTTAAAGGTTACCTTAGTATATAATTCATATAATTGAATACAATTCTATATAAATGCAGACTTAATTTGTGCTAATCTACCAAATTGATAGATTAATGTCTAGCTTAATTTTCATTAATTAAATTATACAAATGTTCTAAACATTATGACAGCACTTTCCATCTACTTCTGTTAAAATTTGTGATTCAGAAACGTCCGAAGGACTTCCATTGGAGCAGTAGTGCCTACTTCAAACAAATGTATACAACATGTTCATGTATTCGTCTCTCTGTGTTTCAACAACATACCAAGCTGCTGGTTAACACAAATGTATTCCAAGCCAGGAAATGGAAATGGAAGAAAAGCTGCAGGTACTCGAAATCTCAAATAAAAATTATAGATACAAGATACAAGATACATTTATTTGTCACATGTGCCAAATGGCACAGTGAAATGAGATAACCATACAGCCATACAATAAAAATAAAGAACATAACTCACGATAGAATTCAACATTATGAAGTGTTTACAATTTTAAATGCAAAGCAGTTTTGGAGTGCCTGTGGAAATTGAAACACAGTTAATGTTTCAGATCAAAGACTTCATTTGAACTGGAGAGAAAATGTGTTAGCTTTAATTGCAGAGAATGGGAGAGGATTGAGAGTACCTTTGATAAAGTGCAGCAGGGTTGCTATGGAGATAAGTTACATTGTTCATCTGGTCAATGGGTTAACGGGGCAGTAGGAGGTACAAGGAGAAAAGTTGAGGTTCTAAAATGAGAAAGTAATGAATGAGCAGCTAAAGAATGAGAAACAAGGGAATATAAATATTGCAAAATGGTTGCAGGATTATGGGATATGTCCAGTTGATCAGGCTGTGCCCAATAGATTCAGCTGTGCTAATGGAAGGAACTAACTAAACCAATATTATGAGCAAACAACTTTAGCAGAAATGGCCAGTTCTGAAACAGATAAAGCAGGTTAACAATTTGTGTTTCCACAAATGCAGCCTAACTTGCTGAGCATTTCCAGCATTTTCTGTTTTTAATCCTTTTGGAACATGTTTAGGAAGCTTTCTATTACATTTTGTATTTCAAAGTCGTACCCCTTTCAAAGGGTAAAACTGGAGTTATTTTGGCTATTTCAGGAGAAAGGGATGAGGAAATCTAGCAATCAACCATCCACAACTAGGAATATGTACTGTAATGTGCAGTGCAATTCTTTGTTCCATCCCTCAGTGCAGGTGATTTCCAAGGTTTGATCATTCAACGAATCATTCCATGATCATTCAAGGAATCATTCCATGATCATGTAACATCGTAAGGAAGCCAGAGGATGAAAGCAGCAGTTCATTTATTTGATGCCAACAACAATTATTGCAATCCTTAGATCCTGAGGTAATGAGTTGGTGAGCTTTCTCTTTGAATCTTTTTGCGATGATCTATCCATGATGGTATTTGGATTAGACTTTCACAATACCAACCCAGTGATGAATCCTATGATCGAAGTCTGAGTAAGGAAGGCGTAAGGAAGGAGCTGATAGCCAACAGTATTTCACTTTGTTCTTTTCAGCAATGGAGGTAGGAGATCTCAATAAATTGCAAAATGTCCTCATTATGCCTACTTTGAAGAAGTTCTCATCCTGAGTTACTCCAGCATTTTGTGTCTTTTTTAGTAAACCAACATCTGCAGTTCCTGCACCTCAATGAATTGCTATTAAATATAATGATGTTGCTGTCTACGATTGTTAGAATCACAAGGAAGACAAGTGTTATTGCCCTCAATGGGCTATTTTAGGGCAGCAAAAATTTGCGGAGAGTAAAGAGTCCACCCAAGTGAAAATAGTGGAGTTCCTTCCCTGAAAGAATGGTGAACTGGATTTTTTTTGCAAAGAAAAGTTAGATCTTTCTCAATCACCATTAATGATACTAGCTATATAATTAACAGTGCTGTGCTGAGATAGAATTAGATCCACACTACTGACATTGGTGAAAGGTATATTTAGTTTTATTCAAACCCACTGCCTGCACTCAGGTTTACTGTGTGTCAAGAGAGTTAAACAATTCTGGTGAGACTTATGGCTTTCCTTTACCCTCCAAGTACAGACACAAGAACTTTTTTTGCAAGTATTGATCCACAGGTCACCCAACAATCCCAGTTTCTCCTGCTACTCCACAGTGCGAAAATAAGTTACATTTCATTTCCAAGACACAAATCCCTCCTATTCCTTTCCAGTGAGAGGGGACCACATTGATAGAGCAGTCTATTCATGTTTAACCTATTTGTCTCATTGCAGATAAACCATTGTTGTCGCAGCATCACCTTTCATTTACCACTTCCAGAGATCGCGAGCTCCATGATATTAAAGTCCCGCAGGCTCCTGCAGTTGGAGCTCCCGACGTCCGTCTCCAGCAAAGGCCTCCAGCTTTTCGATGTTCAGCCGCCGTGCAGACAGAGGTAAGATACGGGGAAAAAAATCGCATCTCCATCGGGGTAAGAGATTAAAAAAAGTTTCCCTAACCCCTCCCATAAAACAAGTTAAAGAACACGAAAAACATACATTTAACATGTGCTAAAGAAACGACTGAGAAGGAAGGGACACACTCCCTATCCGAACCTTAGCTCCTATTACTATTGCAATAGTCATCTCTTCTGCCAGCTATTGAGACACTAAATGCTATTGAAGAGTTCTAGAGGGGACTTATTGTTTCTTATTTCACAATGGTCACTTGCAAATTTATTACATCTCTGAGACTTTGGGTCCTAGTGAAGTGGGCCAACTTCCTGATTTATGGCTGCTGCTCAGTGAAGCTAGAATGTTATTGTGGATTTTATTTTATTCTGGTCTAATAGTTATGTTTTTTTCACATATTCTTAAATGCAACCGATGGCATTCCAAAGCAATTCCTGATTTTGAATCTATGACGAATCAATCATTGAGATTTAACCCTTGAATTAAATAGTCATCAATTTCCTTGCTTACATTTTCTTAATATTTTCATGGATCCTCACAACCCATTAATCACACTTTTACATAGGACTTCTAGATGTCTGTTCGTACTGAAAAAACTGTCCACTCTGCTATCCTGTGAGACTGGACCCAACAGAACACAACCAACTAGCATCTATATTGTTAAATAAATGCTAATATCATGACTGGACTGAAACAGTTTAGCTTTGGGTATAATCGTTCCAAGGAACAAGTATACATTATTACCACTGAAAAAGTGTTCCAGGATTAGAGAGGAAACAAGTTAAAACTGAATATTGAAGTACCCAAAAATAGCCACAGGAAATACTCAGAATTTAACAAGCAGACTAAAATGGTAAACCCCAACAATTGAGTCTATACTGCCCATCAACATCATAGGGATCAATGAAGAGGTGTAATTTCCAAAGTGGAGTTCAACAAATACATGTGCTATTTCATGTGACATATGAACCAGAGTAAGAATTCCAAGCATTTGAAACTTTTGATCAGTTTTCCATGATCGCCTTCTGGTGATTAACAAAATAAAATATTTTTTGCCTTTGGAAACAATATTCATCATGATGTCTCTTGCCCAAGTCTTGGAATGTGACTTGATCAACCTCCCAACTCAGGTGAGACTGCAGTTAACTTTTTTTCCACATGGCACATTCACCCTACTGAACCATACACAAAACTATTTTGGATTCCTTTATTGTAAATCATGACAAAACAGAAAATAAATGCTATGTTTAAGCACATCTTGATTCTAACAAAAATAATCTAAGAACCAATCCAATGAAGTGCAAGATTAATGAGAACATACAACCCTGCAAGTATAAAATCAATGTGCAGAAATTCTGCCACTTGCAATAGAAACATTACAAATGCACACAAAATCTTAAATATCCAAACTATCTCTATCAACAGTGTCAGTGGTTATGGGGAGACGGCAAAAGGATGGAGTTAGGAGGGGGAAATTGATCAGCCATGATTGAATGGCGAAGTAGACTTGGTGGGCCGACAGGCCTCCTATCACATGATCTTATAACACAGAGGGGAAATATTGGCTTCAGGGAGAAATACTCTGAACTAGTTTTTTTCGGAAGCTTTTCAAGTATTGTATTAAGTTAATTGAATTTAAGTCAGCTCAAGAAGTTGTATTTGCGAAGGAGTTTGGTCACCATAAGAATCTTCCCGGTTCATGGAGTGAGTCGATATTGACCGGTATTAGACTGAAGGTACGTTACTGAAATGCGATCAGAGAAGGCGGCTCTGAGAACATGTCTGAACATGGGGAAAGATAGAAAGATGATCTGAGAGATGGGCATGCAGCATATGAGTCAGCTGTAGAAAGGTGGAAAGGCAGGACAAAAGGAAGCAAAGGAGGTGAGTTAGATGAGTGAGGATATGGATGGCAATCAATGGAAGCAATTGGGCAAAGGAGTGGAAGAAATTTCTAAATTAAGACAACATGGGAGCATAGACACAACTTAGGTCCGTTGATCCCTCAGGCCTGCTCTTCCATTCAACAAGATCTTGCCTGATCCGATCATGGCTTCGACTAAACCTTTCCATGTTCTCCACATACCGTTACATATTTAAATTTCAAGGGAGTCAGTCAATTTCCACCTGGAATGTAACTCCACCTCCACAACCTTTTCGGTTGAGAATTCCAAAGATTGATGACAGTTTGAGAGAAAAAAATCCTCCTCATTTCCAGCTGAAATGGACAACCCCTTAATCTGAACGCAAGTCCCATTGTTCTAGATGGAGTCTAGATAGAGTCATACAGCAGGGAAACATGTCCTTCGACCCAACTTGTCCATAACGTCCAAGATGCCCCATCTACACTGGTCCCACCTGCCCACGTTTACCCCATATCGCTCTAAACATTTCCTATCCATGTGCCTGTCCAAATGCCTTTTAAACACTGTTAATAGTTCATTCCTCAACTATGACCTCTGGCAGCTCATTCCATGTATCCACCACCAGATTTCCTAGCCAGGAAGCTTATGTATTTCAATAAGACTACTTCTCATTCTTCTACATCCAAATGAGAATAGGTCCAGCCTGTTTAACATTCCTTTATCCCACAAATCAACTTAATGACCCTTCCCTGATTGTTTCCAATGCAAACACATTCTTCCCCAAATATAGAAAGCAAAAGTGCTCCAACACTGGTCTCACCTGTGGCCTGCAGAGATATATTAAACTTTCCTGCACTTATACTCCATATCGTTTGCAGAAAAGACTTATTCCATTAGCCTTTCCAACTGCTGTATCTGGATGCGGACTATTAGCGTTTCCTGTTCCCTTTCCATTCCCTGACCACTCCCCTATCCATGTCAATATGTTACCCGAACCAGATGCACTTTTATGTCCTGCATAATCTTTCACATGTCTCCTTATGAAACCACATTTGTAAATCCAAGCACAATACATGCATTGGTTCTCCTTTCTATGCTCTACCCCCTCCTCCTCATAAGAAGCCTTATGAAAGATCACTGCTTAACATAAAAGTGCATTGGGTTCAAGTAATATATTGACATGGTAAGAAAGACGTGAGGGGATGAAATGGGATTGTGAAGCACAGAAAATGTCAACAACGGGACTTCTTAAAAGAGCTCCACCATATTTGTCGAACATAATTTCCTTTCATAAAACCACATTGGCTATGTTTAAATTCCTGATGATATTGGATTTGGCGAGCTGGAGGTCAGAATCGACAAGTCCCCAAGCCTAGGTAACATTTTAAATAGGGATTGTGGAATAATTTAAATTGTGTTATACTGTTATCAGTTACCCAACTTCTAACCGATATTAAGGGATATTTGGATAAACTGAACCTGAAAGAGAAATGCTGCCTGACCCGTTGAGTCACATGAGCATTTTGTGTCTTTCTCTGAAAGAGAGATAGCTTAAATAGATCTGAAGAAGGGTCTGAAGAAGGATCTCGACCCGACAGGTCACCTATTTTTTTTTTTTTCTCCAGAGATGCTGCCTGACCTGTTGAGTTACTCCACCATTTTGTGTCTATCTTTGGTACATATAACAGCTATAACAGCATCTGCAGTTCCTTCCTACACATAGCTTAAATGGAAGGTATTTTTGGTTGGAAAAGTGTACACAGGTCGATGATGCAGATAAGGATATAGAGTTATTTGGAGCCAACTATGTCCCATTTCTTAACATCAACTGAAACTGAAATGCAGATGCTAAGACCGTGCCAAATCAGGAGAGATTTTTTATAGAAACTCCACACAAGGTAGATGTTTTCCTAATCTGAGGAAAGACATTCTTGCCATAGAGGGAGCACAGAGAAGGTTCACCAGACTGATTCCTGGGATGTCAGGACTTTCAGGCCTGGTGTCCGAGTTCGCCAATGTCAGCGGTCTGGCCAGCGCGGCCTGAGAACTTTGGACATTGCAGTCTTCAGGGAGGAAGTGGCCGCTTCAGTCCAGGCCGCTGAAGAATGTTCACCCGACGCCGATGATCCAGCTTCGCGGAAGAGGGCCTGAGAAAATCGAGTTGGCTGAGGAGGCCACATATAGACCCCGACCTCGGGTGGACTATGAGGGGGAGAACTGGATATTTTTAGTGCCTTCCCTCACAGTGAATTCTGCTGTGGGGGGACGTTTCATGTTGATTTCTATAGTGTACTGTTCTGTGTCTTTTTTTCTTTTTCTCTTTTTTGTTTTTGTATGGATATATTGACATTTGGTCTGTTCTATTAATTTAATCAAACTCTGTAAAGCACTTTGGTTCAAATACTGGTTTTGTTGAAAAGTGCTATATAAATAAAGATTATTATTATTATTATATGAAGAAAGACTGGATAGACTCGGCTTGTACTCGCTAGAATTTAGAAGATTGAGGAGGGATCTTATAAAAACTTTCAAAATTCTTAAGGGGTTGGACAGGCTAGATGCAGGAAGATTGTTCCCGATGTTGGGGATGTCCAGTACAAGGGGTCACAGTTTAAGGATAAGGGGGAAATCTTTTAGGACTGAGATGAGAAAAACATTTTTGTGTTGAATCTCTGGAATTCTCTGCCACAGAAGGTAGTTGAGGTCAGTTCATTGGCTATATTTAAGACAGAGTTAGATGTGGCCCTTGTGGCTAAAGGGATCAGGGGGTATGGAGAGAAGGCAGGTACTGGATACTGAGTTGGATGATCAGCCATGATCATATTGAATGGCGGGCAGGCTCGAAGGGCCGAATGGCCTACTCCTGCACCTATTTTCTATGTTTCTATGTTTCTATGAATGTGGTGCCTCAAGATTAAATACTAGATCACTTCTGTATTTAAAAATACAAAATTAACTTTGGCTTCAATTTCTCCAGAGCTAAATAAATTCAATTAAAGTAGTTATCAGATAGTCAAAGTTGGCATCATAGATAATGAAACTACAAACATTAAAAACAAAATTATACATTTCCATTGGCCCACACTCAAAATTGTTATTGAAAACCATTTGAAATGGCAAGGCATCAGCTCATTAACCTTAGATCTCAAAGAAATTAACTATATTTTCTATTTCCAAGGTCAATCAATACAAATGACCACAATTAATATCAATTAAAATAGATAACTTTAATTTTTTGTTTAACTTGGAAATTTTAAAAGTAATTAAAACTACTAAAACAAATTCATTAAACTATATTTAAGTAAATATTTCGCAGAGTCACTACCTGATAACTGCCAGTCAATGGAGAGCGTAGAGAATTTGGGTCACAAGGAACTTGAAATGGATTTAAACAAATCTCAGAGCCATTTTTAAGGGCTTGATGATGCAGTCTAAAAGATTGGCAAGGAGATTGGGAGAATTACAAAATATTATTAATTCCTTATTTATATTTCCAGTGATTTCTTATATTGTGGCAGAAAGTGATTTTACATAACTGGGAATTATCTCATACCTTTCTCTGTTGCACATGCAGCAAATGGCAAAGCATAAAGCAAAGATGAGTACCGGTATAGCAATAATTCCAAGAAGTGAAATTACGGTAAATGGTTCTGCATGGAAAGACAAAAATGTAAGGTGGCATCGATATGAAAAGACCATAAAATTGCATGTCATACATAATTCCTTTTTGATTCTAACCTATTCAATCTCCTGTGCAAAATTGTGGAGAATAAAAATCAATAAAGTCCCTGCAAAAGTACATGAACTTCCGTTGCATATTCACAATAAAATTTTGCATTAATTGAACCACAGAAATAACAAGTCCATTCATTAAATCATGTGGTCAAAACAAGCCAATCAAAAAAACTACCCAACCTAGTCCTCATATTCTCAAAAAACTGCACGGACCAATTGGATGGAGTTTTCATGGCCATTTTCAACATTTCACTACTATGGTCCGAGGACCCCACCTGCTTTAAAGGACATCCATAATACTGGTGCCAAAGAAGAGCAAGGTGCCATTCCTCAACGATTACTGAATCGTGTCACTCACGTCTATTGTGATGAAGTACTTTAATAAGTTGGTATGAAGCAAATTAAGTCCTGCCTCAGTCATGACCTGGACCCAGTCTCCTCCACTCTCTCTTTGGGTGGACATAAATCAGTTCCGACTGGCAACAGCAATTCCTCCTCACCGACCATCAGGTCAGAGGCTGCCGCTCTACTCTATATATACCCTTGACTGCGTAGTTCCACACAGTTTCAACTCCATATTTAAATTCACTGACGGAACCACCATCGATGGATAAATAATGGGTAGAAGTCATGGTACAGAAGGGAAATAAATAATCTAGATTTATGCTGCCATAACACCAATCTTCTCAATTTAGCAAGACCAAGAAGCTGCCTGACCATGCCAGGATGGAAAAGCATAGGGACTATGCACTTATCTTAATTGGTGGGGTTGCAGTGAAGCTAATAGCTTCAAGTTCCTGGCCGTACAGATCTCTGAGGAGCATTCCTGGGCATAGTATATTGATGGAATCACAAAGAGAGCCTCTACTTCCGTGCTTTGTGGAGATTCATCATGTCATCAAACACTCGATGGAACGTCTAGGAGAATATGATGGAGAGCCTACTGACTGGTTGTAACATGGCCTGGTTTGTAAATTTAAATGTTCAAGATCAGAGGCTACAGAAAGTGATGGACATTGCCAGGATCATCAGGGGTACTGACCTCCCCACCATCGTAGGGATGGTCACAAGAAATAGTGTCTTAAGACACATACCACCTTGTCATGCTCTCTTCTTGCTGCTATCATCGGGAAGGTGGTACGAGATCCGAGAACCATTACCTCCAGGTTCAAGAACAGCTTCCTCCCATCAACCATCAGGTTGGCACAGGTTGACAGGCGGCATCGTTGCGTAGCAGTAGAGTTGCTGCGTTACAGAGCAAGGGACCCAAGATCGATCCTGACTAAGGGGGCTGGCTGTACGGAGTTTGTACGTTCGCCCTGTGACCACACAGGCTTTCTCTGGGTGCTCCGGTTTCCTCCCACACTCCAAAAACATGCAGGTTTTTAGGTAATTGCCTTTGGTATAATATTTTAAATTGTCTCTGGTATGTAGGATACTGCTAATGTACGGAGTGATCGCTGGTCGGCACGGGCTTGATGAGCTGAAGGGCTCATTCCTAAAACTGTATCTCTAAAATCTAAAGGTTCTCGATTAACCTTGCACAAGCCTAGGTCAGCACCAAACCCCTGCGGACTTTGTACTACTCTGGGGGGTCCACGTATTTTGTTTTTTGCATAAAATGGTCGACGTACACATGACAATAAACTAAACTGAACTGAGAATAACTGACGATTTATTGTTGATTTTTTTTTTGTGGTTGCATCTAATGAGCCTGTGAAGCTAAAATGTGAGAATTTCATTGTTTCAGTTCACATGCAATACACATGACACACAACTCTCAAGTCCATTCCTTCATGTTTCTCAATATCCCTCCGTTACTGTATACTCATCAATTAAAAGCACCACTTTATTTTTTTCTGCGGACTGAAAAGATGAAATATTCAACTAACACCTGTTCACAATTAGAATCCTGTTCTTGGGGTGTATGCAACCGCTTTGTCGACATTTCAGAACTACACCTTTAACTCCCCATTTCAATTTACCTTACATTTAAGTGGGCATGATCAACATTGTTAAAGGTTTATACTAAAATAACAAGCTCTTCATCATGGAAATACCATTAAAGTCAAAGTGCACAGTAGCAGGCCCTTTGGCTCATCAAGTCTGCATTGACTATCAACCACTGTTCCACAGTAATCCCGCATTGATCCTATTTTACTCTCTCCACATTCCCATCAACTCCCACAGATTTTACCACTTTCCTACACACGAGAAGCAACTTAGAGGCCAAAGTCCCAATCACCTCACGTCTACATTCGGAGGCTCCGAGCCGCCGAACGCTCCGTTCGAGGGCCTGAAACTTTGAGCCATCGTTACGGCGACTGTGGAGGCCTTAATAGGCCCCAAACACAGGTGGACAGAGGAAGAGGACTGAACTTTGGTACCTTCCCTCACAGTGGGAAACGCTGATTCCACTGTGTGGGGGGGGGGGGGGGGGTTGTATTTTATGTTCAATTCTAAAGTATCGTGTTTATCTTATTTGTGTGCTGCATGGTAACTCAAATTTCACTGCACCAATTGGTGAATGTGACAATAAATGTCCTTTGTCTTTGGGTGAGAGAGGAAATTGGAGCATCCAGGGAAAGCAATACAGTGAGACAACATGATGGTAAGGATCAAATCTGGGACACTGGAGATGCGAGGCAGCTCTACAAACTTATTTTTCCGGTGTGTTGCTTAACTGAGTAGATAATTTGTATTACAATTCGACTTATCAACTTAAAACATCAACGTAAAAATTATATTTATAAATCTATATTACTTCTGTTTAATGCCAAATACCTTGTGGAAATATTAATTAGAAACTGGGAGACACCTAGGGTTATTGTGTCTGTTCATTTATAATGCCAGATGGTAATAAAAGGATGATAATCAGGCCTCTGATGCATACCCATAATCTGCTAGTAGGATGCAAAATGGGTAATTATGAAAATTAATATGGAACAATCATTAGATATCAGACCTGCCAGCTTACTGGAGTTGGAGATGATAAGCAAGATCTTGCAGCTTGTATCACAAAAGCTTTGTGCCAAATTTGACCAAGCTCCTTCAAATTCCTTGCTATTGAGGGCATCAGAGTTGGTGGC
Source organism: Leucoraja erinaceus (assembly GCF_028641065.1). Classification (NCBI taxonomy): domain Eukaryota; kingdom Metazoa; phylum Chordata; class Chondrichthyes; order Rajiformes; family Rajidae; genus Leucoraja; species Leucoraja erinaceus. Next base: position 26,393,299 of record NC_073386.1, read on the forward strand.
ATTTAAGGTATGAAGGAATGACAGTCTGTCTTTTCTCTTCCTCCATTGCCTGACAGATTTTGTTTTTGGACATCAGATATTAAAGAAAAAACAAAGCTTGAGTTATAATGAGGGGTTCAGCCCGTTCAATGCCACTCAGCTGGGGTGCCTCCCACAGCCGACCTCAGAGCATCCAGAGGGAAGCATCCAGAGAGCCCATGGGAGGCAAGACCCCAACCGGCTCTCCAGCACTATTGTTTTCCTGCATTCACTGTCACCACCATATCTTGAATAATATGGGAAGGAAAAGTGGGAAACCCAAATGAGATCCCCAAAACTTGTGTTTCACATGATCTTATACAGGAAAACTTCAAAAACTTACTTAAGTCTACCTGGCAAGTAAAGCACATGTGTTTTCTTGCTTTGGATGAAATTAAAATTGGAATTGTGGCTTAACATCATGGGACAAAGTAATTTATTTTTGAATTATTTTTGAAGGGCAGCTAGGAGCCTACTTATAGGTCTAAAAATTCTGGATGGTAAGGCGTTATTAAAAGAGATATGGGTTGGTATCCAAAAGGATCAGCATGATATTATTGAATTGTGGAGCACGCACGAGGAGCTGAATTTCCCACTCATGCTTCCTAAGTTTTTGTGAACTAATTTTTCAGGTGGATTTATCTTTCAAGCTCCTCAATTTCTGCCGATCTAATTTGTTTAAAATAATTTTCTATCTATTCAAAATCTCAAAGAATGTTTTAAAAACAAAGACAAAAAAAAATGTCAAGCAATATTCAACCAATCACGGTTTTCACATTAGAGAGATCAATATTAAAGCATTTCAGATATCACAAAGGATAATCAACTCATTTAAAATTCTTACCTATTGCACGATATTGACAAAATTCGCCATCAAATCCAGGAGGGCAAATACACAGGAATCCAAGATTACCAATTCGATAGAATGTACATCTGCCATGGTTCAGACAAGGTATGATGTCACAACCAAGTTTGCCCCTAATCACTAACATAAAAGTAAACAAAATCTTAGAATATGATCACACACACATTTAATCTCTCATGGCACATGTCACACTTTTATATAATCAGATACTATCTCACTTCAGATACATAATATCAGAACTAATTATTTAAATGTATTAAAACATTTTGATTGCAGAATTCTGTAATGGTTAAAAACATCTTCAAGGTCACATTTAAGATTCCATTTCAAAATTTTCCATGGACGTTGTAAATCACTAGCCTGGATTAAGGCATTCTTGTAATTTTCTGTTTTGATTATTAAATTATTTAGAGCCCAAAATACACAGCAAGATAATAATGATTATTTATGAAAATGACAATGAACACTTGGTGTTCACCACCATTCAGTGAAAACAAATAATCAAGGAATATAGAAAGAGTGCACAAAGCAATACTTTAAAAACAATTCATGAGAAATGGCATTTAATAATACAAGGATGATTTTGGAAGACATGTATTTGTGCAGCATTATCTCAGGTGCTGATACAATGGTTAATTCACCAGATAGGTTATCCAGAGAGGCCTGGGCGAATAATCGAGAAAAAAAAATCAATTTAAAATTTGTCATCTGCAGCTTTGAATTCAAACTTCAGATTCAGATTCAACTTTAATTGTCATTGTCAGTGTACAGTACAGTCAACAAAATGCAGTTAGCATCTCCCTGGAAGAGCGACATAGAATATGATTTCAATAAATAAATCTTTTTACGTGTATACAGACATAGTGTTTTTTCCTGTGGGAGGAGTGTCCGGGGGGGGGTGTTAGACAGATGGACCTTCTTCAGTCTCCTCAGGAAGAAGAGACGCTGGTGAGCATTCTTGATCAGAGTTGAGGTATTGTGGGTCCAAGAGAGGTCATCGGAGATGTTGACCCCCAGGAACCTGAAGCTGGAAACACGTTCCACCTCCTTCCCGTTGATGTGGATGGGGGTGTGCGTGCCGCCCCTAGACTTCCTGAAGTCTACAATGAGCTCCTTGGTCTTCTTGGAGTGAAGGGCCAGGTTGTTGTCAGCGTACCATGCTGCTAGGCGCTGGACCTCCTCCCTATAGGCCGACTCATCGTTGTTGCTGATGAGGCCAATCACCATTGTATCATCTGCATACTTGATGATGGTGTTGGTACCATGTACAGGTGTGCAGTCATAGGTGAAGAGGGAGTAGAGGAGGGGGCTCAGCACACAGCCCTGTGGAACGCCGGTGTTCAGGGTGAGGGTTGAAGAGGTGTGCTTGTCTAACCTAACAGACTAGGGTCTGTTGGTTAGAAAGTCCAGTATCCAGTTGCAGAGGGAGGGGTCGATGCCCAGGTTACCGAGTTTGGTGATCAGTTTAGATGGTATAATGGTGTTGAATGCTGAGCTGTAATCGATGAACAGCATTCTTACGTAAGTGTCTCTGTAGTCGAGGTGGGAGAGGGCGGAGTGAAGTGCCGTTGAGATGGCATCCTCCGTACTCCTGTTCTTGCGGTAGGCAAACTGATAGGGATCCAGTGTGGGGGGTAGGCAGCTTTTGAGGTGTGCCAGGACCAGCCTCTCGAAGCACTTGGTGATGATGGGGGTAAATGCAACTGGGTGGAAGTCGTTGAGGCTTGCCGCAGTGGAGTGTTTTGGCACTGGCACGATGGAGGTGGTTTTAAGGCACGTGGGGACAACTGCTTGGGCAAGTGACAGGTTGAAGATGTCAGTCCAGACGTCTGTCAGCTGCGCAGCACAGGCCCTGAGGACGCGCCCGGGGATGCCGTCAGGGCCATCAGCCTTACGTGCATTAGTCCTACTCAGTGCCACGTACACGTCGTAGGGGGTGAGTGTGAGGGGTTGCTGATCAGCAGGGAGCACAGCCTTGATGGCTGTCTCTAGATTGTCCCTGTCGAAGCGGCCATAGAAGTGATTAAGTTCCTCAAGGAAGGAGGCGTCGCTGGATGTGGGGGTGGTGTTGGAGGGTCTATAGTCCGTGATGGCCTGGATACCTTGCCACATGCATCGGGGGTTGGAGTTGTTTTTGAAGTGCTCCTCAATCCTGAGCTTATGGCAGTGCTTGGCCTTCTTGATGCCCCTCTTCAGGTTAGCCCTGGATGAACTGTAGGCTCGAGCATCGCCTGACCTGAAAGCGGTGTCCCGTGCTTTCAGCAGTAGCCTGACCTCACGGTTCATCCATGGCTTCTGATTCGGGAATATGGTCACCCGTTTGAGGGAGGTGACACTATTGACGGTGGAGTTTATAAAGTCCAGAACAGAGGATGTGTAGGAATCAATGTCCGTGTGGGAGTCAAGGGTGGCCTGGGCTGCAAACGCCTTCCAGTCAGTGTTTCCAAAACACTGCTGAAGTGTGGAGTCCGCTTCCTCTGACCAGACTTTAACTGTCCTCAAAGTTGGTTTAACCCATCTGATGAGTGGGGAGTACTTAGGGAGTAGGAACAATGAGAGGTGATCAGACTGACCAAGGTGGGGGAGGGTGACGGCTTTGTAAGCTTCAGCCATGTTAGTGTAGAATTTGTCCAGTGTCTTGTCTACTCTAGTGACGAAGGAGACATGTTGGTGCAATTTGGGGAGTACAGTCTTCAGGTTGGAGTGATTGAAGTCACCCGCAACAATGAAGGCTGCCTCAGGGTTGTGCGTCTGTTGTTTGCTAATGGCAGTATGCAAGTTTGGCATTAGCATCAGGAGGGATATAGGCTGCAGTCACAACAGTGGAGGTGAACTCTCTGGGCAGATAGAACGGTCTGCATCTAACCAAGAGGAACTCAAGGTTAGCTGAGCAGTGACTCTCGATGATGGTGGAGTCCGTGCACCATGCTTTATTTACATAAATGCACAGACCCCCACCTCTGGTCTTACCGGAGTCTGGTCCTGTCCGCTCGGAGTAAATGACGCCCCGTTAGCTGGATGGCGCTATCAGGAACATCGATGTTGAGCCAAGTTTCCGTGAAGATCAGGATGTTGCAGTTTTTGATCCAGTTGTGGGAGGTGATCCTTAGCCAGGGATCGTCCATTTTGTTTGCCAGTGAGCGCACGTTGGCGAGGAAAAGGCTAGGAATCGCTAGCCTGTGTGGGGCTAGCTCTAACCTGGCCTTTAACCCACCTCTGCGTCCCCGGCGGTGCTTTCGTACGCGTCGCCGTCTGTTGGTGTTTCCGGTCGGCCAAGCTGGCTTGGTGCGCGATGGTGTTCTGCCGCTCCGTTGCTCCGCGTCTCCGTGGCTCCGGTGGCGGTCTCCAGCCACGCGGCTCCGGTGGCGTTCTCCAGCCCCGGGGCTCACCTGCCGTTCTCCAGCCCCGCGGGTCGGGTGGCGTTCTCCAGCCCCGGGGCTCCACTGGCGGTCTTCAGCCCCGCGGGTCGGGTGCTCCGTTGCTCTGATGCGCTCAGGAGGAAGATGGAGATCGCCCAGGAAGTTGTTGTAGCCGCAGGAACCAAAATCCAGAAGTTCCTGTCGGCTGGATACAAGACTGCTCCGAGTGAGCAGCCTTGAAACAGGTAGGGGAATTGTCGCTACATTTCCCATTCTTGGGAGACACTTAAACAGCAAACTTGTAATTATCAATGATAACCACAATGCCACTGACTGTTGATTAAAATCTTGAAAGTAAATGCTCTCTAAAATGGCTGGCAAGGCACTCAGTTAAAATCCACTTAGGGATGGACATTATTTTTTAACTCTGTAGTAGCCAGATTTAAAAAAAACTGGAATACAAACATGGTAACCATGAACACAGCAAGATGCAACTAAGTAGCATTGGTTAATCTGCTTCAATTACAGCGCCCTCCATAATGTTTTGGACAAAGACCCATCATTTCTTTATTTGCCACTGTACTCCACAATTTGAGATTTGTAATATAAAAAAATCGCATGTGGTCCAAGTGCACATTGTCAGATTTTAATAAAGGCCATTTTTTATACATTTTGGTTTCACCATGTAGAAAGTACAGCTGTGTTCATACATAGTTTTTTTTCCCTGTGGCAGCACGACTCACGTCTGTCTTTTTTTAATTTTTTGTCTAGTTAAATGTAGTTGTTCGTGTTTTTTAATACTGTTTTTAACTGTGTATATGTGGGGGGTGGGGGGAGGGGGAAACTTAAAAAAATCTCTGCACGGAAGACCCAACCTTTTCCCTGTTGGGTCTCCGTTGTCGTTGGGGCCTAGCACCGTGGAGCGGCCTCCAGCCAGAACGACCTGGGGGGCTCCAGTCGCGGAGCCTACGGTGCTGCAGACACCACAGACCCCGGAGGCTCCAGCTGCAACCGCAGGTCCGGTGGACTGGAATATCGGGAGCTCGCGGGTCCGGGTGGAGACCGCTTTTTGGAGCTCCCGCATAGCGACTTCTCCCGCCTGTGTCACGGGGTTGGAACGACTCGAAGCGGGGCCGTACATCGCCCGGCGCAGCTTTAATGGCCGCGGGACATTCCAGCGCCTGCCGGGGGCTCCAACTTTGTGACTTTAAGGCCTGGAGCGGGGCCGTACATCGCCCGGCGCGGCCTTAAATGGCCGTGGGACTTACCATCACCCGCCTGGGGCTTCGACATCGGGAAAGAAATGGTGCAGGGAAGAGAAAAGACTTTGCCTTCCATCAGGAGGAGATTTACTGTGATGGATGTTTGTGTAAATTGAATTGTTTGTATGTCTTGTAGGAATTGTCTTTGTTTGTATGGCTGGGGAAACCGAGTTTCGTTTGAGCCTCACTGAGGTTCAAATGACATGTAATAAAATATTGTATTGTATTGTATTGTAGTCCCCCCCATTTCAGGGCACCATAATGCTTGGGACTCAGCTATGTCATGTAAATGAATATAGTCATGTTTAGTATTTTGTTGCATATCCTTTGCATGCAATGACTGCTTGAAGTCTGTGATTCATGGACATCACCAGTTGCTGGGTGTCTTCTCTGGTGATGCTCTGACAGGCCTGTATTGCAGCCATCTTTAGCTTATGCTTATTTTGGGGGCTAATCCCCTTCAGATTTCTCTTCAGCATATAAACATAGAAACATAGAAAATAGGTGCAGGATTAGGCCATTCGGCCCTTCGAGCCTGCACCGCCATTCAACATGATCATGGCTGATCATCCAACTCAGTATCCTGTACCTGCCTTCTCTCCATACCCCCTGATCTTTTTAGCCACAAGGGCCACATCCAACTCCCTCTTAAATATAGCCAATGAACTGGCCTCAATTACTTTCTGTGGCAGAGAATTCCAGAGATTCACCACTCTGTGTGTGAAAAATGTTTTTCTCATCTCGGTCCTAAAAGATTTCCCCCTTATCCTTAAACTGTGCCCCGTTGTACTGTACTTCCCCAACATCGGGAACAATCTTCCTGCATCTAGCCTGTCTAACCCCTTAAGCATTTTGTATGTTTCTATAAGATCCCCCCTCAATCTTCTAAATTCTAGCGATTACAAGCCGAGTCTATCCAGTCTTTCTTCATATGAAAGTCCTGAAGAAAGACTGGATAGACTCGGCTTGTAGAATTGTACAAAAGGCATGTTCAATTGTGTTCAGATCGGGTGATTGACTTGGCCACTCAAGAATTTACCATTTTGTAGCTTTCAAAAATTCCTTTATTGCTTTAGCAGTATGTTTGGGATCATTGTCTTGCTGTCGAATGAACTACCGGCCAATGAGTTTTGAGGCATTTGTTTGAACTTGAGCAGATAGGATGTGTCCATACACATCAGAATTCATGCTTCTACCATCAGCAGTTGTATCATCAATGAAGATAAGTGAGCCAGTACCTTCAGCAGCCATACATGCCCAGACAATAACACCCCCACCACCGTGTTTCACAGATGAGGTAGTATGCTTTGGATCTTGGGCAGTTCCTTCTCTCCTACATACTTTGTGCTTGCCATCACTCTGATTTAAGTTAATCTTCATCTCATCTGTCCACAAGATCTTTTTCCAGAACTGTGGTTGCTCTTTTAAATACTTCTTGGCAAACTGTAACCTGGCCATTCTATTTTTGCGGCTAACCAGTGGTTTGCATCTTGCAGTGTAGCCTTTGTATTTCTGTTCATAAAGTCTTCTGCGGACAGTGGTCTTTGACAAATCCACACCTGACTCATGAAGAGTATTTCTGATCTGTTGGACAGGTGTTTATAGAGAATTCTTCTGTCTTCAGCTGTGGAGGTCTTCCTTGGCCTGCCAGTCCCTTTGCGATTAGTAAGCTCACCAGTGCTCTTTTTCTTCTCAATGATGTTCCAAACAGTTTATTTTGGTAAGTCAAATGTTTGGCTGATATCTCTAAGTTTTATTCTTGTTTCTCAGTCTCATAATGGCTTCTTTGACTTTCATTGGCATGACTTTGGTACTCATGTTGGTTAATAAACAGCAATGAAAGTTTCCAAAGGTGATGGAGAGACTGGAGGAAAGACTAGGTGCTGAGAGCTCTCTTCTACCTGCATGAAGGGGCATGGTGTCCCAGACATTATGGTGCCCTGAAATGGGGGAGATGATGTATAAACACAGCTGTAATTTATTCATGGTTGTAGCATTGGCTATAGCATGTTAGCCAATTAGAATGCTTAGTAATTATAACCCCGCCTAATAGTAACATACATAGTGTAAGATCCTGCCCACTACTTGCCAGTCTGAGTAGCAGTGTGAACGTGTGATGACCTGCTATGTAGTTGATGACCTGAACAGTAAAGATGCTTGTGTTTCAACCCGTGTGAGTTTGAGCTCTGTACATGGCATCAGAAGGGATCTGCCCCACATCTGTTTATCGCGATTTATTTCATTTACCACTTTTTATTTGTGTTTTTTGTGATTTGGGAACATGGCTAGCTCTTGTCGAAAGCCTAGCCCGCTTGTGTTTGATTCTGATATCGCCGAGCGATGGGGAATGTTTGAGAAGGATTACTCTCATTATATACGCATCGTTCGCCGCAACGATCACGAAGCTTTGAAGGCTTCGCTACTGGTGAATTTAGCGGGTCTGGAGGCTATGATCCGCGCTGACTTGTTTGAGTTTGCACCTGCCCAACTGGATGCGAATGGACAGGTATTGGTGCCAGCAGAATCTATAGATAACTCGATGGTGTTGCTGAGAAAGTTCAGAGAACTGTGTGACCTACCATCTAATAGAATCCTTGAGAAGACAAGATTTTTTGCCCGAGTGCAACAGCCTGATGGACCTGTGGAACAATTCATCAGCGACCTGAGACACATCAGTTTTCAATGCAGATTTGGTGAGATAACAAATGAGCTTGTTAGAGATAAAATTGTGTGAGGAATGAGTGACCGAAAGCTGTGAGCTGAACTATTACGAAATGCAGACCTGACTTTAGATCAGGCTATTAATGCTTGTCGGATGGCTGGCTGATTATGGTAGCGCGAATGCTAATCACCAACTCAACTTGAATATGGCTAGTTACTCTCCGCAAAGATTTCTTAATATATCTAGCAAGGTTCAGAACATGCCTAACATGAGGTGCACAAACTGTAACTATTTCCACCCCAGGGGGCGCCAATTTTGCATGGGAAAGTATGTCATAATTGAAAATAACCCAACCACTTTGCTAATTGTTGTTGGTCTAGTGGGAGTACAGCTCCAAGGTCGAAGCTGCACCTAATTCAACAAGTCCCGTCATATTCAGATTCTCGTGAACAAGACGAATCTTCCCACGGAACGACTGATAGCTCAGAAACCGAGCCTACTGTACTTTCCCTAAACCTGCGCACCACACGCATGATCCTGCTGTGACCATGATGGTCAACAACAAACTATTGATCGCCAAGGTCGATAGTGGTGCCCGCGTGAACGTCATGTCAACGTCAAACGTCAAAGTGTTCAACAAGATAAGAACCACTGAGCACATGAGAAAAGACTCCTCCACTTTACATGCTTACAGAGGGGAAATTCTTCACCCACTGGGCAAAGCCGATTTCAAATGTACCATCAATGTACAGACCAAGGACTTGCTATTTTACATCGTTCAGCCCAGTTCTGAAACCCTGCTAGGCATCGATGCGTGCCATGACCTGGGTTTGGTCTATTTCGGGTGTGCTGTTCACAAACTCTGTTTGACAGAGGGACCACCAAAAAGGTGCTATCCAACAACAAAGACTGGTTTGACAACCAACTCGGCAAACTCGTGGATCTCCTTGTAATACTCTTTACGTAGGGATGGGGGGGGGGGGGGGGGAACGTCTTGTGACCCTTTACGATCTCTGCGTCCTGTAGTACCAGTTCATCACATACCAGAAAGTAGGGTTTCAGTTCAGTGGGGGTGTTAGATTGTTTGTTTGGCCAGCCGCCTTTAATGACAGAAGTTAGCAGCTGGGAGGTTTTATCCATGGCAGTGCGTTCAGCGAGGCGGCACAGGCGGTCAGTTGGAACGAAGGAAACCTTTAGAACGGAGAATTCCTCACATTCGTAAGGATGTTGTTCGCTGGTGGCACGTGGTTCCCAGGATAGTGTGTCTGCGATGTGTATGACTTTACCTTTTTTGTAGATAATGTAGAAGTCGAACTGTTGAAGCTGCATCATCATGCATTGAAGCCTTGCTGGGGCAGCGTGGATAGGCTTGCTCAGGATTGTAACCAGAGATTGATTATCAGTTTCCACCGTGAAGGTTTTGCCAAAAATTAAGTCTTTGAATTTGGAGCAGGCAAAAACCATGGCAAGCAGCTCTTTTTCTATCTGGACATTGCGCTGTTCGGTATCCGTTAGTGTTCTGGACTCCGATGGAGACCATACGTTTCAGTTCATTGTGTATTTGCTCACGCACACCATGCGGGACGCGGTGAGGGTCACGTACGATCGGGGTGACTGTATGGTCCGTACATGGCAATCCAGCCCGCCTTCAGATTGACAACAGGACACAATTCTCCAGCCAAATGTTCAAGGACTTTGCCAAACGCTGGAACTTTAAACATGTCATCAGCAGCCCAGAGTACCTACAGTCCATAGAAACATAGAAAATAGGTGCAGGAGGAGGCCTTTCGGCCCTTCGAGCCAACACCGCCATTCATTGTGATCATGGTTGATCATGGCTGATCCAACGGACTTGCCGAACGCGCTGTTCGTAGCGCTAAATAACTTATGGAACGCTCCTTCCTGGCAAAATCTGATGTCTAACTAGACCTGTTGAACCTGAGAAATATTGCCAGAGTCAGTGTTTTAACGGACAAGACCTCCACTGCCAGTGACTCAGAATCACCTAAAGCCTAAGCTCTGCCCCGCTGCAATTCAAACATACGTACATTCCAATTGCGACGCGCAGAAACGTGCCTACGCCAAAACCAGCAAGTCCCTTAAGCCACTGATCCAAGGCCAAGTGGTTCGTTTACAGATGAACAAAGGACATACCAAATTGGGGTTCATCCATGGCCCCGCGAAAGAGCCACGATCCTACCTTGTCAATGTCGGCGGCACCATCTACAGATGCAACCATCAACACATGCTTCCAGTGAAGGAACGACGTCTGGCGCTCCAGGGTCTTGACGCCCCTCCACTGAACTTTAAAGTGATCGCTGTTCCAGTCGCTCTAATGCCTGCAGCTGCCACCCCCCGCCAATCCCCGCATCCCCCCTTGTACCCGGTTCACCTGTACCCCTGTGAAGGTCGTCCCCTACGGCATCTCCCCAGAGCCCTGTTGGCTCACCCAGACGTGCTCTTAACTTTTCGGAGGAAAAGGTTGATGAAGCAGCCCCCTACCATACGCGGACCGGGCGGGTTAATAAGCCGCCTGTTAGATACGGCGACTATGTTTAACCTTATTATTCTTGGATGTGGTATTTTGCATTTAACAATTTACTTACTCATCGTAGTGATAACGCTATATCTACTTTTCATTTATAGAAGAGATGTAGCATTGGCTGTAGCATGTTAGCCAATTAGAATGCTTAGTAATTATAACCCCGCCTAATTGTAACATTCATAGTGTAAGATCCTGCCCACTACTTGCCAGTCTAAGTAGCAGTGTGAACGTGTGATGACCTGCTGTGTAGTTGATGACCTGAACAATAAAGATGCTTGTGTTTCAACCCGTGAGTTTGAGGTCTTTACAATGGTGAAACTAAAATGTATAAAAATGGCCTTTATTAAAATCTGACAATTTGCAATATAACCAACCACATGTGATTTTTTCTATTACAAATCTCAAATTGTGGAGTACAGAGGCAAATAAATAAATGATGGGTATGTCCCAAACATTATGGAGGGCACTGTACTTTTGAAGAGAGCTATGTTTCAATGAACACTGGATTGAAAATTGGTCATCTCTAAATGTTAATTGCAAAGTGGAGTTCTAATCATACAGGACGGAGTTGCACACATTTCAGAAAAAATGTTAAGGGCCTGTCCCACTTCGGCTATTTTTTAGGCCACTACAGATGACTAGGTTGTAGCCTGTATGGTCGTGAGTAGTCTCCTCAGTCGCCCAAAGAGTCGTAGCGTCTTTCTGGTCATCGCTGGATTTTCAACAAGTTGAATTGTTTTTGCCTGATTTTGTTTTTTTCTCTTGTTAATAAAGTGATGATTCTTTGGTAGACAATTGCAAATTTTATGTCGTACGGGTGTCCAGTAAACGTTTTTTCAGCGACCTGCTACGACTATGACAGTCGCCTAAAAAATCGACTAAGTGGGACAGGCCCTTTACAGATTATGGACAAAGTTGTTATCTTGGTGGGGATTGTTTTGCCTCACCAGAAAGGATTCCAAAAGTTCCAAAATTACCAGGAGAATTCTACAAATTGGTGCAATTTTCTGAATAGGCATTTCTGGGAACCTCCAGATGTTTATAATTAGGCATTGACCACAACATCAAGGCTTCTTAATCATAAGAGGTGACCTTCATCTCCAGTACAGTACAGACCAAATGCTGCATTGTAAGAGTCATCAACTTTCAACTGAAAAGTTAACAGAGACTTTGAGCATTCTGTGATGGATCGAAGGAAACCAAAGTGAGCGCCAAAGTGAGGCCACACAAACTGGATGAACAGCATCTCATATTCCACTAGAGTAACCTACAACCCACCAGCATGAACACAGAACAATTGAATCTCAGGTAAACCACCCCATACTCATCTGTACAGCCCCCAACCCCACAAAACCAACCCCATTGCTTTCTTAAAATTCCTCCTGCCCCCTTGTCACCCAGATCTTTTCTCCTCTTCCATTCACCCCTCCCTACTCAGCAAAAAGTGCTGGAGGAATTCAGCAGGTATGCCTACTTCAAGAAGTTTTCTCTCTGACAGTTCTGAAGTTCTCTCACAACCCCTCCTTTGTGATTCCTATGTCTCCTTTGCTAGGTTCTAGGAGCTCACAACAAGAACAATAGATACAGAAGATGAGGTAGGAGGAGGTGCAAGTGAACCTCTGTCTCAACCTGAAAGGACTGTCGGGGTCCTGGGATGGTTTGGCTATGAAGGGACCCCTTCCCCGGTAACCTCCCCCTACAACGAAACTGATACAGAACAGAGGTAAGCGGGCCGGCAGAAAGTGCTGAGATGGCAGTCGGTTCCGCTGGCCGGTGATGGAGGCCACTCACATGGCTATGAGCGGCCTCCATCACTGGCCAGCGGAACCGACTGCATCTCAGCGCCTTCTGCCGGCCCGCTCACCTCTGGCAGCAGTGCTCTCCGTCTGAACAGTGAGGGGACCAGCTCAAGAGCAAAGATCAGAGCGGAGTGGGTCAGCAGGTGATGGATAACATCACAGCGGGCGGTGGAGCTTACTCCTGTGTCAGCGCGAACAAGGAATCAATTGAGGTTACTCGCACTGACATACCGGAGTAAGCTCCACCGCCCGCTGTCCTGTTATCCATCGCCCGCTGACCCGCTCTCGAGCAGGATGATCCCCGGTCGAGCCCCTCCTTCTCAATCCTCCTGCCCTCCCCGCAACTTTACCCCTGGACAGACTACCCACACGCTGTGAAAGGAACTCTATCCCCTCCCCCAGCAGCGCTGTCCTTTTTCAGCCGCTTCCCACTTTACAGCCGCTTCCCATCAGCTGCTAGCGATGAGGGATAGACTTGGCTATACCTCAGTACAGCAACATTATTCTTGATGTTGCTGTACTGAGGGATAACAAAGTCTATCTTTCTTGGCTAACAACATAACCTTCGGTCTCCAGGATGCAGGTACATTGCTAGCAATGTTACAAATTTTTGAGATTTTAAAAATCAAGGGGGTATAAAATAATTTTTTAATAAAAACACGGTTGGTATATCCTTTTTTGCGGAGTTTTGTGTTACAATAGAGCGATTGATTTTCCTTTCTTCTTTTTTTTCTTTTCTTTCTAGGGTCTTATTTCTTTTCTTTACTTCCTTCTCTAATTCCTTCCCCAAGGGGTTCTCTTCTCCCAACACTTTCCTGCACCTTCACGATTCTTGCTTACTTTCCTTACTTCTTTTATTTCTATCTTTTTTAAAGCTCAAAAAATGAAGTGGTACAACATAATGTAATAAGATATATGCGATGTATTAATGTAACTTACTGTACTGCTAATAAAAATAAAATTAAAAAAAAAAAAAAAAAAATCAAGTCTGCAATTTTATCTAACTCTGAAATTAAAGATAGACAAAAGCTGGAGTAGCTCAGCAGGACAGGCAGCGCAGCGACCACGGAGAGAAGACCATTCTTCAGACTGAACTGAACTCTCGTCGGTGTGAGTGCTTGTGATTGTTTGAAGAAGGATCTCGACCAGAACCGCAACCCTCTCCCCAGAGCCCCTGACCGTCCCGCTGAGCCACCACAGACACAGGGGGATCCACCTTCAACTTCAGAGCCAAACAAAAAACATAGTGCTAGAGGAACTCAGCAGGCAAGGCAGCACCCGCAGAGGGAACAGATCACTTGTCAGGAACCGCTACGGGTCAGGACTCTTTCCCCCCCCTCCCCAACAGAAAGGAACCGCAAATGCAGCCATCACCGCAAAACGTCTAAGAAGTAACTGTAGATGCCGGAAAATCGAAGGTAGACAAAAATGCTGGAGAAACGGGTATGAAGCCCTGTCCCACTGTGCGAGATCACCCAAGAGCTCTCCCGAGTTTAAAAAGAATCAAAACTCGTGGTAAACACGTAGAATGAATGTAGCGGGTACGTCGGAGCTCGGGACGTATCAATAGACAATAAACAATAGGCTCAGGAGCAGGTCATCTGGCCCTTCGAGCCAGCACCGCCATTCAATGTGATTATGGCTGATCATCCACAATCAGTACCCCGTTCCTGCCTTCTCCCCATATCCCCTGACAGGTATTTTTAAGAGCCCTATATAGCTCTCTCTTGAAAGCATCCAGCGAATCTGCCTCCACCGCCCTCTGAGGCAGAGAATTCCACAGACTCACCATTCTCTGTGAGAAAAAGTGTTTCCTCGTCTCCGTTCTAAATGGCTTAGCCCTTATTCTTAAACTGTGGGCCCCTGGTTCTGGACTCCCCCAACATAGGGAACATGTTTCCTGCCTCTAGCATGTCCAAGCCCTTAACAAATCTTATACGTTTCAATGAGATTTCCTCTCATCCTTCTAAACTCCAGAGCGTACAAGCCCAGCTGCTCCATTCTCTCAGCATATGACAGTCCCGCCATCCCGGGAATTAACCTTGTAAATCTACGCTGCACTCCCCCAATAGCAAGAATGTCCTTCCTCAAATTAGGGGAACACAACTGCACACAATACTCCAGGTGCGGTCTCACTAAAACTCTGTACAACTCTTTGCTCCTATATTCGATTCCTCTTGTTATAAACGTGCCATTTCTTAGCGCTAACGTTAGGTACTCGGGAAACGTGGTAACTCGTGAAAAATGTCCACATGTAAAATATACTCAGGATGTAAAAAATTGATACTTTTTAACTCATAGTCATACTGTAGTAGCTCGTGAGTTTACCGTAGCAGGACCTGGTGTCCTGTATCACTATTGTATGTTCATGATGGAAATAAGAATACTTTGTATATTCATTACCTTTGAATTGTAGTTTTATGTAATCCTCCCATAATTTCTGAGTTCCATTTCACAATATCTATCAGACATACAGAATGTTGCAAGGTAATATCTTGCCCAAACTCAGTTGTATCTTTCCATCTCAATAATATCACAAAATATGCCATTGTTTCAGCCACATTATGACAAAATATAGAATGTAGGTTATTTGTTATCTGTCACCCCATCCCAGAAACAACAGTACTTAAAGAAGAACATTTGTTTTACTAATTTACGAGCATGTACCATAGGTTGATCCATATCCAACAAAATGTTGTGATAATTGCATAAAAGGTAATATTGGCTAAGAAATTTGGTGTGGAATGAAAATCCATCTCAGTACTCATTTAGGCAAGTCCCAAGCTATAGATACTTTCCCCCCACCCCCAATCCCCCTCGCCCAATCTTCATTGAACCTACCATTTGACTAATCTTTTACTCAGCTGCTGTAACGTTTCCTTCCTATCAAAATCTCTGTGTAGCATCTCTGTCCCTATCTTCCAATTCCCACTTTTAAATAAAATACAACTTTCGACAAAAATTTAGCAGGATCGCTATATAAATGCAAATATATGGTATTTTATCCTAGCATCCCCCCCCCCCCCCCACCGTTAGCACCACACAAGATGCGTAACTTGAAGCGTTTACATTTGGAGACGTTCGATACGGACCAGGGATGAAAATTAATAGCTATGAATCAATTAACAGCAAGCTACGAGGTTAGATTGAAACACCTGTCAGAGGGCTAAGAAACAATCCCGAGTTGACGGTGTATTGTTTAAAGTGAGCATTTTGCAGCGACCTCACCTTATATTCTGGTAAAATATTCTTTCCACGGAAATCTCCTATTTCACTTTGAAATTATATTCATTTATAACCGTTTGTAACATCAGTAACCACCTTAATGTTCGTGCATTTAGTACCGGTATACTTGAAACTATTTATTGTAATGTACTGTATCTTTAAAAAAAACGACATCAACCAAATGTGAAAATTACACCGAATCGAACGATGATTGAAAATGCGTGGGAATTGACTAATCGAGATCCTCCTGCGAAATGTTTGTCAAAAACTGTATTTTATTTCAAAGTGGGAATTTGAAGATAGGGACAAAGATGCTACACAGATTTTAAGTTCTTGGGTGAACTCGCAGAGTGTGGCAGGGCTTGAGGCAGCATCTATGGAGCGAAGGAAATAACCGGGTCTGAAGAAGGGTTTTGACCCGAAACGTTGCATATTTCCTTTGCTCCATAGATGCTGCCTCACCCGCTAAGTTTCTCCAGCATTTTTGTGTACCGCAAAACGTCAATGATTCCGGGAATGCCGAGAGAGCTAGAGAGAGAGGTGGGGAACGGGAGAGATTCAGATTCAGATTCAACTTTAATTGTCATTGGCAGTGTACAGTACAGAGACAACAAAATGCAGTTAGCATCTACCTGGAATAGCGACATAGAATATGATTTCAATAAATAAATCTATTTACATGCATACAGTTATAGTGTTTTTCCTGTGGGAGGAGTGTCCGGGGGGGGGGGGGGGGTGATTGGCAGTCACCGACGTACATTGTTGAGTAGTGCGACAGCCGCAGGGAAGAAGCTGTTTCTGGACCTGCTGGTCCGGCAACGGAGAGACCTGTAGCGCCTCCCGGATGGTAGGAGGGTAAACAGTCCATGGTTGGGGTGAGAGCAGTCCTTGGCGATGCTGAGCGCCCTTCGCAGACAACGCTTGCTTTGGACAGACTCAATGGAGGGGAGCGAGGAACCGGTGATGCATTGGGCAATTTTCACCACCCTCTGCAATGCTTTCCGGTCGGAGACAGAGCAGTTGCCATACCATATTGTGATACAGTTGGTAAGGATGTTCTCGATGGTGCAGCGGTAGAAGTTCACCAGAATCTGAGGAGACAGAGGGACCGTCTTCAGTCTCCTCAGGAAGAAGAGGGTGAGCCTTCTTGACCAGAGATGAGGTATTGTGGGTCCAAGAGAGGTCATCGAAGATGTTGACCCCCAGGAACCTGAAGCTGGAAACACGTTCCACCTCCGTCCCGTTGATGTGGATGTGCGTGCCGCCCCTAGACTTCCTGAAGTCTACAATGAGCTCCTTGGTCTTCTTGGAGTTAAAGGCCAGGTTGTTGTCAGCGCACCATGCTGCTAGGCGCTGGACCTCCTCCCTATAGGCCGACTCATCGTTGTTGCTGATGAGGCCAATCACCGTTGTATCATCTGCATACTTGATGATGGTGTTAGTACCATGTACAGGTGTGCAGTCGTAGGTGAAGAGGGAGTAGAGGAGGGGGCTCAGCACACAACCCTGTGGAACACCGGTGTTCAGGGTGAGGGTTGAAGAGGTGTGCTTGTCTAACCTAACAGACTGGGGTCTGTTGGTTAGAAAGTCCAGTATCCAGTTGCAGAGGGAGGGGTCGATGCCCAGGTTACCGAGTTTGGTGATCAGTTTAGAGGGTATAATGGTGTTGAATGCCGAGCTGTAATCGATGAACAGCATTCTTACATAAGTGTCTCTGTTGTCGAGGTGGGAGAGGGCGGAGTGAAGTGCCGTTGAGATGGCATCCTCCGTACTCCTGTTCTTGTGGTAGTCAAACTGATTTCATTGCAAGCTTGGCATTAGCATCAGGAGGGATATAGGCTGCAGTCACAACAGTGGAGGTAATCTCTCTGGGCAGATAGAACGGTCTGCATCTAACCAAGAGGAACTCGAGGTTAGCTGAGCAGTGACCCTCGATGATGGTGGAGTCCATGCACCATGCTTTATTTACATAAATGTAGACCCCCACCTCTGGTCTTACCTGAGCCTGTTGTCCTGTCCGCTCGGAGTAAATGATGCCCCGTTAGCTGGATGGCGCTATCAGGAACGTCAATGTTGAGCCAAGTTTCCGTGAAGATCAGGATGTTGCAGTCTTTGATCCAGTTGTGAGAGTTGATCCTTAGCCGGAGTTCGTCCATTTTGTTTGCCAGTGAGCGCACGTTGGCGAGGAAAAGGCTAGGAATCGCTAGCCTGTGTGGGGCTAGCTCTAACCTGGCCTTTAACCCACCTCTGCGTCCCCGGCGGGCCAAGAGAGAGAACGCATGGGAGAGAGTAGGAGGGAGAGAGTGAAAGACGGAGAGACACAACGTGGGTCGGTAGGTACATTGAATGACTAACCTGCACACCAAGAATCTCACCAATAAGAAGTTCTCACTCATGATGGTCAGTTTTAAGAAACCCTCAATGTGTCATTAATGCATCAATCTACATTCCGCAGTAAAATGTAATTATGTTTTGAAGATGTGTTAATGACGCCGCGTGAATTGTATTCAAAGAAACGCAGCGTCATTAATACTTCTTCTAAAACACAATTACACATTTACTGAGGAATGTGAATCGATGCATTGATGACGCTTTGGATAACTACTTGTTAACTGCTGGCTGTTAACACACATGGCTGTTAACACTACTGGCTGTTAACACAAGTGCTACAGTAGTTAAACACATCGTTTGTGTCTGATGGCCGCACAGCGTTGTATTCCATGTACAAAACCATGTACGTTTTGTAAAAAAATCCGCATGGCGAATGTTTTTTTAAATCTTTATTTAACAAAGCGAATTTGTATTTCCATATGAAATACAGAAAATTAATGCGGGGCCCCCCTTGGACGTGGTACCAATTTGGAAAAATCAGTCCAATCGGCCTAGGGCCCGGCCCTGATCAGGAAGGCTGGTTCCGTCCTGGGAGTGGAGTTGGACTCATTGGAGGTGGTCTTGGAGGGGAGCATCTTGGACAATACAGCCCACCCACCCCCTCCATGACACACTGGTCAACCCGAGGAGCACCTCAGCAACAGACTGGTTTCACCAAGATGCAGCACAGAATGCCACAGGAGATATTTTTTACCCTGTGGCTATTAAACTGTACAACTCCCCCCCCCACCCCTTTCCATCATGGTGTAGACTGGCTCTTCCTCTTCACCTTCCCCCCCACCCCTCAATCTTTGCACATCCCCAGTCCTGGAACTTGCACTCGTCACTTTAATTTCATATCTCATTGTGCTTTATGACTGTTGGCAGACTAATTTCCCTCCTGGGATAAATAAAGTTCTATCGTATCATATAATATTGTACTATATAATAGTGAGATTAGCAACATGATGCAAAAACAACAACCTCTCCCTCGATATCAGTAAAACAAAGGAATTGGTCTGGTTCCAATGGGGCTGAAGTAAACATGGTCGAGAGCTTCAAATTCTGAGGTGCAGATAACAACTGCAATTTGGCCTGGTCCACACCTAGGGCCAAGAAAGCACACACTACTTCCACTAAGGCAAAGAAAAGTCAGCACGTCTCCCATGACTCAAGGGCCTGTCCCACTTAGGTGTCCTTGGCACGCAAATTACGTGACCTCCTGGTCGCATTGAAGCGCACGGGCATCGTATGGCCATGAGGGGCCAGTCCCACTTAGAAGCGCGAAGGAGTGTGTAGTTGTGCGCGACATCGCCCGGTGCTCCGAAATTTTTGTAGTGAACAAAATCTTTGCGCGCCAACGGCCTGTCGGGGAACTGACGGCCAAAGTGGGACAGGCCCAAGACCCTGGCGCGACGCAACGTCTCACCTTCAACAGCAGCAGAAGCAGGCAAACGATCGCCGAACTCGGCCTGGAGCTCACGGCCGTCGCCGTCCGCTCCGCCCCCACTTCTACTCCCAGAGCGGGCCAAGAAAATTGAAGATGGACACAAAATGCAGGAGTAACTCAGAGGGACCGGCAGCATCTCTGGAACGAAGCAATGGGTAGCGTTTCGGGTCAAGACCCTTCTTTTCAGACTGAAGAAGAGTCTCGACCCAAAACGTCACCCATTGCTTCTCTCCAGAGATGCTGCCGGTCCCGCTGAGTTACTCCAGCTTTGTGTCCATCTTCAAATGATGTCACGTGCTCCAGACGGCTGTGCGTACGCATGTAATCACGCCCAACCTTCGTGGGACCATCTCGGCTCAACGCGACCATGTGGTCGCGTAATTTGCATGCCAAGAACATGTAAGTGGGACAGGCACTTTACTTTCTCCAGAAGCACCACACTTACCATAACCTCCAGATAGATCACAGCATGATTTGACATCTGCTCTGCCCAAGATCACAAAAAAATTGTAAAGTGTTGTGTCCACAACTCAGTCCAACACCTCCACCACTCCCGCCCTCCCATTGACTACATCTGCACTTCATGCTGTAGGTATGTTACAAAACCTACCTGAATCGTCATTGGGAATCTGCCCAAAGCCATGTCCGCGATTTTGCCGCTGTTTGGAGGGGGCGGGTTTAAAACGCGATTTTTACTAGGCTGTTCCAATCGCAGATGTTCAGCCTAGTAAATCATTAACGAAAAATCGCTGCAAGACCCGGTCGCAAAAGGTATTATTAGTTTTATAGGCCTCGAATAATAGTTATAATAGTTTTAAAATCACTTTCCCACTCCGCAACCTCTCGCAGCCCCAGGGTTTTATAAAGCAAACAATTAAAGGTATGTACCTTATTTTTACATTAAATGGGGCATGTGTATAACCCAGTACATAAAGTTTTCTATAGCGAGTAGTTCATTTTGGGCTTTTTATATCCCGCAGTATTTTTCTCGGCATTTGAGGCACAAATCCAGCGCGATGTGAACGTTCTAAACCAGCGCGTTCACAGGAATCCACTAGAAAGCCGATTTAAATGGGCATTTATTTACAGCAATTGAACACTAAATTCCTTCCATTTGGCCTATAAATTAATGTAAATTAGATATAAAAATCATGTTATATTGCGAATTATTTGTGAATAATCTTTGGACACTTAGGCTATTTAAGAAATGGATAGATGTTTATATCTAGTAATTGAATTTTGATTAAACATGATTTTCTTTTTTAGTATTTACTATTTGTTTTAGCGTTTAACTTTATAATCTCTACCTTTTTTTCTAAAATTGAAAAATTGAGGAAAAACAACGTGTACAGAGTTGCTTATTGGTTGCAGTCTGAGGAGTATGATGATGCTACTGATTATGATATGCCAATGTACCAGCTAGCAGCTGATCTTCTCCATAAAGACTTGGTCTTTTGCTAGAAATTGTAATTTATTTACCTATCCATAACTGACTTACAGCATATTATACAATAATATTAAAGTTCTGATCTTGAGAATATCACATTTTTGAATTTTCAAGGCAGTCTGGTTGTTTATTACCATTTCTGTCACATCGGTCAATTTTGTAATTAGCTACAATTAGGTAATTAGCTAATTATATGCTTTAATTTCATGTCATCCAAGTAAGATTGTTTTATATTTTTTCAGAATGCTTCAATCTATGATAGGTGAAAATTTCATTCAGTTCTCTTAATTCTTAAGAAAGTTACGGGCTTTTGACTATCCAAGATCACAGCTTTTTTGTAATGTCCATTGAAAATCAATAGGGGACAAGATGCTAATTTCCGAGTATGAAAATGGCCATAACTTTTTTAATACTTGAGATATGAAAGTGAATTTGGTGTCAAATTAAACTTGTTGTTATGCTTTATCTGATGGGGTAAATTGCAGACTTGATTTTTAAAATCTCAAAATTTTGTAACATTGCTACATGCTGCCGCACTAAAGATCAGTCACATCTCAGTCTCTCTTCTTCTGTTGGACAGAAGATACAAAAGCTTAAAGCACATACCACCAGATTCTAGAACAGCTTTCCCCCCTGCTGTTACCAGACTCTGGAACATACCTCTCATATACCAAGGATGAATTACTGATATCGAATCTACTTCATTGCTGCCCTTGTACTTTTTTTTCCAAAGCTGCACTTTCTCTGTAACTTTATCACTAAGCTGTTTATTTATTTTGCACTACGTGATATACACCTGCATAATGAGCCGATATCAATTTACTGTCCAATTTCAATTTACATGTCATCTCCAAAAGTGCAATAGGTCAGTTATCCAGATGAAACTCCAGGTTTACAAGAAACTTTTAACAAAAACAAGGTAAAACCTTCACCTGCGTTTTTGATTTTTGTTTGATTTTTTGTCAACTTCCCGGCTCCTTTATCCTCAAAATCGAGTCGTACTGCAAGCTCCTCCTTAGCGTACATTATGTTATTTGTATACGTCCATTAACAACTAACTACTTTGCTCGCCATCCATTCCTCAGTTGCAAGCTGCCCAGTGTCCTCAACAATTGCCACCATGGTGCAAATCCGAGCCCGTGTGCACGCGGTCCTGGAACCACATCGACCGCCCTCTGACGCTCACCCCTGCTTTTGTGACGTGAGAGGGTAAAGTCTCGCGAAACCGCGAGGGGTTTGCTCTCAGACGGCGGTTTCGGTGGGTGCGCGCTTGTCCCTCAAAGGCGGCGGCTGAGGAAGAAGAAGTAGAGGAAGAGTGGCGGCCATCGTGGTGGAGGCTGCGGCTGCGGCTGCGGCCATCCTGGTGGTGGAGGCGGTCATCGTGGTGGAGGCGGGGGCGGCAGAGTAGTGGGTGGATGTGGGGGCGGTGGTAGAATAGGGATGGGGCAGTGGATGTGGGGCGATGGTGTGGAGCAGGGGCAGCGGGGTGGTGGCGGCGTCGTCTGAACCCCAGAGTGTGATCAAAGGTGAGTGAATTGACAACGAGGCATACACTGTGGGGAAGTTGACAACGAGGCACGCCTTGTCCCCTTTGCCTCAATTAACAATTAACCAATTTTTTTTCTTGAACATTGTTTGCATTGATCTGTCGTTTTTCACACCTTACTAACTTACTCCTCCATATCTCCAATCTTCCTCTCTGCTGACAGTCTGAAGAAGGGTCTCGACCAAAAAATGTCGCCCATTCCTTCTCTCCAGAGATGCTGCTTGTCCCACTGAGTTAAACCCCTGTCTCACGGTGTGAGCTGACCCACGAGGTACCCCGAGTTTAAAACAAATTTAACTCATGGTAATCACGTACAATTAACGTAGTCGGAACTCGTGGACGCAACTTAGCGACTCGTGGCGCTAACGGCAGGTACTCGTGAAACTTGTTAACTCTTGAAAAAATTCAGCCATGTTTATAGTTTTCCACGAGTAAAATGTACTGTTGAAGTTAAAAATGGAAACATTTAAACATATTGTAAGAACGTAGTGGCCCTTAGTGACTCGTGAGTCTACCGTGGGAACTCTTTAACTCAGCGGGCAGGCAGCATCTCTGGAGAGAAGGAATAGGTGACGGGATGACATTTCCAAATTTCTGCTGCGTCTTTGTGTAGCTCCAGCACTGTGTGTACACTTTTTGTCAACCAGCATCTGCCCTTGTGTGTTATATTATTTGTATCTGTGGCAGTTGATTGTCGCTCCCATCAGTTTCCAAGGGGGTCGGGACGGGACTGGAGTTGGGAGGGGGGGTGGAGAGAGGAGGGGGAGACAGATGGGGGTGTCCTCATTCACTGGCGGCGGGTGCCTGTCATTGAAACAGGCAGGTGAGATTTCACATCCATCTTGTGTGTGTGTCTCTCTCCCTCCCTCCCTCTCACACAGGCTGAGAGACTGCCTCTGTGAGTGTACGTCTCTTTCTCCCCCTCTCCCACGCACAGTAAGACTGAGGTACTGTGCTCAGTCCATCTGTGTCTCCCACATACACAGTAAAACCCGGAAGTGGCGGCGCTGCCTTGCAGCTGCGGCTCGCCTGCAGTCCGTTTGTCTTTTTTTTTGTTTTTCTTTTGTCCGGTTGTTACAGTTTATTTCGGTTTATTTAGTTGTGTATGTGTGGGGGGGTGGGTGTAACATGTTTTTTGACTCTTCCTTCGGCGGGGGATGCAACCTTTCTTGCTGTATCCCCCGTCTCTGTGTCCGTCTGCGCTGAGGCCTATCGCGGAGCTGGCGGCGTCCAGCTGCGACCGACCTCGAGGCTCCGGAGGCAGAGCCAGACAGGACTTACCAACACGAGGCTGGCCGACTTCGGGGCTGTGGTTGTGGTGCGACCCGACGTCCGACCCGACTTTGGAGGCTCGGCTGCGGGCCAGTAGACGACATCGTCGGGAGCTCGCAGGTCACAGGTTGGTGCCCTGTTTTTCCGGAGCTCCCGCAACTACAGCTGCGTCCGCTGAACTGGAGGGCGGCAGCTTCGACCGCCCCGGGCCGCGGAGTTTGAACCGGCCCGTTTGTGGAGGTCGGATTCAAGCGCGAGACTTGCTCACCATCACCCGGCGGGGTCACAACATCGGAGGCCTGGATTGCCTCAGCCAAGAGGGAGAGCAAGGAGGGAAGAGACAATGACTTTGGGACTTTAAACTGTGTTGAGTGTTTGTTTTGTTATTTATTTCATGTTATGAATGCAGGCTAAACCATTTTGATGCAATGAAAAGTGCAATGACAATAAAATTGAATCCAATCCAATCCAAAAACTCTGCTTTGTGTGTGTGTATATACGTCTCCCCCCATTTCTCTTTCTCCCCCCCACCTCTCTCTTTCTCCCACCACACACAATAAGACCGATGTATTCTGCTTAGTCTCTCTTCCTTCCCACACACACAGATAGACCAATGTCTTGTGCGCTCTTTCTCTCCCCCACAGTCACGCCGAAGTACACCACACTGCCTCTGTGCCTCGTGTTAAAGAGGGAACTGCAGATGCTGGAGAATCGAAGGTTACACAGAAAAGCTGGAGAAACTCAGCGGGTGCAGCAGCATCTATGGAGCGAAGGAAATAGGCAACGTTTCGGGCCGAAACCCTTCTTCAGGGTTTCGGCCTGAAACGTTGCCTATTTCCTTCGCTCCATAGATGCTGCTGCACCCGCTGAGTTTCTCCAGCTTTTCTGTGTAACCTGCCTCTGTGCCTCTCTGTCTCTCTCCCCCTCTCTCCTTCCTACACAGTCAGAGGTCCACACTGTCTCTGTGTCTCTCTCTCTCTCTCCCCTGCGCACACACACACACACAGACTGAGGTACACACTGCCCGGTGTGTGTGTGTGTCTGCCTCTGTCTCTCTCCCACACACACAGTTAAAGGTACTCCACGCTGCATGTGTGTGTGTCTCTCTGTCCCACCCCCCACACCCACACACAGTCAGTCAGTCAGAGGAACTCCACACTGTGTGTGTGTGTGTGCGCGCCTCTGTCTCTCCCTATCACAGTCAGAGTGAGGTACTCCCCCCGCAATCTCTCCACGGGCAGGGTGCATCTGCCACCCTCAGGCTGCCCAGGCAGTCATACACGACTACGGTGGCGGGCTCCATGCACAGCTCCTCCCGGCCGGCTGGGAGCGGCGACAGAGGGCAGGAGGTAGTTGGCCACCAGCGGAGCAACCTCGGCGGCAGGCGCGGGCACACCGCGACGCCCTGTGTCTCCCTTTCAAGGGAGATGCTAAAAATGCATTTCGTTGTCTCTGTACTGTACACTGACAATGACAATAAATTGAATCATTTCATTTCATTTCATTTCTCCACATCCAACAAGTTGTATGAGCAAGGCGGTGGCGTGGTGGCCATGCAGTCCGAGTCTCGCTGGATCCTCGTAATCCTCTGCCTCTGTCAAATGGGTGAGTTTAACCTGACCCCCCCCCCAACCTCCCTCCACCTCAACTCACGCCTGGGCACCAAAGCAGCTCAGGAGGCGAATCCTGAGCTCCGTCTCACAACAATCTGATGTGCACATCCGTCCACGTTCAAAGATTTCATCTCCCGTCTCGCCGCAGTGTGACCTGGCAGTAAATTCAATTAAAATATATCAAACCTCCGCCCGCTGGTCTAACAACGTGATGTGTGTTTCAAACAAATCATAAGTATAACTGCTCTGGCACTGGACGGTGCGCATTTTCCCTTTGTAGGTCACATTAATAGATGCGGCCACGCTGAATTCTATCTTTAAATCAAAGCCGCAGGATGATTCACCCCAAGGCTTTGTCCTAAGCCCCCTGCTGTTTAGTCTGCTGACTCGTGACTGTACTGCTAGACTCAGTAACAACTATGTCAACAAGTTCGCTGATGACACAACAGTGGTAGGTCTCATCAGCGACAATAATGAGTCGGTGTACAGGATGGAGGTGGAGCTGCTCACAGGATGGTGCAGATCCCACAACCTCACTCACAATGTGGAAAAAACAAACGAGATGGTGATCGACTTCAGGAGGGCGGGAAAACAACATCACACTCCGCTGTATATTGATGGAGCTGCTGTGGAGAGGTTCCTAGGACTCCACCTGGTGGATGACCTGACCTCTGCGACCAACACCACAGCAGTGGTCAAAAGAGCCCAGCAGCGACTCCACCCTCTCCGGAGACTAAGGAAAGCAGGTCTCCCTACTGCCCATCTAAGAACCTTCTACAGAGGCACAATCGAAAGCATAATAACCTACGGCATCACTTCCTGGTTCGGGAGCTGCAAGGCTTACGAACAATATCAACTCAACAGGATAGTGAAGACAGCCAGCAGGATCATTGGTGCTCCACTCCCTTTCCTGTTGGAGATATACAAGAAGCGGAGCATCAGTAGAGCCATTTCCATCATCCAGGACAACTACCACCCATCACACCACATCTTCTCCATTCTGCCATCTGGGAAGAGGTACAGGAGCATCAGCTGCAAAACCAGCAGGATGCTCCACAGCTTCTTCCAACAGGCAATTAGACTGATTAACGGACTATGTCCCCTCCCCAAATACCACTCACCAACACATTCAACCTCGTCCATACTTTGACAGTTAGGCACCTGTCAAAGAAAAGCCACTGTCGGTCGGAATGTCTGTTTTTATTCTATTGTAAATTTTAGGCCTACTTTCTGTTTTTAGACATGGTAATTTTAATTTGTTTTTAAAGCTCTATGTATTTATCCTTTTTCATTAACTACACTGAATGGAAACTGATCGAGCAACGTTTTTTAGTTTCCTCTGTGTATGCGAGTACTCAGTGAAAATGATATTAAATAAATACTGAATACGGAAATGTCTTCTTTAACACTGTTGCTTATTAAAACAGACCATTCAGGGTTGGCTCAAGAGTAACTTGGGAGACGAACTTGGAACATCGCTGAAATGACAAGTAAACGGCAAACTTGTCATACCCGTGGGAACTCGGTTAAACTTGATCATACACTTGGAATCTCGTACACAACCACGAGTCTTTCACTCGGGGTACCTCGTGGGTCAGCTCGCACCATGAGACAGGGCTATCACTCCAATGTTTTACGTCTATCTTTGGTGTAAACCAGCATCTGCAGTTTCATCCTACATGTTTTGTCTGCTCCACTGCGAAATCTCCTCAAGGTATGCCTACCTTGAAGAGTTTCTCAACTCTGACGAGAGTTTTGCAACAACTCTCACGCTGCTCCCCCTCTGTTTTTCTCCAGCTCTACGACTCTACTTTTTAACCCAGATCCGCTATCACAGCCACGTGTGTTCATGCCTCGTTATTGCTTTCCCATTATCTGACAACAAACCATTCTACATTGTCTTGATCATCATGTAGTCTCCCTCTCCCCTGACTCTCAATCTGAAGAAGGGTCTAAGATCAGAAACGTCACCCATCCCTTCTCTTTTGATGTGCTGCCTATCCCGCTTAGTTACTCCAGCATTTTATATCTATATCAGTGGGAAAATATTGTTCTGAAAGTCTACATATGGCAGAGGTCAATAACCGTTTGTTTTTTATAGAACAAATAGACTTTCTTTAAAATGAACAATATCATGACAGTTGAAGGACAAGACAATGCATTGAGTGACAAAAATGATGGAGTTTGGGCCAACAACATAAAGGATGCTGAAAAGTTCTATTCTAAAATGCAAGAAGAGAGGCATCTGATTAGAGAAATGCAAAATCTGAAAGATTACTTGAGTCCATGGCATTAGAAATAACTGCAAGCTACTTTTGGGATAAGAAGGTGGGATTACTATGACATATTGTGTTTGTGCAGCAACGTTGTGCCACTTTAGATTGCTTTTTATCATAGATTTGTGTATGGACTGATGAATGAACAAATTCAATCAAAACACACAAAACTAGCATTTAAATTTGCTGGTTCGAAGTAATGTCTGAGAATTTCATCTGCTGCAAGCAACTGATATGGCCACATTCTTCAGTTAAAGAACTGTAGTGAAGACCAATACAATGAAACTAAGCTCTGCTTACTCACCTGTATCTCATATTTCGCTTGGGTAGTTTACACCCCAGCGGTATGAACATTGACTTCTCCAATTTCAGAAGTCCTTGCTTTCGCCCTCCTCCCCCTTCCCAGCTCTCCCACAAGCCTACTGTCTCCGCCTCTTCTTTTCTTTTTCCCCCCCCCCCCCCCCCCCCCCCCCGACATCAGTCTGAAGAAGGATATCGACCCGAAACGTCGCCTATTCCTTCTCTCCATAGATGCTGCCTCACCCGCTGAGTTTCTCCAGCATTTTTATCTACCTTTTTATTATTTCTTCTATATGTGTACAGCAGGTCTACAACACTTTGACTTAATCAATATGGTATCTGGAACGATATGTGACACAAATGTATGTGTGCAGTTGACACTGTTTTAGTAATCAAACAGCACTTGTATCATCTAGATAGCAGGTGGGTACAAACCTGTACTTTCCAATATTTGAAGTTATATTAGAGTACCACATGGTGGCGTGACAGGCTAAATATTGATAGAAGACATTTACCTTATGTATGCATCTTGGGTTGAATTGCCAGGTCGTGTGTTGAATGGTCACATTACTCAGAATTTGAAAATGTAATGTAAAATTACAGAGTACAAGGAAAAGCCACTCAACCAATTGCATTTGAAAAGAGTGATCAAATTAATCTCTTTCTACTATTCTTTTCCTGTTGACTATGCTTCCACTAAGCACGTCTTTCCAATAAAATAACCCCTCCTTTTACCTCCAATTCTTTTTGCCAGTTACCTTAAATTTGTGTCTTCTGGTTACTGATGCCTTCCCACCAGCACTAAATCAGTTGCATATTCCATGTGGAATCGTCTCCTTAATCTTCTGTTTTAAGAATATTTGCAATCTCTATGTTACCCACATTATTGAAAATGTACTGTGCAAATTGGCAACCACAATAAAGACTGATAATATCTCATTGGTTTTGTGCATTGTGAAAGGGATTTGAAAGGTTCTATAGAAGCATACACTGAACGACTTGCATTTTATAAGCGTCCTCTCTCTCAATGCTGCAAGGCAGGTAACCCAACAGAAAATGTACTTTGTGACAGGCAGCAGAACAAAATATTGATGCTACTGTAGAGCTATTACAATATTCACTATTATTAGTGTTTAAATGGGCTGATATTCATAGTCTAGCAGTACACCCAAAACCAGTTGTTTAACAGTGACTGGCAGTTCTGTGTCATTTTTTTTGTCTTCACAGTGCAGTCCAGTATCATTGTAAAGTTGATAATTGAATATTCTCCAAAGCTATTTGAAAGAATATGGAATTTACTTTAAGTGACTTTCACCTCTTGGCAGTCTTTTTGGAAATGTTTCATGTTTTCAGCCATTTATTTTACATCTATGATCTTTGGTGATTGGACCGGTTAGAAGATCTCCCAACTTGTTCTATAAAAATGTCTTGTAATTTTAAGTATCTTCATTAGAGTCTCCCATTGTTTAATCTGAGAGTTACAACTACAACTGCTTTAGACTTCATGAAATTGAAGACACTCGTCCCTGATATCACCTGAGTAAACCCTATGGGTCCTATCCAAGGAATTGCTCCCTTTCTTTATGTGCACATCTGGGATCTGTTACATTGACTGTTTTGAATCTCTCATGCCACAGGCTTAATTGGCACAGATGCAATCATGATGGGCCAAATGGAGCTTGGGGCCTCCCACCTAATCAGCCTCACATTGGGTACATAAACAGCCTCAGTGTTGGGATATAGTGTAATTTGGTGCCTGGAGCCTGAAAAGTGATATGAGAATGCATACAAAGCATTTGCATGGTTGTTAGAAGGCATCACTTGGTAAGTACTGATCCACATTTAACTCTAGCATCTATAAAGCCAGCTAATAAGAGTTGAGTGTTTATTTGTCATGTATACCGGGAACAGAACAATGCGATTCTTGCTGCAGTTAAAGCATCAACACAACCCTGCTTCCTGTAAGGACTCTATCCCCTACTCCCAATTTCTCCGTCTACGCGGCATCTGCACCCAGACTGAGGTGTTCCAAACCAGGGCATCGGAGATAGAAACATAGAAAATAGGTGCAGTAGGAGGCCATTCGACCCTTCGAGCCAGCACCGCCATTCATTGTGATCATGGCTGATCGTCCCTTATCAATAACTCGTGCCTGGCTTCTCCCCATATCCATTGACTACACTAGCCCCGAGAGCTCTATCTAATTCACAACTCTGGGTGAAAAAGTTTTTTCTCACCTCAGTCTTAAATGACCTCCCCTTTATTCTAAGACTGTAGCCCCTGGTTCTGGACTCGCCCAACATTGGGACCATTTTTCCTGCATCTAGCTTGTCCAGTCTTTTTATAATTTTATATGTTTCTATAAGAACCCCCCTCATCCTTCTAAACTCCAGTGAATACAAGCCTAGTCTTTTCAATCTTTCCTCATATGACAGTCCCGCCATCCCAGGGATCAATCTCGTAAACCTACGCTGCACTGCCTCTATCACAAGGATGTCCTTCCTCTAATTAGGAGACCAAAACTGTACACAATACTCTAGATGTGGTCTCACCAGAGCCCTATACAACTGCAGAAGAACCTCTTTACTCCTATACTGAAATCCTCTTGTTATGAAGGCCAACATTCCATTAGCTTTCTTCACTGCCTCCTGTACCTGTACAAGGACGCCCAGGTCTCGCTGTACCTCCCCCTTACCTAACCTAACCCCATTGAGATAATAATCTGCCCCCGTGTTTTTGCAGCCAAAGTGGATAACCTCACATTTATCTATATTATACTGCATCTGCCCACTCACTCAACCTGTCCAGGTCACCCGGCAACCTCCTAACATCCTCTTCACAGTTCACAATACCACCCAGCTTTTTGTCATCCGCAAACTTGCTAGTGTTGCTCCTAATTCCATCTTCCAAATCATTAATATATATGGTAAACAGTTGAGGTCTTAACACCGAGCCTTGCGGCACTCCACTCGCCACTGCCTGCCATTCTGAAAAGGACCTGTTCACTCCTACTCTTTGCCTGAAAAGGACTCGTTCCCCTCTTCTACTATAGATGAGGCTCTCACCAGGGTCTCCTCTACATCCCGCAGCTCTGCTCTCACTCCCCATCCCCCTACTCGTAACAAGGACAGAGTCCCCCTTGTCCTCACCTTCCGCCCTACCAGCCGTCATATACAACATATAATCTCCCAACATTTTTGCCACCTCCAACGGGATCCCACTACTGGCCACATCTTCCCCTCTCCTCCCCTTTCTGCTTTCTGCAGAGACCGTTCCCTCCGAACTCCCTGGTCAATTGGTCCCTTCCCACCCAATCCACCCCCCTCCGCTGTTACTTTCCCTTGCAACTGTAGGAAATGCTACACTTGTCGCTTTACCTCCCCCCTCCATCCAAGGACCCAAGCAGTCTTTCCAGGTAAGGTAGAGGTTCACCTGCACCTCCTCCTAACTCATCTACTGCATCCACTGTTCCAGGTGTGAACTGCTCTACATCGGTCAGACCAAGCGCAGGCGTGGTGATCGATTGCCCAACACCTCCGCTCAGTTCGCAATAACCAACCTGATCTCCCGATGGCTCAGCACTTCAACTCCCCCTCCCTTTCTGAATCCGACCTTTTTGGCCTGGGCCTCCTCCATGGCCAGAGTGAGGCCCACTGCAAATTGGAGGAACAGCACCTCATATTTCGCGGGTAGTTTACGCCTTAGCGGTATGAACATTGACTACTCCAATTTCAGGTAGTCCTTGCTTTCTCACTGCAACATCAGTCTGCTGTCTCCGCCTCTTCCTTTCTTCCCCACCCCGACATCAGTCTGAAAAATGGTCTTGACCCGAAACGTCGCCTATTCCTTCGCTCCACAGATGCTGCCTCGCCTGCTGAGTTTCTCCAGCTTTATTGTCTACCTTCGATTTTTCCAGCATCTGCAGTTCTTTCTTAAACACCCAGTTAAGTGAACTGGGACAATTTGTTTTATGGGAAAGATGTAGAAGAGAAATGGAGGACATTTAAAGGGGAAATTTTAAGAGTACAGAATCTTTATGTTCCTGTTCGGTTGAAAGGAAACAGTAAAAATTGGAAAGAGCCCTGGTTTTCAAGGGAAATTGGACATCTTGTTCGGAAAAAGAGGGAGATCTACAATAATTATAGGCAGCATGAAGTAAATGAGGTGCTTGAGTATATGGAATGTAAAAAGAATCTTAAGAAAGAAATTAGAAAAGCTAAAAGAAGATATGAGGTTGCTTTGGCAAGTAAAGTGAAAGTAAATCCAAAGGGTTTCTACAGCTATATTAATAGCAAAAGGATAACAAGGGATAAAATTGGTCCATTGGAGAGACAAAGTGGACAGCTATCTGCAGAGCCAAACGAGATGGGGGAGATATTGAACAATTTTTTTTCTTCGGTATTCACCCAGGAGAAGGATATTGAATTATGTGAGGTAAGGGAAACTAGTAGAGTAGCTATGGATACTATGAAGTTCAAAGTAAAAGAAGTACTGACACTTTTGAAAAATATAAAAGTGGATAAGTCTCCAGGTCCTGACAGGATATTCCCTAGGACGTCGAGGGAAGTTAGTGTAGAAATAGCCGGGGCTATGACAGAAATATTTCAAATGTCATTAGAAACGGGAATAGTCCCCGAGGATTGGCGTACTGCGCATGTTGTTCCATTGTTTAAAAAGGGTTCTAAGTAAACCTAGCAATTATAGACCTGTTAGTTTGACTTCAGTGGTGGGCAAATTAATGGAAAAGATACTTAGAGATAATATATATAAGCATCTGGATAAACAGGGTCTGATTAGGAACAGTCAACATGGATTTGTGCCTGGAAGGTCATGTTTGACTAATCTTCTTGAATTTTTTGAAGAGGTTACTAGGGAAATTGACGAGGGTAAAGCAGTGGATGTTGTCTATATGGACTTTAGTAAGGCCTTTGACAAGGTTCCTCATGGAAGGTTGGTTAAGAAGGTTCAACTGTTGGGTATAAATGCAGGAATAGCAAGATGGATTCAACAGTGGCTGAATGGGAGAAGCCAGAGGGTAATGGTGGATGGCTGTTTATCGGGTTGGAGGCAGGTGGGGTGCCTTAGGGATCTGTGTTGGGTCCTTTGTAGGGGGTGTTGTGGATAATGAAGAGGATTTCCAAAGTCTACAGAGTGATTTAGGCCATTTGGAAAAATGGGCTGAAAGATGGCAGATAGAGTTTAATGCTGATAAATGTGAGGTGCTACACCTTGGCAGGACAAATCAAAATAGGACGTATATGGTAAATGGTAGGGCATTGAAGAATACAGTTGAACAGAGGGATCTGGGAATAACCGTGCATAGTTCCTTGAAGGTGGAATCTCATATAGATAGGGTGGTAAAGAAAGCTTTTGGTATGCTAACCTTTATAAATCAGAGCATTGAGTATAGAAGCTGGGATGTAATGTTAAAATTGTACAAGGCATTGGTGAGACCAAATCTGGAGTATGGTGTACAATTTTGGTCGCCCAATTATAGGAAGGATGTCAACAAAATAGAGAGAGTACAGAGGAGATTTACTAGAATGTTGCCTGGGTTTCAACAACTAAGTTACAAAGATTGATTGAATAAGTTAGGTCTTTATTCTCTGGAGCGCAGAAGGTTAAGGGGGGACTTGATAGAGGTATTTAAAATGATGAGGGGGATAGACAGAGTTGATGTGGACAAGCTTTTCCCTTTGAGAATAGGAAAGATTCAAACAAGAGGACATGACTTCAGAATTAAGGGACAGAAGTTTAGGGGTAACATGAGGGGGAACTTCTTTACTCAGAGAGTGGTAGCGGTGTGGAATGAGCTTCCAGTAGAAGTGGTGGAGGCAGGTGCGTTGGTATCATTTAAAAATAAATTGGATAGGCATATGGATGAGAAGGGAATGGAGGGTTATGGTATGAGTGCAGGCAGGTGGGACTAAGGGAAAAAAGGTTGTTCGGCACGAGATGGCCTGTTTCCGTGCTGTAATTGTTATATGGTTAAAAACACAACAAATAGTCTTACAGCACAGAAACAGGCTTCGGCTCAAATTCTCCATGCCGACTAGGATGCTCCCCTCTACACTAGTCCCACCTGCCCACATTTGGCACAAATCCCTAAACATTTTCTAACCATGTATCTGCATTTACTCTCTCAATTTCCATCATGATCTTATATGATTCTATAAGATCACCCTTAGCTGCCTGCGTTCCAAGGAACAACCTCGCTCTTTCACTCAAATCCTCAAGTCCTGGCAACATCCTTGTAAATTTCTCTGCACCCTTTCCAACTTAACAACATCATTCCTATAATAATACAAAATACTGGAGTAACTCAGCGGGCCAGGCAGCATCTCTGGAGAACATGGATAGGTGATGTTTCAATTAACCTTCAGACTGATTGTAGGCAGAAAAGAAATCTGAGAGGGGGGAGGCAGGACAGACATTGCCAGCAATAGATGAGCACAAGCGAGGGGGTTATTTGATAGGCAGATTGTTGGACAAAGGTCAGAGATTAAGAGATGGGTGTCAATGTTAAGCTCGGGATAAAAAAGTTGCAAATTGTGTATTCATCGTAAACAAATGGGGAGGGAAGAAACCGTGCAAGATCAGCCAGGTTTCACGGGTGTGGGCGGTAGGGGGTGAAGAAAGTGGGGTAGTTCTTGGGGTAGAAAGGGGAAGGGTGCTGTCGAGGGTTCATCTATTAAAATTTAAAAAATCAATGTTCATACTTGTGTATGCTATCCAAGCGGAATATGAGGTGCTGTTCCTCCAGTATGCGTGTGGGCTCCCTCTGGCAATGGAGGAGGCCCGAGGCAGAAAGGGCCGTATGAAATGGGAAAGGGAGTTATTAGCAACCGGGAAATCCAGCGCGAGTGTTCAGCAACATGGTGGCTGAGTCTCTGCTTGGTCTCGCTGATGTACAGGAGTCCACATCTGAAAATTGCTAAGGCGTTTGCTTAAAGTGCCATGGTCATGTGTCCAGGCCACAAGTCCACGAGTTCTGCACTGGTGTATGAGGCGGCCCCGATGCAGTCATCAATGAAAGAGTTAGGGGATAGAACCAGTGTACACCTGGAACAAGGACTATTTGAAGTAATCAACAAAAAGGTGGGTTTAGCTGGTGCCTATGCAAGTGCCCATGACTTCATATTTAACTTGGAGAAAGTGAGAGAAATTGAAAGAGAAGTTGTTGAGGGTGAAACAATTTCTGCTAGGCGGAGGAGAGTGTTAGTAGAGGGAAATTGATTGGGTCTCTGTTCAAAGAAGAAACAGATATCTTTAGTTTAATTTATTGTCAATGGTAGCTCTCTAGATGGTGGTAGGATGGTTGAGTTGCCTGATAACAGCTGGGAAGATACTGTCCCTGAATCTGGATGTATGCGTTTACACACCTGCACCTCTTTCCTGACGGGAAAGGGGAAAAGCGGGGATGTCTGGGGTGAAATTCGTCCTTGATTATACTGGTGGCAATGCCAAAGCAGTGTGAAGTGTAACGTGGAGTCACTGGAAGGGAGGTTGCTTTGCATGATGGTCTGGGCTGCATCCACAATTCTCTGCAATTTCATGCGGTCTTGGATGGAGCTGTCCAAACCATGCTATGATACATCCAGATAAAATGCTTTCCACTAAGAGTTTGTTAGGGAAATGCCAAACTTCTTAAGCCTTCCAAGATATAGAGGCATTGGTGTGCTTTCTTGGCCATTGCTTCGATATGGCTAGTCCAGGATGGGTTGCTGGTGATACTTACTTCAAGGAACTTTAAACTTTTGACCATCTCTATCTCGGCGCCGTCAATGTATACCAGGATATGTGTACAGCTTTGCCTCTTAAAGTTGATTACTATCTCCTTTGTCTTGATGATATTGAGTGAAAGGTTGTTGTCTTGACACTAGGTTATGATGTTCTCAATCTCCTTCCTGTACTCCTTCTCGTCATTATTTCATATTCCCACCCACTACGATGGTACAGTCCGCTAATTTGTAAATTGAGTTGGATTTGTGTTTGGCTGAACAGTTCTGGGTGTATAAGGAATAAAGAAGAGGGCTGAGAATGCTTATTTGTGGAACATTAATGTTGAGGATTGTCATAGAGGATGATTTATTACCTATCCTCACTGAATGTGGATGGACGTGAGGAGGGCACTGACACGAGTGAACACGAGAAAAGCTGCAGGCCCCGATGGCATCTCGGGGCGAGTACTCAAGTCCTGTGCTACGCAGCTAGCTCCAGTGCTCACTACATTATTCAACCTCTCCCTGGACAAGTCCGTGGTCCCTGCCTGCTTCAAAAAATCCTTCATTGTACCGGTACCAAAAAATGCCTTCCCAGCCTGTCTGAATGACTACCGTCCGGTGGCCCTTACCTCGGTAGTCATGAAATGCTTTGAGAGGCTGGTGAAGAATCACATCTGCGCCTTCCTCCCTCGGAACATGGACCCGTTGCAGTTCGCATACCGTCTGAACAGGTCCACGGACGATGCGGTCTCCCAGGTCTTGCACACCGCTCTCTCCCATCTGGACAGCCAGAAGGGGGGCTACGTGAGGATGCTGTTCATAGACTACAGTTCGGCCTTCAACACGATAGTGCCCACCAGACTGGCCGGGAAGCTAATGGAATTGGGGCTCAACACCTCCCTGTGTGCCTGGGTCCTGGACTTTCTCACCGCCAGGCCCCAGGTAGTCAAGATGGGAGGGAATACATCGGAGTCCCTCACCCTGAGCACAGGATCGCCCCAGGGTTGCGTCCTCAGCCCCCTATTGTACTCCCTGTACACACATGACTGTGTGGCTAGGTTCAGCTCCAATTCAATAATTAAGTTTGCTGATGACACTGTGGTGGTGGGCCTGATCTCAGACAACGATGAGAAGGCCTACCGGGAGGAGGTGGCTGATCTAGCACTCTGGTGCCAGGATAACAGCCTCCTCTTGAACATCAAAAAAACGAAGGAGCTGATCATGGACTTTAGGAGGGCACATCATCCGAGGACGTACACTCCATTGAGGATAAATGGGGATCCTGTGGATAGGGTGAACTGTTTTAAATATCTGGGAGTCCACATCTCTGAGGATATGACATGGGCATCACACGCCTCAGCACTCGTGAGTAAGGCAAGGCAGCGCCTTTACCACCTCAGGCAATTGAGGAAATTCAGAGTGTCTCCGAGGATCCTCCAGTGCTTCTACGCAGCGGCGGTGGAAAGCATCTTGTCCAGGAACATTACCATCTGGTTTGGGAATTGCTCTGCCAAGGACAAGAAGGCTCTGCAGAGAGTAGTGCGTTCGGCCGAACGCACTATGGGAACTTCACTCGCCCCCCTGCAGGAACTATACAACAGGAGGTGCAACTCCAAAATCATGGGAGACCCCTTCCACCCCTGCAACGGACTGTTCCAGCTGCTGCGGTCAGGCAAACGCCTCCGTTGCCATGCGGTGAGAACGGAGAGGTTGAGAAGGAGTTTCTTCCCAGAGGTAATTCGGACTGTAAACGCCTATCTCACCAGGGACTAACTCTACAGAACGTTTTTCCTTCCATTATTTATTATGTAAAAGAATATGTGTGTTATGATTGTGTTTATAATTTGTTTGGTTGTTTTGTTGTTTGTCTTTTGCACAAAAGTCCACGAGCATTGCCACTTTCATTTCACTGCACATCTCGTATGTGTATGTGACAAATAAACTTGACTTGACTTGACTTGGAAGATGGAGGAGTAGAGGGACTGGATGTCCATGAGTGAATGAGAGCCTATGAACTGAAAGTTATTAAAGAGTTTAAAGGTGAGTGAGGTATCTTGGATGTATGTTGGAAAGGATTGGACACATGTACAGAGGTACACTTAATTGTCACTTGCATTCAGTTCAGTAAAAATGTTACTATACGTAAGCACAATCATAGTTAAGTACATGTGTATAGGAATGGTCCACTCGGAAAGTACACTGAGACAGTATTCTAAAGTCACCATTTTTGGCACAATTTTTCAAGATTCACATCTAAAAGATGTTAGAAATGTAGAATTCTTAACTTGGCCACAAAGGCTCGTTGTCTTGAAGGCGTTCCTGGGTCGGCTTGGTTAAGCGAAGTTGCTGGTGTCCTCCACTACTGCTCCACCGATCTGTGCCACTGCAGAGTGTCTCTCATGCCTCACCCGGCCACCATTCAATCTTCATGCTCGAGTGACGAGTCCCGCAGCTGGTCTAGATGAGGGTGCGGTAGGTAAAGCCTCAATCCGCTTAACAGCACTGTTGTATCCCTGCACCTGCTGCAGCCGCTATCTTGAACAAGATAGGGGAATAGGATAGAATCAAGGAAAAATGGAGATGAGTACAGTGGGGCAGGAGCAGGCAGAAACAATGGCTCTCCCAGTGTAATTCTATTTGTGGATATATTGGAAAGTCAGAGGCCAGGGGAGATGATGAAAACATGATGGGTGACGCTGGGGTCAGAGGGGTGGAAGAAGGCTCGGACAAGGTACCATAAATTCTACCCCATCTAAGCCCTTGGTACTATGACAGTCCCAGTGTATATTGGGAAAGTTAAAATCCATTACTATCTCACAGGGCTCCCACTTAACTTTTTTTTCCCTGTTGCCAGCTGTGCAACCTAGGCAGCTTTTTAGGTTGCCAAATGACAGTTTAGGTGGTCATTTAAGATGGTTTGCATGACGCGTGCGATAATGTGCTCGGACGAAGTGCGTAGTTACCGGTCGGAATTATGCTCAATGAAACATTCACATTATTTCTGCTTCAAATAAAGTCACAAACTAAACATATTCATCAATCAAGACATGATGTATACCACAATGACATGCAGCAAAATTATAATACAGTATCTCAACTCTTTTTACACATTGCAATTAATGCAATTTCTATTAGTTCTTTCCACTTCCAAACAAAAATGTGGTTGAATTATTCAGCGTGTGATCAACCTGTGTCAATAAATCCTGGACCATGGTAACATATACGCTTAACCATGACACTACAGATTGATGCAAGCATGTTTTCTGTGAAGGACCGAAAATTACCATGACATGGCCATAGCATAGGTCGTAATTGCTATTGGCACAGAAACACTCTCGCTTCCCACATAATTTATCCATAACAAAATATACAGGTTGCATGGAAATTTCTAAAGGCATTTTATGATAATAGCTGTTAAAACCGACTATCCCCATTTGACAGGTTAAACATTGCACTAACTGACAAGAGATGGCCAAAGGACATAACTGCAGCAAATGTTCTTTTGGTAATATGTTTAAAGGTGTCAAAACGCCACATTACCGGGCATTCAGATTAGACGTACGTGTTGTGAACAACAATGAAGATACCCAGTTTGTATGCACCAGATTTTTTAAAGGATTATTGATAAACGCTGTTTCCATCATTCCCACTTCAGAATTTACATTAAAATTTCAACTGAAATATCTCCTGACCAAATTTGTGATGTATATGACCGACTGTAGAAGTAAAACCTGGATAAATCCAACGTATAGTTGTGAATGTTGCTCATTAAATAGCTACAGTACTGATATTCCATATTAAGAGCATTGATTTGCCGTTAAAGTGAATTCTGTAATAATGTGTCAATGGTAGCAGTGACAATCGAACACTGCGGTTTTAATGTTTCATGTGTTCACAATTTAATTAATCCATCTTTATGGATTAAAACAAATGATAACATTGGGAATAAAAACACATTTGATTGCATTCCATTATCAAACATAGTCAATTTTCACTCTGAAGACTTTTCCAGCACAATAGGGTCGGGGGGGGGGGGGGGGGTGTGTGAATCAGTGGGGTGGATAGATGGGTGGGGGGGAAGGGGAGGGGGGTGGTTGAGAAATCAATCAGTGCGGAATGGATGGATTGAGGCAGGTGTTGATTGGAGTGTAAAATTTGGAGAGGAGAGCACGGAGGATGTCAGTGCTGTTGAATGGGGGATCAGTACGGGATGGATGGGGGGTTCTGTGCAGGATGAATGGGGGATCACTACAGGATGAATGAGGGGATCAGTACAGGACCAATGGGAGGATCGGTACAGGAATAATGGGCGAGATCAGTACAGGATGAATGGAGGTAGACAAAAATGCTGGAGAAACCCAGCGGGTGAGGCAGCGTCAATGGAGGGAAGGAAATAGGCAACGTTTCGGGTCGAGACCCTTCTTTAGACTGGGTGGGATCAGTAAACGATGGATGGGGGGGGGTTCGGCGGGTCTGTGCAGGATGAATGGGGGTTCACTACAGGATGAATGAGGGGATCAGTACAGGATGAATGGGGGCTTCAGTAAAAGATGAATGGGCGAATCAGTACAGGATGAATGAGGGGATCAGTATGGGATGAATGAGGGATCAGTACAGGATGAAAGGGGATCAGTACAGGTTGAATGAGGGGATCAATATGGGATGAATGGGGATCAGTACAGGATGAATGAGGGGATCAGTACAGAAGGAATGGTAGGATCAGTACAGGATGAATGGGGGTAGACAAAAATGCTGGAGAGACAGGGCCATGGTGAGACTGCACCTAGGGTATTGTGTGCAGTTTTGATCTCCTAATTTGAGGAAGGACATTCTTGCTATTGAAGGAATGAAGCGTAGGTTTACCAAGTTAATTCCCGGGATGACTGAAATATGATGAAAGAATGGATCGATTGGGTTCTTATTCACTGGAATTTAGAGGGATAAGGGGATCTGAAAGAAACATACAATTCTTAGGGGATTGGACAGACTATATGCAGGAAAAATGTTCCCCTTGTTGGGGGAGTCCACAACCATGGGTCACAGTTTAGGACTGAGATGAGAAAAAACTTTTTCAGCCAGAGTGTTGTGAATCTGTGGAATTCTCTGTATCAGGCAGTGGAGGCCAATTCACTGGATGTATTCAAGAGAGAGTTAGATATATCTCTTAGGTCAAGCAGAATCAAAGGATATGGGGAGAAAGCAGGAACAGGGTACTGATTGTGGATGATCAGCCATGATCATATTGAATGGAGGTGCTGGCTCGAAGGGCTGAATGGCCTAATCCTGCACCTATTTAACACCATATAACCATATAACAATTACAGCATGGAAACAGGCCATCTCGACCCTTCTAGTCCGTGCCGAACACATAATCTCCCCTAGTCCCATATACCTGCGCTCAGACCATAACCCTCCATTCCCTTCCCGTCCATATAACTATCCAATTTATTTTTAAATGATAAAAACAAACCTGCCTCCACCACCTTCACTGGAAGCTCATTCCACACAGCTACCACTCTCTGAGTAAAGAAGTTCCCCCTCATGTTACCCCTAAACTTCAGTCCCTTAATTCTCAAGTCATGTCCCCTTGTTTGAATCTTCCCTACTTTCAGTGGGAAAAGCTTTTCCACGTCAACTCTGTCTATCCCTCTCATCATTTTAAAAACCTCTATCAAGTCCCCCCTTAACCTTCTGCGCTCCAAAGAATAAAGCCCTAACTTGTTCAACCTTTCTCTGTAACTTAGTTGCTGAAACCCAGGCAACATTCTAGTAAATTTCCTCTGTACTCTCTCTATTTTGTTGACATCCTTCCTATAATTAGGCGACCAAAATTGTACACCATACTCCAGAATTGGCCTCACCAATGCCTTGTACAATTTTAACATTACATCCCAACTTCTATACTCAATGCTCTGATTTATAAAGGCCAGCACACCAAAAGCTTTCTTTACCACCCTATCTACATGAGATTCCACTTTCAGGGAACTGTGCACAGTTATTCCCAGATCCCTCTGTTCACCTACATTCTTCAATTCACTACCATTTACCATGTACGTCCTATTTTGATTTGTCCTGCCAAGATGTAGCACCTCACACTTATCAGCATTAAACTCCATCTGCCATCTTTCAGCCCACTCTTCCAACTGGCATAAATCTCTCTGTAGACTTTGAAACTCTACTTCATTACCCGCAACCCCACCTATCTTAGTATCATCTGCATATTTACTAATCCAATTTACCACACCATCATCCAGATCATTGATGTACATGACAAACAACAGTGGACCCAACACAGATCCCTGTGGCACCCCATTCGTCACTGGCCTCCAACCTGACAAACAACCATCCACCATTACTCTCTGACATCTCCCATTCAGCCACTGTTGAATCCATCTTGCTACTCCACCATTAATACCCAACCATTGAACCTTCTTAACCAACCTTCCATGAGGAACCTTGTCAAAGGCCTTACATAGAAACATAGAAACATAGAAATTAGGTGCAGGAGTAGGCCATTCGGCCCTTCGAGCCTGCACCGCCATTCAATATGATCATGGCTGATCATCCAACTCAGTATCCCGTACCTGCCTTCTCTCCATACCCCCTGATCCCCTTAGCCACAAGGGCCATATCTAACTCCCTCTTACTGAAGTCCATATACACAACATCCACTGCTTTACTCTCATCAATTTCCCGAGTAACATCTTCAAAAAATTCAAGAAGATTAGTCAAACATGACCTTCCAGGCATAAATCCATGTTGACTGTTCCTAATCAGACCCTGTTTATCCAGATGCTTATATATATTATCTCTAAGTATTCTTTCCATTAATTTGCCCACCACTGACGTCAAACTAACTGGTCTATAATTGCTAGGTTTACTCTTAGACCCCTTTTTAAACAATAAAACAACATGCGCAGTACGCCAATCCTCCGGCACTATTCCCGTTTCTAATGACATTTGAAATATTTCTGCCATAGCCCCTGCTATTTCTACACTAACTTCCCTCAATGTCCTAGGGAATATCCTGTCTGGACCTGGAGACTTATCCACTTTTATATTTCTCAAAAGTGTCAGTACTTCCTCTTCTTTGATCCTCATAGTTTCCATAGCCATAACACGTTGATGTTTCTAAAGTTACATGGTTTCCATGTAGTATTTTTGTGGGGTTTTTGGAATGACGAGCACAGAAATGCCATGGAGATTTGGTTTTACCAAAGACATTTTGCATCCATTTTCTGGTTCTATAGAGGTGACACAGGATTACATACAACTAGTTAGATCCATTCTTTCAAAGCATGATGTTCTCCTCACATCCTATAAGCCAATTTTGGCTTCCTGTTATTTCTAGACTGAGCCTAAATAGTGTAGATTCACCAACATGTATATAAAGATATAAGAGATAAAATCAGGACCAATTGTGCCTGCTGTCAGTTTGTGGCTGATCTTTTACCACGGTACCTCCTTCCTGCATGATTTCCTGTTCCTTGATCTAAAAATCTAGCAATCAAACCTGATGCAAAGATAAAACATTTTGGTTATATGAAAAGACTAGATA
Organism: Leucoraja erinaceus; assembly: GCF_028641065.1. NCBI lineage: Eukaryota > Metazoa > Chordata > Chondrichthyes > Rajiformes > Rajidae > Leucoraja > Leucoraja erinaceus. Next base: position 26,436,590 of record NC_073386.1, read on the forward strand.
TACACAATCGGATAGAAAGGACTAGGAGAAATTGAGAACATTTAACTGACACTTTTAAAATTGCAGTGGATTTTGCTCAGAGTAAATAAGGAACAATTATTTAACTTTAACAATATATATTCGCTGTAAGGAGAAAGAATAGGTAGAATTTCTTTATTTGCTGCTTTCCAGATTCTTAAACAAAAATGATTTGAGTATATAAGGCAGGTAGGCACAGACGAAACAGGAGGAGCACCACATGGCTCCAGAATATAACAATTAATCCATAATTCAGGGGTATTTCACATTATGCAGTGGTTCACCAATCTTTTATCATAGTTTTTTAAAACACTTGCATGGTAGAATACTCTGGTAAAAGTAGAGGTGTGATTATTACCCTTGGTGGAGATCAGCTAACTTATAATGGCTTAGTACAATCAAATGACACCAAATGTTTCTGCCCTTGTGTGTATTTGAAAGGGAATTAAAAATGAATGGTGTACTGCTCACCTCCTGCCATGATCTTGTTATAAAGGTACTTTCGTTGCAAAACTTCTAAGAGAGCAGATTAGCAATTATTAATAGACAAGATTAGGACAACCTAACAGGAGACATCAAGCCTACAACTACGACCATCCATGATTCATTTGAGGGCAACATGAGTTCTATAAGAGGATGTTTGATAGGCACAGTTTTTCAATGTGGCCATTTATCACCTATGTGGCCCTTTTCCAGTTCTGCTCCTGATAGAAAGGCTCTGAATGTTACTTTGCACGTAACCATTGTTTTCAATTTTATTGGGAACAGATGTTTTCAAGTTGTTGAAGGAGATCTCTGTGACATGTCTTCCAGGGCTCGAAATTAGTCTGCGCTAGCTCTCGGGTCGGCGCTCGACTCTCGGGTCTCCACTCGGCGCTAGCTCTCGGCCCTCAGTTGTCGGGTCGGCTATCGACTCTAGCTCTCGGCTCGGGTCTCGGCACATGCGCTCTCGGCACATGCGCACTGCCATGGCAACTGGTCGGCGTCGGCCACTTTCTCCCTCCTTTTGCATTGCGGGAGTTCTGGCCGCCATTGCTATCCGGTCGCTGCCTCGCCGCTGAAAACCAACGCAGAATCACTCCCTGGAGCTGCAGTAACTCCCTGGAGTAACTCTTGCTTCTTGGTTTCCTGGTCCTCCAAAAATATTCCAAATGGAATTTAAACTGGTGGACCCACCACCACCAAACTCCAAACTCTGAAAAATAACAGCCTATTGCATTTTATCTGTTTATTTATTGTGTATATATATGGTCTATAGTATATAGACACACTGAACTTTTATCTCCTGTTCTGTATTATGTTTACATATTCTGTTGTGCTGCAGCAAGCAAGAATTTCATTGCCCTATCTGGGACACATGACAATAAAACTCTCTTGACTCTTGACTTGGACTTAAGCAAAAAAGGGTTCTTGGGGGAAAAAAAAAGCTACCTTAAATTTAGTTGAGTCTGGTTGGTACCTATGGTAGGGTGAAGACTATTCCATGCTTTAATTGTGCGGGGGAACTCCATGGAGCAGCCGGCATCTCTGGATAGAAAACATTGGGTGATGTTTCGGGTAGAAACATTTCTTTACATTTCCTCTGGTTTTAGTGTTTTTAGTTTAATTTAAAGATACAGCGTGGAAACAGGCCCTTCGGCCCACCGAGTCCACGCCGACCACCGATCACCCGTACTCCAGTTCTATCCCACATATCAGCGACGTAAGTCAAGAGTGTTTTATTCTCTCACGTCCCAGTTAGAACAATGAAATCCTTACTTGCAGCAGCACAACAGAATATGTAAACATAGTACTCTGTAAACAATGTTATAAACGAGAAAACAAAACTCCACACAGACAGCACCCATATTCAGGATCAATTCCGGGTCTCTGGCAATTTTAGGCAGCAAATTTATGGCCAATGTACTGCCCCAATAGCCTTGAACTGAATTAAAACATACAGTAGCTGTAAAGGGGGACATAGCGTGACTTAGAGATTTAAGACTGAAAATGGATAGTTGCTTTTATTTTAGTAACCAAAGTTATCAACGTATAATTTTTTGAGTGTTGGAAAATAAAATATAGTGGCACAGCTGGTGGACTTGCTGCATCACACGCCAGAGATCTGTGTTCGATCCTGTCCTCGGGCACTGTCTGTGTTGAATTTGCACATTCTCACTGCAAGCGTGTGGGTTTCCTTCCACATCCTAAAGACGTATTGGCTTTGTAGGTTAACTTGTCTCTGTAAAATTGCCCCTAATGTGCAGGGAGTGGGTGAGGAAAGTGGGATAACAGAACTTGTGTGAATGGGTAGACAAAAATGCTGGAGAAACTCAGCAGGTGAGGCAGCATCTATGGAGCGAAGGAAATAGGCGACGTTTCGAGTCGAGACCCTTCTTCAGACGGATGTCGGGAGGGGTGGGGGGGCGGGAAAAAGAAAGAAAGAGGCGGAGACAGTAGGCTATGGGAGAGCTGGGAATGGGAGGGGAAGGAGGGAGAAAGCAAGGACTACCTGAAATTGGAGAAGACCATGCTCATACCGCTGGGGTGTAAACTACCCAAGCAAAATATGAGGTGCTGTTCCTCCAATATGAGGTGGGCCTTACTCTGGCCATGGAGGAGGCCCAGGACAGAATGGTCGGATTCGGAATGGGAGGGGAAGTTGAGTGGAGGTGTTGTGCGAAGCAATCGCCAAGCCTGCGCTTGGTCTCTCCGTGCTTGATCATACGTTGAATAAATAGCATATTTTTGTTTGGAAGTGGAAAGAGATAATAGAAATTGCATTCATTGCAACATGTAAAAAGAGATGAGATACTGTATTGTAATTTTGCTGCATCTCATTGTGGTATATATCATGTCTTGATTGGTGAATATGTTTAGTTTGTGACTTTATTTGAAGCAGAAATAATATGTGAATGCAAGCCGTCTTAAATGACCACCTAAACTGTCATTTGGCAACTTAAAAAGCTGCCGATGTTGCCCGGCTGGCAACAGGGAAAAAAAGTTAAGCGAGAGCCCTGTCTTCCTTTCTATCAGAAATATATACTGGTCTTAACATGATCAATTCATCATCCTTTGGCATGAAGGTGCCTTGAGGTTGTGTCTTGTACAGGTAACTATTATATTTGGGCGCCAGAATGAAGAACAAGACTTACACACCGGTTTTTAGGTTACACAGAAAAGCTGGAGAAACTCAGCGGGTGCAGCAGCATCTATGGAGCGAGGGAAATAGGCAACGTTTCGGGCCGAAACCCTTCTTCAGACTGGTTGTCTGGGTCACGAAAGAGAGATTTTTTACCCAGCATTCCCTGCTTATATTGAACACCAACTTATTAACATACACATGAATATGTATGAATACATTACACTGCTCTCCTTTTTTTAAAGTATTTAATCTTACTCAGTTACAAGTTGTTGTGATACTTGATTTAAACCAATATTTATGAAATTTTAAATGATAAACATAATTTATTTATTTTACATATCTACACATTTTTGTTTTACTTGTGCAGTGAGTTATTTAACTTACAAAGCTAACCTAACTACTGGTTTTGCGGATCCTGCCTGATCGTCTAACTGTAACAGGTTTAGGTGTTGACTCAACTGTAGGCTTGTTTGGCTCTGTTTTAGTACCCTGACTTTGGCCAGAGGAATCCGTTTCTTTGTCTGTACTAACTGAACTTTGTTTCAATCACAGTGGTCTCTTCCAACTCACTTTCAGATAAAATCTCAGGGATTAGGACTTCATGCTCAGTTTTTGGTTCATCTTTGGCTGGAATCATTTGATTAACATGAACACTTTTAATCCAATCTCCAACTTCAACTAAGTATCTTTTTGTTCCACACACTTCCACTATTTTCCCAACATCCCATTCGTCTCGACTGGACTTGTTGGGAGGACTGAGAACACGAACTTGCACAACTGGCTTGAAGTTCCTCTCCTTTTTATGGGAGTCAAAATGGCATTTTTAACTTAACTGTTTTTGCTCAACTCTCAAGGCCAAATTGGGTTGAACTAGACTTAGGTATATTTTTAGCCTTCCCTTCATCAACAGTTCTGCAGACGAGTAGCCCGTTGTGTGTTGTGTGGTTCTGTACTTCAGCAAGAAACTAGCCAAATGATGTTTCATGCTGAGCTTTGAACTACCCTGCAAAACCAGTTTCTTGAGAGCATTGTTGACAACTCTAACAGACCTTTCCACTGCCCTGTTGAAGGCTGGATGGTATGGGGGAACAAGTGTGTGTTTCACACTATTCCGCTGCATGAACTCTTTGAACCGTTCTGAACTAAACTGAGGGCCGTTATCAGAAACAAGCTATTCAGGTAAACCATGGCATGCAAAAATTGATCTCAACTCATCTATGGTACATTCAGTAGTAGTGCTTGACCCCATATGCTTAACCTCAATCCATTTGGATTGACTATGTACTAGTACCAGAAAGTGATCATTACCCTTTTCATAAAAATCTGCATGAACTCTGAAAAGGTCTGCTTGTCCATGACCAGGGTTGCAGTGGTATTTTTGGTGGTTTACTCTGTCAATTTTGGCAGACGTTACATTTGCTCACATGGCAGATCACTGCACCTACACCATAACTTGAAGTATCACAAGCAAGTTTCATCTCGTGTATCGTGTCGTAGTGAACAAGGAGTTTGTCACTTGTCAAGTTTTCCTTGGAAATGTCATATGCACGTTGCTGTTCCTTTCCCCATGTCCATTCCACATCTTTTTGTAGCAGATGATGTAGTGGTTTTAGCACAGTTGATAAATCTGGAATGTATATCATGCATAGAATCATGCATAGAACTGCACCATCCCAAGGAATGATTGTAGCTCTGACACATTACTGTGTTTGGGAGCATTCACTATTGCTTCCACTTTTGGCTTCACAGGGCAAAGTTTGTTGGCGTTTACTTTGAGTCCAAGGTAGACCACCGCTGACTGCGCAAATGCACATTTATTTTGTCGCAGTTTGACATTGTGGCAGTTCAGTCGTGTGAGAACTTGCTTGAGGATTTCCAGATGTTCTACTATGCCCTCTGTGAATATCAGGAGGTCATCCTGGTTGCACACACAGTGCGGAATGCCTTGTAACATTTTGTTATTCCGCAACTCCCTGGTCAACTTGTCCTTTCCCACCCAAACCACCCCCTCCCCAGCAACTTTCCCCTGCAACCACAGGAGATGCAACTTCTGTCCCTTTACCTCCCCCCTCGACTCCATCCAAGGATCCTGACAGTCGTTCATACCGCTAGGGTGTAAGCTACCCAAGCAAAATATGAGATGTGTTCGTCCAATTTGTGCTGGGCCTCGCTCTGGCAATGGAGGAGGCTCAGGACAGAAAGGTCAGATTGGGAATGGGAGGAGGAGATAAAGTGCTGAGCAACCGGGAGATCAAGTAGGTTAAGGCGGACTGAGCTGAGGTGTTCAGCGAAATGATCGCCGAGCCTGCGCTTGGTCTCGCCGGTGTACAGAAATTGACACCTGGAACTGAGGATACATTAGATGGGGTTGGAGGAGGTGCAAGTGAACCTCTGCCTCGCATTGGCTTCTCTAACTTCAAATAGCCCTTGCTTTCACTCTCTCTTCATCCCCTCCACCTTCCCAGTTCTCTGACCAGTATTACTGTCTCCGACTACATTCTATCTCTGTCCCGTCCACTCCCCTGTCATCAGTCTGAAGAAGGGTCTCGACCCGAAACGTCATCCATTCCTTCTCTCTAGTGATGCTGCCTGTCCCGCTGAGTTACTCCAGCATTTTGTGTCTACATAGTGATACTTGATGTTTGGATACTCCAGATTCATAAACATCTTCGTACAGCCACACAAAAAAGAATCACATTGACTACATTATGAAAGTAACCTTAGCCTGATTAGATCCTGGGCAGAGGATACCTGGACAATTTTCACACGCTTGGATAGATGTTACGTTTTAACTAGCGGTGCAGTAATTTTGGAGCACAAGTCTTCAGACTCACACAGCTGGGATGGTGTCTTGTCCCATGACTTTTGTTCTATGCCATGCTTTCAACAGCATCTTGATATCATGTAGCGTGAATTGAATTGGCTTAAAAATAACTTTAATGATGCTTGGAATCCCCAGGGAAACAGAGATGCATCATCCATTCATCCTCATCTGGGTGAATATCGCTGGGCATGGCTAAGCCTTGTATTTAGCTTTCAATTGCTGAGTAATCTATGCTTGAGTTTGGGGAGCCCCCTATTGGTTTAATTATCCATCATTCACTAGGCTGTTAATATCGCAGCAATGTTGCAATTTGTAATGCCTTCACAATTCCACCCACTAGCATGTCCCAGCACATGCTGACACCATACCACCATATCTTTAATTAGTCATTATAAGCAATCAGGCATAGATCAGGGCATCTGAATGATGATATATCCACACATTGTAATTCACCATGAGCCACTGGGAAATTGCCCCCCGAGATATTTGACCATCATGTCTGGAAATTTACTTAATGTTATAGAAAAGTATCTAAGTCATCTAAGCATATAAGAAAGAGGAACAATTTACTGTCACCTTTTTGTTTTTTAAACATCACACATTACTTGGCATTTGGCTACTTCAAACAAGGCTAAGAAAATTTAGCATTTAAATTTGCCTTCTCGTGCATCTATTGTCTTTTTTAAAACAATGACAATATATAATTGCATCTCAGCTAATTGAGCAGTTAATTTCCCTGCCTTGATGAAAACATCTAAATCCTTACTTCCCAACAACAGCAAGATGAGGAAGCAGGCAGCAGAGACTTTACATAGAATTAAGCAATGCTATCTATATTGCCGCAACTTAAAACTGTTTGCAAATCCTTTGAATGAATTAACATAGACATTATGGGGTGATCTTTATACTAAATACTTTTAGAATACTGCTTATTTTTAGAATGAAAATCTGAAATGACTTTTATTTCACATACATTGTCGGTTAATATTTTTGAGTGTGCACTTTAACCAATATTTTTTTGCAAAAGCTGTCCTATCTCCCTACCGTATTTTAAGAGCCGGTATTTTTCTCCATATATTTATATTTGTAAAAAGTAGGGTTTTGTGTACAGTTCATTAGTTAGTTTATTTCATCTCCTGAATATTATGAATTACTTCAAATCTATATTAATCAATCATGTCTTAAATCAACAGGTAATGGAAATTGACCCTTATAAAATTCATATCACTACCCAAAAATCTAAGAATAAAAATTTGCTCTCCAAATTTGTGAAAAAAAATAAATACAACATGCTAAAGAAACAAATTTTATCTTTTAATTTTTGAACTGCCGTTTCTCGATCCATGTACAGATGATGTAACTGTTTTTTGTACCAGATGAAAGGTCCAGTTTGCTGTCTCATAGTTATTTCTTTGAATTGTCTATATTATTTACCCAGAAATTGTATGAAAACTTAATGACTATGTAAAGGAATTTTACTGGACATCAAACTCTATTTTACGAGATTTGATGCTGGAGAAAAGCATAATGTGTTTGATGAATGTATGGGACTTGCTGTGTGAAATAAGGATACTAGAGACAATATTAAAGCAAGTTCTCAAGTTGCCCAATCAGGTGCTTGGGCATTTTATTTTCATCGTAGTGAAGTAATAATTAATATGGAAGACTGCCAAGTGTATGGACAGAAGGTTGGACGGAACAATGTGCCATTAAATAAAATGGTTCTTCAAGCTAAGATCAAGAGCTTGTATGATTTTAGTGAAAGTACAAAATGAAACCTTTCCTGGCAAGTAAGGGTTGGTTTGACAACAATTTAACTTGCATAATATTAAACTAAGTAGTGAACTTGCCAGTTTTCATGTCAAAGCTGTGGTGAATTATCCTAGTGATTTGATGATCATTGATGAAGAAGGATACATGCCAGAACATGTGTTTATTGTAATATGCATTTGATTAGCTGGGGTTTCTCCCACCTTTTTTGGAAACACATGTCCTGACAGAACAGAACATTCAAGAGAAGACTGCACCATGTTTTAAAGCTTTCACATATCATCTGTTGCTACTTGTGATAGGCAGTTCTGTTGGTGATTTTAAGTTAAAATCTGTTCTTATGTTGAGCTTTGAAAATCCCAGAGTTATCAAAGGTTATGCAAAACTTAACTTACCTGTAACTTGGCACTCAAACAGGAAATGTGGATGATTGAATATTGTTCAAGTCTGCTTCATCAACTATTTCTGCTTTGCTATGGAAAAGTATTGTGCCAAATGTAACATATCCAACAAAACATTGCTCATTCCAGATAAGGCACCCACTGAATGTAATCAATTTTTCCAATAACGTGAAAGTTGATGACTTGCCCAAGAACACAACAGCCGTATTACAGCCAAAGGCATAATTGCAAATTTCAAGATATTTAACAACACCTTTTAAGTAATTGATCAGTGCAACTCATGGAGAATGAAAACCAGTAGTTTAGGAAATCTATAGAGGCAAGTAACTGCAGATGTTGATTTACCAAAAAAAGGCACAAAGTGCTTGAGTAACCTAGCTGGTCATGCAGCATCTCTGGAGGATATAGATGTTGCCTAACCCACTGAATTACTCCAGCACTTTGTTTCAAGAAATGTGGATGCTTTGACATGAATGCAGCAGAGTGGTGAGATAGAGATCTCACTTCCAACTGATGCTGGGTTTTAAGACATCATCAGAGAAGATGTGACTTAGATGCTGGAATCTTGTGAAAATTTGTCGAATGGAGATCTTATAGACAATTGATGCAGGGGTAGGCCATTCGGCCCTTCAAGCCAGCACCGCCATTCAATGTGATCTTGGCTGATCATCCCCAATCAGTACCCCGTTCCTGCCTTCTCCCCATATCCCCTGACTCTGCTATCTTTAAGAGCCCTATCGAGCTCTCTCTTGAAAGTATCCAGAGAACTGGCCTCCACCGCCCTCTGAGGCAGAGAATTCCACAGACTCACAACTCTCTATGAGAAAAAATGTTTCCTTGACTCCGTTCTAAATGGCTTACCCATTATTCTTAAACTGTGGCCCCTGGTTCTAGACTCCCCCAACATCGGGAACATGTTTCCTGCCTCTAGCGTGTCTAAACCCTTAATAATCTTATATGTTTCAATAAGATCACCTCTCATCCTTCTAAAATCCAGCGTATACAAGCCCAGCCGATCCAGTCTCTCAGCATAGGACAGTCCCACCATCCCGGGAATTAACCTTGTAAACCTACGCTGCACTCCCTCAATAGCAAGAATGCCCTTCCTCAAATTAGGGGACCAAAACTGCACACAATACTCCAGATATGGTCTCACTAGGGCTCTATACAACTGCAGAAGGATCTCTTTGCTCCTATACTCAACTACTCTTGTTATGAAGGCCAACATGCCATTCGCTTTCTTCACTGCCCTCTGTACCTGCATGCTTACTTTAATTGACTGATGAACAAGGACCCCCAGATCTCTGTGTAGATGCTGCTGCACCCGCTGAGTTTCTCCAGCATTTTTGTTTACCTTCGATCTTCCAGCATCTGCAGTTCCTTCTTGAACACAACCCCCAGATCTCGTTGTTCTTCCCCTTTTCCCAACTTGACACAATTTAGATAGTAATCTAACTTCCTGTTTTTGCTACCAAAGCGGATAACCTCACATTTATCCACATTAAACTGCATCTGCCATGCATCTGCCCACTCACCCGACCTGTCCAAGTCACCCTGCATTCTCATAGCATTCTCCTCACAGTTCACACTGCCATCCAGCTTTGTGTCATCTGCAAATTTGCTAATGTTACTTTGAATCCCTTCATCTAAATCATTGATGTATATTGTAAATGCTGTGGTCCCAGCACCGAGCCGTGCACTGCCTGCCATTCTGAAAGGGACCCATTAATCTCTACTCTTTGTTTCCTGTCTGCCAACCAATTTTCTATCCATGTCAGCACTCTGCCCCCAATACCATGTGCCCTAATTTTTTTGCCCCCTAATCTCCTATGTGGGACCTTATCAAATGCTTTCTGAAAGTCCAGGTACACTACATCCACTGGCTCTCCCTTGTCCATTTTCCTAGTTACATCTTCAAAAAATTCCAGAAGATTAGTCAAGCATGATTTCCCTCTTCGTAAATCCATGCTGACTCGGACCGATCCTGTTACTGTTATCCAAATGTGCCGCTATTTCATCTTTTATAATTGACTCCAGCATCTTCCCCACCACCGATGTCAGGCTAACTGGTCTATAATTCCCTGTTTTCCCTCTCCCGCCTTTCTTAAAAAGTTCGATAACATTAGCTACCCTCCAATCCACAGAAACTGATCCTGAATCTATAGAACATTGGAAAGTGATCACCAATGTGTCCACGATTTCTAGAGCCACTTCCTTAAGCACCCTGGGATGCAGACCATCAGGCCCTGGGGATTTATCAGCCTTCACTCCTATCAGTCTACCCAACATCATTTCCTGCCTAATGTGGATTTCCTTCAGGTCCTCCGTCACCCCAGATCCTTTGGCCACTAGTATATCAGGAAAATAGTTTGTGTCCTCCTTGGTGAAGCTGAATCCAAAGTACCTGTTCAACTCATCTGCAATTTCCTTGTTCCCTATAATAAATCTTATGTTGGAGCCAGGATGAGCAAGAGGCCAATGAAATTAAAAACCTAATCCAACTAATGACAAACTGCCAACCATATGTTTTAACATTCATTAATCAGTTTGTGGTTATCCTTCGTGCTAATGATCTAAATTAAGAACATCGTCTGAAGATTGGACGATTACCGCATGACGTCACGAATTGTTACAAGGAAATATATAAGGAGAAGGTGTGCTGCAAATAATAAACAACTCCCGACACCACCTCCTTTCAGATAACTAAGTATTTTTGTACACCAAAGGGGCTGCACGGTGGCACAGCGTAGAGTTGCTGTCTTACAGCGCCAAAGACCCGGGTTCGATCCTGTACACGGATGCTGTCTGTATGGAGTTTTCTCGTGACCTGCGTGAGTTTTCTCTGGGTGCTCTGGTTTCCTCCCACACTCGAAAGAGTGTGGGAGGAATTGCAGACTAATTGGCTTAGTAAATTTATAAATTGTCCCTAGTGTGTGTTGGTCAGGGTTAGTGTGCGTGGGCCGAAGGGCCTGTTTCCGCGCTGTAGCTCTAAACTAAACTGCTATCTGTTAGTAATATTATTAAACAATCTTATTTTATTTTCTATGCATTTAAAAGTATCTCTCCATTTATATCAGTAGGGAGCAAAACAGCCCATATAATATGTGATTTGATGGTGAGGGAAATAGAGTTTGCAATGCTGAAATTCGCAACATTCATTGTCCATTTCCTTCCAGATGCTGCCTGACCTACTGAGTTCCACTTGCAGCTCTCCCCCTTTTTTTTTTTTACCTCTCTGCTCACTTTTTCTAAATTCTTCATGACTCATAGAGACTACTGCTTAACAGCCTGTGATCCATGGTTTGTCCTTAACTTGATGCTGCCTGTTTCGAGCTTGCAAGTTCTCCCTGTGATCATGTCCATTCCTTCCAGGTGCTCTGGTATCCTCTCGTATCCTCCCAATAATATGCCCATTAATAGGTTAATTGGTCACTGTTAATTACCCTTGAGTTGTAGAATCTGGTGGCAGTGACGGGAATTTAAAAACTCGGATTAATGTAGGATTATTGTAAAATAATGATTGATGGTCAGCACAGACTCAATGGGCTGCTCAATATTATTACAATATTATATTTCTGACTTCTTTCTGAACCCACTTCTCCAAGGAGGTCAACCACAACTTTTCTATTCTCAGTTTATACTGTAACCCGTGTCACTCTGGAAGCATTCTTGTAAATGTCATCTTCTCCTCTCAAGGTACTTCCCGTCTTTTGGAAAGTGTGGTGACCACAACTGGGAGCCTGTGCTTTACCTGAGCTGCTGTAGGAAGATCTGCCACTGAAGATCTACCACTGAAGATGATTGTGAACCCTGCCATGGATACATATATTACTTCTTTTATGGTAACATTGGGAAGCTGTTTCCCTAAATATTGCTATTCGTCTTTTGCATGGCTACTCTCTCTGATAGCATTTCATTATCTTTCAAAGATGATTTCTTCTTTTTCTGAATTGTCATTTTCAGCAAAAAATTATTCTTAACACACACATTCCTTGATTTGAAGATAAGACACAAAAAGCTGGAGTAACTCAGCAGGTCAGACAGCATCTCTGGAGAAAAGAAATAGGTGACGTTTCGGGTCAAGACCTTTTTGCCCCAAATGTCGCCTATTCCTTTCCTCCAGAGATGCTGCCTGTCCCGCTGAATTACTCCAGCTTTCTGTGTCTATCTTCGGTTTAAACCATCACCTGCAATTCCTTCCTACACATTACTTGATTTGGTCCCCTTTTGAATCAACCATCCTAAGAACTAACATATGCTCGAAGATTACACTTTTTTAGGTTTGTTCTTAGAATGCAGTTTTCAAAACAAGATGTCATTTTACTGATTTTTTTTTACACATATTAGAATTTCTGGAACATGTAACATGTGTTGGTTTAGTTAACTTTATCCATAACAGTTCCGTAAGAACAGAATTAAAGATGCGTTTACCTTTTGCGCATGGATATAGCATACTTCTACAGTAGTCAGAAATTCCCACCCTCTAATATTGACACAAAGTTTATAATTCTGATATTTGAATTTGAACTTAATCTCGAAGCCTGATCCCAGAGATTGAACTAGTTTAGAATAAAATCCTTAGTTAATTTTTAAATTGATAACCTGCTTAGGCTGCTTCTAAAACTAAATTACAACTTGAAAGATTGAAATTTAAATTTAGTGAATATTCATATTTGTGCTTTTTGCACACACTTGTTTTATCCATAACAACTCACACAAATATCCTTGACTTTTTCTATATCCCGATCTTAAAGTTTCCACCTCTGCTCGATACGGCTTTAGCTACTAGGTCCTTAAGTTCTGGCATTCCACGACAAAAATTCTTAATTTGTCTGAATGGCTCAACTAGAAATAATGTACATAAATGCACATTTCCTGCATGTAATTGAACTATGTTATATACTGTATCAGGGACATATTTTGTGTTTGTGTTTGTGCCATCGCCCGGTGGGGAATCGCCTCAGCGCAGAGGGAGAAGAGGAGCGAAGAGACTGCAGCCCTAAGATTTTTGCCTCCACCACAGTGAGGAGGTGCTTGGAGGATACACTGTGGTGGATGTTAATTTGTGTTTAGTGTTGTTTATTATTGTATGATTGTATGTATGACTGCAGGCACGAAATTTCGTTCAGACCGTAAGGTCGGAATGACAATAAAGGAATTCAATTCAATTCAATTCAATTCAATTCAATATTTAAGGAGGATGTGGTGTGATAGGTGTATACTGCGTCATGGACATTTTGAATGAGGATGTGGTGACATACAATAGGTGCATGCTAAATGTAAGCACTTTTATTCCTTGATTAAATGAAAATAAGGAAATTTGTAAAATCCATCTATGGACAAGTCTTTAACAATGCTTTTTGCACGAGTGCAATTTATCATTTATAGTTCATTGTATTGATACAGGACTTGGTGCATCATATTCTGGCAGATTAATTATTGCCTATGCAAAATAGACTAAATATCCCAATAGCTCAAATATTCCATTCTAATCTTGTATGCCTAATATTAGCTATTATTAACTAACTAGTTTCTGAGAATGACAATGTGTTCATGCAGGCATATGCTTTTATGCGGAATTTTTTTGCCTGTCTAGCGATCATACAATATTGGTTTGACAACTCTCCCAAGCAGAAGCTGGGACCAATTTTGAACTGAGTTCGCTGCACAATAAAGTATGTCATATTTACATTCAATATTAAGATATTGAACATAAAAAATTAAGTTTCTCCAACAAACTTTATGATATAGTGAAGAATTGGCACTGTTCAACACTAATTATTTATGTTATCTTCTCGATTACAGTTTCACTCCTGCAAGCAGTAACAGCAGTGAGGTGTCATTTGTCAACATCTGCTGTTCTTTTGAACAGGGACCTGGTTCATAGTTGACTGCTGCTGGCATGAGATGCAGCTCTCACAAAGGTCACAGGGACTTGTAATTGCACATCAAAAACAGTACAGTTTTTGAAGATATTATTTCTCTTTGTTGAGGCAGTTTCAATCTACAGTAAGTACTTCAAACAAATTAGCACATGGCACAAAATTCTCTGGATACTGCCATGCCTTCTTCACTCAAGGTGTGTCTGCAATTAAAGTGAGTCCTTCTGAAATGGTCAACCAACCAGTCTAGTGTGTACCGTACAAATACACTTACTTTGCTGACACTCAATGAATTTGAAGCGTACTCAACTCCAGCATAAACGGTGAACATTTGACTGCAATAAATGAATGAATGAATAAGTTTATTGGCCAAGTATTCACATACAAGGAATTTGCCTTGGTGCTCTGCCCGCAATTGACAACATGACATACAATGACAGTTAGGAATGACACGTAAAACATTAAACATTAATAATAAAACATTATTGATTAGACATGTGAATTAAATAAAATACTAGAGCAAAAGGAGACTACAGATTGTTGATTATTGAGTTGAGCTACTACTCGTGGGGAAAAAGCTTTTATGTCTGGCTGTGGCAGCTTTATTGTTAAATTTCTAAACTCTGAAATAAAATCTATTGCAGAAACAATTGTGCAATTGTGTAGAACATCTTGATTTTTTTTCTAAACAAGCAAGCAGCTAATTGAAAAGCAACCAAATCAGATGCTATAATTTGAATTTACTTTTACCTTTACAATATGATTCCAGCTGCCATTTTAATTTCTCATACAGCTGATGAATACTCTTTATACTAAAACCCTGATGATTGTGATGTGAATAAATGTGTAAACTGTATTTTTTTTAACTGGATTAGGGCCCAGATTTTATTGTTGTGATGAAAGCAAAACTATCTTCAATTGCCAAGATTACCTTGTTAAATTAGCAAAATTCTTAGCTGAATACCCATAGTTGAATACAATAATGCTGACATGAGTACTGTGAGTGATACTCTGCTCCTCCACATGCTGCACGTTTGAAGTCCTCATGGATGGGTGCATTTTATTCAGCTCCTTAATTGGCCAGCCATTTAACATTTTACATACAATCTTTGCTGCAAAATACATGAACATTTTGAATTGGGTATAATGACACAATAGGTAATAATTACTGTTAAACTACCATTCTGTCCCTGTCAAGTTAATTTAAGATTAATCCCCAAAATAATTATATTAAATTCTGTATTTATATTATTTGTAAATTTTTACCATAATTTCATATGTATTGTGGTATTATGCAATAATAGTGTAAGGCTGAGCAGAGGGGCACTAGGACCCTGCCAGAAGCCAGGCTCCAGTAACCGGATGTGTCTGGAACCCAGGGTGTGGGCAGTTAGAGAGAGAGGCCTGGGCTTACACGAGGCTGTTGCAGTTGCTGCTGTTATTGTACAGATTAAAGGTATACTCTGTTTACGTCGTCGTACGAGCCTTATTACAAGCATAACTCGACATGGTGCCAGAACTGGGAGACTTGTAAGCAAGAAAATATATAAAGAAGAAGAGGACGGTGTATTGTTTTGGCGGGAAATAGGAGACGAGCTGGCAGATATGGCCCAACTTACACCCACTGCTACGTTCACAATACAACCTCCAGAGCCATTCGATTTTACCAAGCCTCAAGAATGGGAGAGTTGGATCAGGAGATTCGACCGCTTTCGGCTTGCAAGCAATTTAAACGCGACGTCGGCAGAAAACCAGGTGAACACGTTAGTGTATTGCATGGGCGATGAAGCAGAAGATGTGCTAAAGGGGCTAACGCTAACTGCAGATGAGAGGAGGGTGTACACGGATGTCAAGGCAGGCTTTGATGCATTTTTTGTGCCTAAAAAGAATCTATGAAAGAGCCAAGTTCAATCAGCGTGTGCAACTGCCAGGAGAAACGGTGGATTCCTTCATCACTGCTCTATACGGATTAGCCGAACACTGCAACTATGGACAGTTACAGAACGAGCTGATCCGCGACAGGTTAGTGGTTGGGCTGAGAAACGTCTCATTGTCCGAAAAGCTACAGCTAGACAGAGACCTAACCCTTGAAACTGCTATAACAAAGACAAGGCAGTCTGAAGAAGTTAGACGACAGCGGTTTGACTTAAGAGGAGAAAATAGCGGTGCTAGCAAGTGCTCAAATGTTGATGCTGTGCATGCTAAAAGCTACAGAAAACCCAAATTTCCCTCAAAGCCTCAGCCACAAGCACAAACACCAGGCAAAAATAAATTTAATACACAGCCACAGCCAGGTTCAAAGGCCTGCTATAGATGTGGAAAAATGCCCTCGCATGGAAAATTGGAATGCCCTGCTAAAGATGCTGCGTGTCACAACTGTGGCAAAAAGGGACATTATGGCAAAGTGTGCAGAAACGGTGCTAAATCTCTCAATGCTGTCACTACAGAGGAAGAAGAGAGCTTTTTCCTGGGATCCGTGGATGCTGGAAAAGACCCGTGGACGGTGCAGCTACAAGTGAGACAAAAAAAAGTGTGCTTTAAAATAGATACAGGTGCTGATGTCACCGCCATGCCAGCGGAGGTGTACCATGACATTACAGGGGGGCATGATGTGAAGTGCCTGGCAGTGTCGACACGCCCATTGTTTGGGCCAGGGGGCAATGCACTCTCTGTCCTGGGCGTAGCCAGAGAAACACTGCGCAGAGGCAACAAGACAGCCATAGAGGACATTTATGTAGTAAAAGACCTCCACACTGCACTGTTGGGAAGACCTGCCATAGAAAGGCTTCAGCTTGTGTGCAGGGTTGACGGCATCACCTTGGAATCTGTGAGACAACAATATCCGAAGCTGTGTAGCGGCTTGGGTCTTGTTCGGAGGCCATACTCAATTAAATTGAAGCCAGAGGCTGTGCCCTTCTCTCTCCACACGCCACGCAGAGTCCCTCTGCCGCTTATGGGAAAAGTGAAGGAGGAGATAGACCGTATGGAGAAGATGGGCGTAATCACCAAGATTGAGGAGCCGACTGATTGGTGTGCCGGGATGGTGGTGGTGCTGAAAAAAACAGGTGATGTTCGCATTTGTGTGGACTTCACAATGATGAATGGATCAGTATGCAGAGAAAAGTTTATCCTACCTTCTGTAGAGCACACTCTGGGCATGCTAGCTGGGGCAACAGTATTCAGCAAATTAGATGCCAACATGGGCTTTTGGCAAGTACCATTGACAAAAGAGTCTGCCAAATACACCACCTTCATCACGCCTTTTGGGCGCTACTATTTTAACCGTCTACCCTTTGGCATAGCATCAGCCCCCGAGCACTTTCAAAGGATGATGATGACAGAAGTGACCGGTGGCCTGGAGGGGGTACTGTGTCATATGGATGACATCCTGGTCTGGGGACAGACGCAGGAGGAGCATGATGTGCGGCTACATGCGGTGCTAGAGAAGGCACAAAAGGCCGGCATTACGCTCAACATGGACAAATGTGAGCTCACACGCCACACAGTCAGATTCCTGGGTCATGTAATTTCAGCAGATAGAGTGAAGCCAGATCCAGAGAAGACGAGAGCAGTACAAGAGATGGATGCACCCAAAAATGTCAGCGAACTCAGGAGTTTTCTGGGCATGGTCAATCAGCTGGGCCGCTTCTTGCCAAACCTGGCTGAAAAAGACAAAGTGCTACGAGACCTGCTGTCCAAGAAGAACCACTGGTACTGGGGGACAGAGCAGCAGGCCGCCTTTGATCAGTTAAAAACAGAGCTGTCATCCACACCAGTGCTCACATTATATAACCCGAACAGTGCTCTAAAGATCTCTGCTGATGCCTCTTCCTTTGGCCTGGGGGCAGTCCTGCTGCAGAAGAGCGATGCCATGTGGTCACCTGTGGCATATGCGTCCAGGGCAATGACACCAACAGAGCAGCGCTATGCTCAAGTAGAAAAGGAGGCATTGGCTGCGACGTGGGCATGTGAAAGGTTCAGCTGTTTCATCCTGGGAAGACCATTTGAGCTGGAAACTGACCACAAGCCGTTGGTGAGTCTGCTGGGAGGGAAAGCTTTGGATGACCTCCCACCAAGAATCCAAAGATTTAGGATGAGACTCATGAGGTACAGCTATACAGTAGATCATGTCCCTGGCAAAAGCCTGTGGACAGCCGACACCTTATCTCGTGCTCCTCTGAGAGCCGCAAGAACACACACAGACACAAGCCTACTAGAGGACACCAACATCTATGTAGACTCTGTCATCAGCAACATTCCTGTCAGTGGAGATTATCTGAGCAGCCTACGGGAGCACCTACAGGCAGACAGCACATGCTCTGCACTGATGGAGTACTGCACAGACGGCTGGCCCGACAAAAGCCAACTGCAGGGAGTGCTGAGACATTACTGGGCTGATAGAGCAGTGCTGACTGTGCACGATGGGCTGCTGCTGCGGGGCACGAGGCTCGTCATCCCATCAGCCTTACAAGGTGATGTGCTGCAGAGACTACATGAGGGACACCTGGGGGTAACAAAGTGCAGGGGCCGGGCCAAACAGACGGTATGGTGGCCAGGACTCAGCAGCCAGCTGAATGACATGGTGCTGAAATGTAGAACCTGCATCCAAGAGCGAAGGAACGTCAAAGAGCCGCTGATGCCAACGGAGATGCCAGACAGGCCTTGGCAAACCTTGGGAGCTGACCTATTCACGCTGAAAAACAAGACTTATCTATTAGTCGTAGATTATTTCTCAAGATATGTGGAAGTTGCGCTACTATCACCCACAAGGTCCACAGATGTGGTGGTGCACCTGAAATCCATATTTGCTCGTCATGGAATTTGTGAATTTCTTAAAAGTGACAATGGGCCCCAGTTCTCAGGTAGCCACTTTAAATCCTTTGCAGCAGAGTATGGCTTTATGCACATCACGAGCAGCCCCAGGTTTCCTCAGAGCAATGGGGAGGCGGAACGCGCTGTACAAACCGTGAAAAACTTGCTAACAAAGGCGTCAGACCCATATCTTGCATTGCTGGCCTACAGAGCAACCCCTCTACGGAACGGCTATAGCCCAGCCGAGCTGTTGATGGGGCGCCGCCTCCGCACTACAGTTCCTGCCCTTCCAACCCTGCTGAATCCAGTTTTGCCTGACTACAACGCGCTGGGGGCCAAAGAAAGGGAGAAGAGGTGGAACGACGCAAGATCCTTTGACAAGAGGCACGGAGCGAGAAATCTGGAGCCACTAATACCTGGGGAGGATGTGTGGATCACCGATGCACGAGTCCAGGGCAAAGTGCTATCTACACACAATACCCCTCACTCTTATATCATCCAGGTGCCTCAGGGCACACTGAGGAGGAACCGGCAGCACTTGGTGCCGCTGCAGACCAACAGTGAGGTAGTCGACGCGGATGAGCCACCGGTGGGGTGGGAGAAGAGCCAGCTCCACCAGACCCAGCTCCACCAGTGACAGCATCACCCAGCGGAGAGGGCCCCACCACAGAGACTGTGCGGACAAGGTGTGGGAGAGAGGTTAGAAAGCCGAAGAGACTTGATTTGTGATTTATTGATCTGTTTTCTACAATAAAGAAAAAGAGAGAGTGAAATGTGATGTGAAAATGTTCTGTAAACCTGTTACATTTACCTGAAACCTGAAAGAATAGTTCACAGTATGGTAACGTGTAAGTTATTTTATTTCTATTTTGCATGCTTAGATCAGGGACAGGTCTTCCAGCAAAAGGGCAGAATAAACCCCTTAAGACCTGCAGAGACAAAGGTAGTCCACCCTTTGTTCTCAAAGAAAGGGAGATGTGGTATTATGCAATAATAGTGTAAGGCTGAGCAGAGGGGCACTAGGACCCTGCCAGAAGCCAGGCTCCAGTAACCGGATGTGTCTGGAACCCAGGGTGTGGGCAGTTAGAGAGAGAGGCCTGGGCTTACACGAGGCTGTTGCAGTTGCTGCTGTTATTGTACAGATTAAAGGTATACTCTGTTTACGTCGTCGTACGAGCCTTATTACAAGCATAACTCGACATGTATGGAGCACACTTTATCTTTAATAATGATACAATTGAGGTAGTAAGAAATTATCTTGGGACAGAAAATTAGGAAGTAGAATTCCAATATGAGAATTTGTGAGACAATAAAAAAAAATTGGCAAGCTCATCAACAGCAGATTTTCTGTTATAGTATAAATCAGAGGATTGTTTAGCAATGGTGTAACAGTTATTGTAGGGGGTCTTCAATCTTCTAGTAGACTTCTCCTTTCGTATCCTTCTTCCATGTTTCAAATCTTGACATCGCTGTCATCGTCCGTCCTGAAAAGGACGCAGGTTTCCGGCGCCAATCAGTGGGAGCCATCACTTGTTGCAATAGATGATGGTGGTAGCAGAATTAGCTCAGGATACTTCCAGTTTCCAGCCCCGTGACATGGACGCTTCTGCTATGGAGCCTTCAAGTAGACTGACAAATTAGCAAAAGTAGATTAGAGAATTTAGAAGAATTCATTGGATGCATTCTGGGCAGTGATCCAGAGGACTACATATGGAATCAACAATGTATTTCAGTTAATTACTAATTTCAGTATAAGAAATATGCTATGAAAAGAGATCACACATTATAGGATTTCACATTGAGTTTATGATTAAATTTGAAACTAAAACCAAATTAGTTCAAGGAAAGATAATTGTAGGTTTATGCTGTATAGTTGTCCAATGTTTTTGTTGATGAGTAAGAAGATGTAATTTAACAGGAATGAAGAGAGTGGGTCTTGGTTTATTATTAGCATCTGCACTGAGATACAGTGAAAAGCTTTTGTTTTTCGCTGTTATTCAGATCCTATTCTCTTTAATCAGATAATTTAATACATGAATACAATAAAGCCAAACACTAATACAATAGGTTGAGCAAAGAGAAAAATCCCAGAGTGCAGAATATAGTTTTCAGCATTGAGGCATTACAGTTCCAGAAAAAAAGTCAGATGTCTGTAATTAGATATATTGGAGGATTGGAACTACACCTTAGTTTATGAGAGTACCACAAAAGTGTGGTAACAGAGGGAAAGAAGCTGTTCATGAATTGGTGGTTTATGCTTTCAAGCATTTGTATCTTCTGCATGACGGAGCGGATTAAAGTGGGAATGACTTACTTAGACTTAAGGGTCTGTCCCACTTGGGCGTCATTTACACACGCGTCATGTCGTGACACGTGCATTGTGCGCGCATGGCGCATAATGAGGCGTGGTGCCATAGGTAATGGCGCGCAGTAGCGCGCGGTGCCCCAGGATTTGGGGATTCTCAAAATCCTCGCGTGCCACCCGCGTGACGCGCAAATGACGCCCAAGTGGGACAGGCCCTGTAGTTCCTCTCATACTGTTGAGTGCATTGGGCAGCAGGCTTTTGCCATTGTGTGTGATCACGTGCAATGTCTTCCACCCTCGATAAGTTAGCGTCCCGGGATTCCAAATCCTTCTGGAATGTTCGCCTCCATGTGAGTTTTGGTCGGCCTCTTTTTCTTCTTCCGTCAGGTTGCCATGTAATTGATATCTTAGGTACACGTTCAGGTGACATTCTGAGTACATGTCCTGCAAGTTTCATCCTGCGTACCTCTATATCCTGGCTGAGAGGCTTTGTTGCAGTTTCCCTGTAGATCTCCTCGTTTCTGATTTGGTCTCTGTAGCTAGTCTTCAGGATCTTACTCAAGCAGCGTTGTTGGAATGCATCCAATTTCTTTTTCATCTTCACATTGATTTTCCATGTCTCACTGGCATAGAGGGCTGTAGGGAGGACTACGGACTGGAAGGGTTTGACTTTTAGCATCTTGGATATCCCGCCACTAGACTATATTGGCTGCATTCTTCTGAAGACTGATGCAGCTTTACCAATTCGGGAGTTGATGTTGACCTCTACATCTCCATCTGCTGTGAACATGCTGCCAAGATAGGTAAATCTTGTGGCGTTTTCCGTAGGTTCCCCATTGATTATCAGTTGGTCTATTGGCTGCTGGTCTCCAGTCTGCATGGTCTTAGTCTTCTGGCAGCTGATCTTTAATCCAACCTTTGATGCATTCTCCTGGGAATGACCGGGTTATAAATGGCTCTTGATTATTTGGTCCATTTTCCTAAGGCAGTGTAAAGTCTAGATGCAGACAATGGTTGGAAGTCTGGTCTGTGATGGATACAATTCACAATTCAAATCCACAATTATCTACAGTTTCTTGTGGTTTTACACAGTGCTGTACCAAAATCAAGCTATGATGAAACCTGATAGAATGCTTTCTACCGTGCATCTGTAGAAGTTGGCAAGAGTTATTGGAAACATGCTGAATTTCCTTGGTCCCCCAAGGAAGTAGAGACGTTGCTGTGCTTTGTGGCCGCAGCTTCAGTGTAGCTGGTCCAGAACAGATTGTTGGTAATATTTATGCCGAGGAACCTGAAGCTCCAAACTATTTCCACTTCAGCACCATTGAATGGAGCATGTACTCCACCATTCTTCCTGAAGTCAATAACTAGCTCATTTGTCTTGCTAACATTGAGGGAGAGGTTGTTAACCTGACACCATGTTACTTTGCTCTCTATCACGTTGTTGTACTCCATCCCGTCACTGCTAGAATTCCAACCCACTGCAAACTGCAAATAGTGGCGATGGTATCATCTGCAAACTTGTAGATGGTGTGAGAGCAAAATTTGGCTGCACTGCCATGAGTCTATAGGGATAGAAGGTGCTGAAATCACATCCTTAATGTGCAGCAGTATTAAGAATTATTGTGGAGGATGTATTGTCGCTATTCTCATTGATGTAGTCTATTGGTCAGAAAGTTGAGGATTCAGTGGCAGAGGGGGTTGCTGACTCCTAGGTGCATCAACTCTAATGACATGTTAGCTGATGTTTGATGGAGCTAGGGGGCAATGTTATAAACATACAAGAATATACTCAAGTTCATACGCGAGTGTGAATTAATTGGATCATTAAAATATTTCGTGCACTGTATCCAAGAAAATGTTACAGAAGTTCTGCAGCTGACCATCTGAGATATTTCCAGCCATGCCTTTTGTTCAGCAGTATGTTTTTTTCCTCTTTACTTCAGACTTTGGAGATACAGTGCGGAACCAGGCCCTTCGGGCCACTGAGTCTATGCTGACCAGCGATCACTTCGTACAATAATACTATATTACGTACTAAGGACAAATTACAATTTTACCAAAGCCAATTATCTTACAAACCTGTATGTCCTTGGAGTGTGGGAGGAAACCGGAGCACCCAGAGAAAACATACGCGGTCACAGGAAGAATGTACAAACTCCGTACAGACAGTATCCGTAGTCAGGATCGGACCTGGATCTCTGGCACTGTAAAGCAGCAGCTCTACTGTTATGCCACTGTGCTGCCCTCTTGTTACTGGTAATTAGCATTCTCCCGCTAGTCCCAGGCGCCCACATCAGGTAGGGGATCAGTAAAGAAGAATGCGACTTTTGATTGTCTCTATTCCATTTTGAGAATATTTCTCCTGTGTTTACAGCTCCCAAGGTCTTGCTAAAACAACCTTTAACTTGCACATTAAACATTGGAATTGAAAACATCATATGAGTTCTCACAATATCTGCTGCCACACCTAAGCATGCCCAAGTATGCAAGGGTAAGAGTGGGCCACTTGGCATTAAAACTGAGTGTACTATTCACTGTGATTATGGGTAATTTACTCTAGGCCTCAAACCCTCTTTGTCTGTTCTACACAGCCAAATTCCTTACTTTCATCCAATTGGTTTAAATCCTAGTTATGTGATTCACCTGGTCGCCGATCACATCACAGTTCAAGTGAAGCCCATTACAATGGAAAAGCTTTTTTTTACCCCTCAATACTTGGGTTAGTGCTTCATGGAGATGAAGGAAGTTCAGCAGGTCTCCAATGACTCTCACTAACTTTTACTGATGCATTGTAGAATGCATGCCATTGTGTTAAAAGAAGTTGCAGAGTTATACTCCAGTTCATCATACAGACCAGCCACCCCACCATCAACTCCATTTACATTTCACATTGCCTTACCTAAGCCATACCTAATCAAATACCTTTTTTACCCTCTTTCATTAAAGAATTAGTTTATTCTTCTGCTGTTGGGCAGAAGATACAAAAACTTGAAAGTGTGTACCACCAGAGTTGGGAACAGCTGCTTTTCCTCTTTTATCAGATTACTAAATGGTCCTCCCATGAACTAAGATGCAGCCCTGAACTCCCAACATTCCTCAAGGACACTGGACTTTTCTCTGGAACTACGCTGGTATCTTTCTCTATTGCACTACCTGTTGTACTTGGCCATGGCGTGATTGTATAGTATGATCTGATTTATTGGTGCGTGACTATAATAAACCTATACAAGTACCAATACCAAGGATTAGAAGAATAAATCCTTAAGCCATGCATTTACTTCTCGAATATCATTTGCTCTCAAATAATTTGAATGTGGCAAATTATAATTTGGAGAATTTTACCTTTAAGTTCTGTTTTTGCCCAAAACTGCTCATAATCCTACAGCAAAACCCATCTTTTTCTACTTATGGTGTAATGCCTATTTGTACCACAATACCTAGATCATCCTCCTCACATTACATGTAAATCTCCAGTCCAGATGTCTTTAACCTTGATACTGGGCGGGCAACATAGTTAGGGACAGTTGACTTTGCTGCAGAAAACAGAGTGTACTTCCCTAACTTTGGGTCTCCTACGCCAGTACATTTTTTTCTTGGCTCCATCACCTGTATGGCCATTATGCCAAGGACAATTTGCACATCCTGTAATCCCCACCCTCTTTCAAACTAGTGAACAAAAATCATGTTATGCAATTGATCCCATACCCATAAGCACAAGATAATAACAGGGTCTGTAAAGAAGCCGCAGATGAACTGCTCTACTTCTGTATTTTCCACTACCTATCAGACTCCAGACCCCAACTCTTTTGTTTGATTAAAGCCTTAATATTCTCAAAAGTTAAGCACCATAGAAGTAGGCCATGGGCCCCACCTTATCTCCACCAACCTCAAATAACCAGCCAACTAATCTCAATATTCCCCTTACATCCTCATTAACTCTTGCTATATCTTCCTGTCATCTACTTGCATGATTTACAGTAGCCAATTTACCTACCAGTTAACACGCCTTTGACATATAGGAGGAAACTGAGGCACCCATGTAGTGACAGAAAGATCATGCAAACTCAAAACAGACAGCACCTAAGGTCAGGGTGAAATTAGTTGAAGCTGCAAGGCAGCAATGCTAACCATTGCACTACTGTGCCATCTGACTGTGTTTCATTTTGATTTGTGATTACCTTTGTAAGAGAAAAGTTAAGCATCAATCAAGCATGCTTAACCACTGTTCCAGCCTTGGTTTCTATTAATCTATTCCAACAAACTGCAGATTGTTGATTACAGGTACCCACACTTCCCTGTATCCCATTACCTGTCCCCCGCCCTGTATCATTATTCTAGACAGAGGAACAATGTATCCCATGGTGCAGAGCTTGAAATGTACTTGAGTGCAAGTACTGAAAATACTTTTGTTAACAATTTACACAACTAAGATTGCAAACATTTCCAAATGTTATGCAACTAAAATCAACTAACTCTGCAAGTATAAACTACTATCAAGATGTAATCAGACACAATGTTGAAGGGCTTATCTTACAGAGAGGAGACCTTTACCCTTGGATAGTCTTGGCCATGAACCCAACCAGGGACAAACCTCTGAACTTGTGGTACGATTGTATTCTGGCAATATTAAATCAATTGTGATCATTGGAGACAGACTAAAGGTTCCCATCCTCCCAGCTCAACTACTTTTATTATATCAAGCATCGAGCTAACTGAGTCAACTACGTCCACCCACACATCAGAAGAAATGCCTGCACCAATTTCTCCATTGTGAGAAAATATTGGTACCGTCCCTATTTTTGTCTGATCATGTTTGCTATCATTATACAAGCAATCCACCAGAATCCAAAAGCAATGTGTGAAATTGTTATATGTATATGGGATGTGATAGTATTCTAGTTATGTTCTGGATAATAATCCAGAGTTCTGGGCTAATGGAGACGGGAGTTAAAATCCCATCTGTAAAGTAAATCATAAACAATAGGATTGAGACCTGAGTATCCAGATCAACAATGAGAATCCAGACCAACAATGTCTGATTGACATGGCAGACATAGTGATCAGCAAAAAATATGAATAGCCAATAAAAGGCCAATGACAATGTGTTCTCGGAAAAATATTTTAATAATCTCTTTTCAGAATTGGAAATATGAGTTGCTATTTAGTTTGTGCCAACTATGTAATTCATTGCTTCAATAACTGTTGTTTCACAAATTTCTGGTGTATACATCTACAGCATGATTACTCATAAAGTTAGTAATCTGCTGATGCGCCAAGGAACAAATTAGACTCCCCGTGACCTTTAAAAACTTTTTAATTGTTAAAGTATCTGTTTGCAATGGCACAGGTCTAATACTTATAATATTTCATCAGCTTTAAATGCATATACTCAAATATTTAAATTGCAAATATTCCTTATTAAAGTCAGATTAATGATTTAACCAGGGCCTCCAGATATTACATATGATTCAAAAGTTTAAAAAATATATTGATCTAATATTATTTGACTTGAAGCAAATTAAACATGCAAAGATATGGAGCAGTAGATTGTTACAGGTCAGAGTTCCATGTGTACTGATTCAGCTTCATATGGTTATATCTACTCCTTCAAAAGACCCAAAGAAGCGGGCAACCATTGTATGGGTGAAGGATGTCATAGCACAAGTTACTGTATGTTACTCGACTAGCGTCTTGACACCTTGGGATAAAGCTGATCAGACAGGGGTTTTCCACCAAATCAATCATCTTAAGGTCTTGCATTTTACATTAACTATTATTACTTTATCAAGTTTTGCATTGCTTTAAGGTCAAGACACATTTGGCCTATTCCTGTGTATGCATATAATATTTGTGAATGGGGAAGGTGCAATTTCTTTCCCTTATAGAAACACTAAAATATGTAACTTAATCCTGAGCTCCCAGGCTCCAAAATTCCTGCCTTTCCAGTCCTGCCAGCTGATAAGGTGTTCCTCTCAGCCTAATCTATACAAAATGTGCAATGTTGCTTCTCAGCTAATCTTAACCAATGCTATATAGTGCGATAAATTATTAAAATTTACCTGAATTTGCATTGTATGAGTAGACCTCCGTATGCAGTTCCGGTAAAATATCCTGCAGGAATGTTGACAAAAATTGTATGTTAGTGGGCAATAGGTTTGGCTATGATGAAATTGTTTGAGTCGAATGTACTACTTTTAGCAGAAAATAACATGATTGGATAGATCATTTGCTCACTTGCTAAATACTATAACTTCAATGGAAATATTTACAACGTTTTAATTATTTTTTTGAATTCTTACATAAACCTATCAAATTCAAAATGTTAGTGCAGTTTCCATGCTTTTTCTCACGGATTGGATGAGCTTCATTAATGTAATGAAGGAGTACGAAGATTTGCAGGAGATTCACCATCTTGAGTGTCTCTTGCCCTTTGCCAGGCTGTCCTCGTCAAACTGCTCGTTGTTGTTTGGGCGTGCTCATTTTGCCGACCTGGCGCGACCATTTACATGTCAAACTGACCCGGTGACAGTTCCCCCTCTTCATGCAAAGGTTGTGTTTCCACAATGCTGCAGACTGGGATTTTTAGACGTACAACGCGGTATTTGGCAGTTGACCAAGATGCAGTAATCAAGGAAATAAAAATACAAACAACCAAGAGAGTGCTCTTGTTTTGTCCTTCATCAAGTAAAACTCACCGAAAAAAAGGATTTATACAGTACCGTAGGCATACACCTGACAAATACAAGTACTGAGATCGCACATCTAGTCATTTTGAATTTACCAATCAAAATATGATGACCAAAATCGGGATTGTTAATTCGTCACTTGTTACTCGAGGCTAACTGTAAGACGACACCGTACTTCAGTTAATGTGACCATCTTGTAATAACCTCCAGCTATCAGGAACGTTTCTGGTCATTGACTTCAGAACTGCGAGGCTCATTTTATTTACTGATCACGCGATTGCTGACAAACTTGCATTTTTGTTTGGCTCCCTGAACTCCACAAGCAGTGAGAAAAGAGATATGCCAAATACGTTATTTCCCCCCCTGAATGTATCTGAAACTATCGGCTGGCGGTAGACACTGCCGTTTTCGACCCACGACATCTAGGTTCTGAAACTAATATTCAAGCACTTCACTTGAGAAGGGGAGAATTGAGTTTCAGTATGAACATGTGCATCCAACATGAGACCATGTGCCCAATATCAAAAAACTGCTGGAGGAACTTATGGTCCAGGCAGAGAGCACGTATGCAGGGAAAGAGACGACATTTCGGTCGGGGTCTTAATTCAGACTGATGGGAGTACAGGGGAGATCATCAGTCCTCTGAAGAAAAGTCCCAGCCTGAAATATCGTCAGTCAATTTCGCTCCACAGGTGATGCCTGGCCAGCTGAATTACTCCAACATATTGTTTCTTTGCTCAAGATTCCTGTATCTATAGTCTCTTGTGTCTCCACCATATGCCCAATAACTCAGTCGAGCAGTTTCTGAACGGAAAAAAAATCAACACTGTAGTAATATTGGCAAAAGCATTTTTAATTCATAATATTTAAAAAAAAAACGTTTTTATCTTGCTTCTTTATCAGTGGGCACTTTTACAACAGGATGCACAACGTCTAACGTATGACGCTGGGAGGTGTGGTGAACTACAACTTTGTTTTCCAAGGCATTGTTTTCAATATTTCGAATTGAAATATCAAAATATACACTGTAAAAGCCGTACTCCTAAAGTGGAAAGTCAGGGAACAGAGGGCGAAGTGAAAATATTTGACCGGGGTGAAAAAAAGAGGAAAAACTCGGCAAATATGTGATGATCTTTAAGAAGGAACTGCAGATGCTGGAGAATCGAAGGTAGACAAAAAATGCTGGAGAAACTCCGCGGGTGAGGCAGCATCTATGGAGCGAAGGAAATAGGCATCGTTTCGGGTCGAACCCCTTCTTCAGACATGTGATGATTTTTATTTTACAATTATGGCTAATGCTGT
The DNA here is from genome assembly GCF_028641065.1 of Leucoraja erinaceus. Taxonomy (NCBI): domain Eukaryota; kingdom Metazoa; phylum Chordata; class Chondrichthyes; order Rajiformes; family Rajidae; genus Leucoraja; species Leucoraja erinaceus. Next base: position 26,465,717 of record NC_073386.1, read on the forward strand.
TTCAATAAAGACACCAGATTCTTTTAACATAATACGTTGAAACAATCGAGGTATGTACCAAGACATGATCCTTAATTATGTCTTTGTTTTATCTTGCAATAGTGTCGGCCTACAACAGTATCTCCACTTTCACCGTGGGCATGTAAATATGTCCCATTCACATTGTTACGCACCTTACCACATTCGTATCGCTTTCATTTATACTTTGCGATAATTAATTTATCATGTAATTTTTGGTGCTAAAAGTTTCGCTTTCGCCTATATTTGCTGCGAAATTCCGATTTTGCTTTCTTATAGACATGATTTAAATAATATAATATTGCAACTGCAAGAGCTTGTATTTTGATTAAATTGCGATAAGGACGTTTGTCTTCTAACTGTCTTGTATATTACGTATATAGTTTTTCGCAATTCATATATTGGTTGAATAGTTTATGTGCATATACATATACTTGAATGGCATATTAGCCTATCGTCGGCAAACATTTCCATCATGTGGTTAGAGGGTTGCGCATATAAGCGATACCGTCCTACTTTAGTAAAACTAAATCTTCCAGGATTTTCGTTAAAATGCGTAAAATTGATGAGATGTTTTAAAACATTTTAACTTTCGACAAAGGTGTAATTAAGTGAAATCACGTTTTAAAATACCCAATGTTTTAAAACTACAATGCCAGGCATTGTGAGGTTTTGGTGTGGAAAAGATTAACATTTATTACCCGTGGTTTCTTTCTTGAGATTGCCGTTCATCATTGAGCTTGCACGACATAATTTTACCAATTAAAACAATATGAATCAAATGCAAAATAAAGTAACTCGACAGTTACTAAATTACCAAAAGTCAATCAATTTTTTTTAATTCCATACGTAAATCCTTTTCAAAGACAACCTCTACTAACTTACTCAGAACTTTTATAAATCATTTTATTGCATGGATGTCCCGCTACATATGGATTTGTAGAGGAAGCAAGGACTCATTAAATTTGAATGCTTTATGTTATCTGTCACAGTAATTAAATAAATTAATTCAGGTAATGGTACTCCATTCACAACATTAAAAATACATAACCTTTACACTCACAAGTATTTATTGGAACGAAAGAGCAGTTTAATCTTTTATAACTTATGAAGACAATACTTGATACAATTCAAGGCCATGAAAGCAATTCAATATTTACATTGAGTAAATAGAAAGCTTATAATTTAATTTTTATTAAACAAAAATAAGTACATTAAATAATGTTTAACAACTACATTTCTCTGCATTCACTCATGATATCAAGCAATACTTCAATGGCCATCCAATGAATATTAAAGCTACATAAATGAAACAAACACAAAGTGTTCAGCGTTTAAAACAATGTAGAAACGTGATCATTTATGAAAATATGAAAACCACGATGTTCCGAAGAGACCAACCTTCAACAGCTGAAGGAAGGCAGAGGACATTTGCATAATCTGCCTACTGCAACCATCATAAATTATTCCCCATTAGCTTGATTGTTTTAAGTCAAAAGCTACACTAGCCATGTTAAACCTTGACATTAATAAACTTTATCATATAATTAAAGACAACATCAACAAAGTTTACCTGATTCTATATTAATACTGATTTACAACAAATAAAATTTAGCATGATGACATGGAATCATTTAAAAAAGGCATGAATGCAACAACATCCTCTCTCCACAAGTATTAAAAGAATGGAATTTCAAATAATGAAAATTAGTGAACTCATGTCTGTGGTGGCCAACAAATAAAATAAATATGACAAGGTTGCTCTTGCTTATTTTGTTTTTCCTATAAATTTTGTTCCATCCATTGCATAGTCTCTGTCCTCTTGTATATCTGGGCTAGCTCATATGGAGTCTGTCCATTTTCGTTTTTAAATGTGAGGTTTGATTCCTTTGCCAAAAATGTAACCACGTCGGTGTGACCTTCTTGTGCAGCAAGATGGATGGGTAGATTGCCCTCAGAATTTTCAATATTAACATTAGCTCCAAAGTCCACCAAGGTTTTCAAAGTGTCCAGAAAGCCTTCCCTGGCCGCATCATGAGCTGGTGTGAATCCCCCATGATCTTGTTGGTTTGGTTTAGCTCCTGCTTTTAGCAACGATTTGGCTATTATAGAATGGCCCATCTGCATGACCTGGAAGTTAGAGGGCAATAATTATTTTAAAAATGTGAGATTGTACCACAGTGCACACCTAAAAATAGCACATAACAGGATTAATGGCGATGAGAATTCTCTCTGCAACAATAAAATCTTAGTGCAGGCATAAGTCTATAAACTAACATAAAGTTAGTGACAATCATCGGTTTTTAATGTTATTTTATCATTTTCACAGTATGAATAACAGAAAATCCTCCAGATTCGCATAGTCCAGCTTCAACACTTCAAACTAATTCTGATTTAAGAAAGTTTGTCTTGACACTTCTTTACAAAATTTGTTTAATAATGAAATATTGAACAACGTTATGTCCATCTTTTTTCTGAACATATTTCAAAAGAAAATATTCCCCATGACCACAAAGATAAATGAAAGTGTTTTTTTTAAACATATCAAATGTAATTATCTGCAATTACATCAATTCTTTGACAATTTCAATTAGAAAATGTTGTTATAGCTTTGATATTATGTCCACATAGTTAAAACAGGACTTGTTAACAAGTGTTTCAAGAAGAAAAACAGTGATATATAAACACACCATTAGCTCTTAAGTTCATTATATTTAGGTTTGTGTATGTAGAAAGTGAACAGAAAAAGGGTAAACAAATAACCATGATATTATTCAAAAGGCAAGTTGTTTTAAAATATGAGTATATCACGACTTCTAGACTGTTGCGATGTAGAATAGAATTAGAAGTTGGGACAATAAACGTTATTACATAATAGTTTAAATATGAACAATACAAAATATATTAAATGTGACTCTAATCCCGGTCCTTTACTGTAATTTTACAAGTGTTGACAAAATAATGTTAGAGGCACAATTTTATTTTTACGGATTTAATTTTACACTGATTGGTTTGAAATATTACAATTCTATTTAAAATGAAATGTCACATGGGGTGATCGGGCGTCTTAAATTAAATGAAAAATATGGTTCATTATTATCATACAACTGAAGGTACAAACTTTATTGCTGTTGAATTTCATTTTTTAGAAGGGGGAAGATCTCATCACCTTGAAAGCTATGAAGACAGCTCAAAGTGTTTTTTGACTGTTTTTAATTGTAACGTATTGGACTAACAAATTGAGGATCAAGGCTGCATGTAAGCATATTTTGTTTATAATGGAACTAACTCAACGCAAAATCATGATATAAAATATATTTTTGATTCAAGCAAAACATTGTGGCTTATTGAAGGTTAGTTAGATATTTTATGTAAAGTAACATAAGTTGAATTTACTATGGATCTTAATATTGAAAATATAAACAATACTGATGCCTAAAATGTTTGGAATTTTGGGGGAGAAATCCTTCAATCTTTTATATTGGTGTAGATTATTTAACACTGCCCTCAGTGACTAAAATGCCTGTTAGTGTTATGGAAATACAAAATGTGTTACTGTATAGAGGTAGATGGAGATCTGGAAAGCGATTTTTTTGCATACTGTGCATTCTAACGCAAAAATAAACTGCCTTCACATTTCTAAATATTTATCATGCTATAAAGTCGACGGCACTTCATTACACTACAACAGGGGCTAAAATGTAATCGCTAAAATGTACTTACTTATAACTTATTGCAAAAATCTTTTTTTCGGTGATATGAGAAAGGTGTTATTTATGTTCAAAAAGCTCCGCATCAAAATCGCATCTACAGTGTTGTATTTTTGCCTATGCTGCAGTCACAATACTTGAAAACAGATAAATTAACCATAATAACCTGGGAAATATAGGTTAGTTGCAACTAACTGATGTCGTCTGCAAATAAATAAAGGTGCTGTTGGTGAGAGTCCACGTTGCAAAACTCAAACATTTTCTATTCGACAATCTGCGCTTAAGAGCAGCCGTGATACTGATAGAAAAGCAGTTTTTAGTCTGGTATATCCGACGTAATAAAATCAATACTGTTGAATAATAGTTTGAATATATGCAAGTATCTTTCGAGACGATGTGATTGCTGGCATCATTAAATTAAAATTGCGACTTTATTACTTTGGAATTTCACATTTAAAATTGGGGAACTTTTATAGTTTGACGACAATTCAATGATCAGATTGTATTGTCATCGCAGCAAATGCGTTTGGTTTCCCCCACCTTCCAAATATCTTGTAGCTATTTCAGCAATGCGTCATTGCTGTATTTACTGCCGTCTGGACCACACTGACACAAAATCTAATGGACGTTGTTTAAAAAAATATGATGCTAGGAACGCAGCACGCATTTGTTTCTCATGAATGGAAGTGTAGTGCGCAGTAAAGAAGATAGGAACAGTAACACGAACCTGGAGAGCAGTTCTGCCAAACTTATTGATCGCGTCTGCTTGCACCCCGTTTTCCAGCAAACTATTAACTTCTTTCGAGTCTCCCTTGGCTGCGGCGCTGGTTAATTTGTCACCGACTGACCCATCAGTTGTTTCCATTCTTCACACTGCAAAAAGTCGAAATCCCAAAGGCTCCAACGCCAGCAGGTATGGTGAGACGAGGAATCCGGCCCCGCTCCGTGAATACTATTTACTAACCTTCCAGTAATTGATGTGCGATCCCTTGTAATGACGTTGCCCGATCCGCCCCCTTTTTCTCATCAATATAATACACGTGATGCCAGCACAAGGATAGGCAGCTATCTCAAAGTTAACATTTTCCAGTAATTCGTCCTATGTTATTTCAGAGACGTTAATAAAATATCAAAATGCGATTAACCTTGCCAGTCGCCGTGTGGAAAATCTAGTATTTCACCTCCACAGTTGTGAAATATTGCGAAATAACATCAGCGCAGATACCAGTTGAATCAGTTACTGTAACCCCGGCACAGATACAATATTTGAATATTTCGCCGTTTTCCCGCCCATTTTGCAACTGCTGCTCCAGTGTGAGGAAAGGCTGCGGCGGGCAGCGGACTCGGACTTGTCTCGGGACCGCGGGCTTTGGGGGGCGAGTTCTCCACCTCCGCTTTCTGTCAAATGAGATTCCACAAAAATGCCACAAAGCCGCCGCTTTCAGAAGACACCGAGTCCGCCAGCTTTGACATCTGCAGCCGCGGGCAGGGAAGGCAGCTCATTGCCATTCCGTGCTCGTATTTCAAATGCAGAACTCGTTTGCAGCCTCGGCGAAAAGTGCAAGCGCTGACCGGCGAGAGTCGCCTTTCGATCCGGTGCCGCCGCGAACCGCCCGCCCGTCCAGCCTTATGAGAAAAACTAGCGGTTCCGTAAGTGCTGATCTCCGATTACTGTTTTGCGGGAAAAAAAACTTATTGACATCATCAAATTTTAAAAATGAGCGCTCCCCGGGCGCAGCGAGTGCCGCCCACACTGCGTCGCAACGGAAGCAGCAGCTGCGGTGTAAGGCTGGGAGCCGGCGGGAGGGCGGGAGCGCAGAACAGAGCGGCGCTCCGCTCGCACCTTCATCTCCGCCAAGCAATCCGTTATATTTCTCACTGATGCCAGCAACGGACGCGGAGGAATTTAAAATTGTGCAAAGTAACTCGAATGAGCCAATCCCCATTCCCACTCCATTTATTAATCTACTGATTTGCATTTTGTACGTAAAGGTCAAACTAAAGGTTTCTGCTGCTCTCTCGGAGCTCGGGGGTGTTGGGGATTTCACTTCTGAAGCCGAGCGTTTACAGGGGTGCGGCTAGGTTGTACGGCTCCAGTAAAAGTTGCCGTGTTTTTGGCTACCTGTCCAAGGCGCACCTTCTTTGACCCAGGTGCCATCTTTTGTTGGACATGGTCTGCTCGGACTGACAGGTTGTCTAAATGGACGTGGTCCATGCTATCCCCTACACACGGCCACCACCCGCTACATACGGCCGCGGCTGAAGGGTTAGGGAACTTGATTATTTTTCAATGTGACATCCTGCAAATCGCGATCTGTATGTAGCAGGCACAGGCTGATGTGAAGCCACAAGCATTTAACATTAAAACAATACTCTACTTTAAAAATAAATTGTGAGTGTTATATCTTAAAGGTTAGATGAAACACGACGTGGCCAGTATCAGAGCGGACCCAGAACATCGGCACCAAATCCCTGGAGATGGATTCGCTAATGTAGCTCAAGCAGATCAATAGATGGTTATGTTATGTCAAATATTATAAGCTTCCACATCACATCATGGAGACGTCATACAGCAGTTTCTGATTTTTTTAAAGCTTGCCTTATCTTCAAGTATCTTTCTTAATATCCCGGAGACAGAGTGCAGGAGCAGCTCAGCGGGCCAGGCAGCATCTCGGAAGAACATGGATAAGCGCTATCCAGCACTCACTGTCGTTTGTAACCAGAATCTGCAGTTCCTTGTTTCTACGTTATCCCGAAGGTAATGTAGCTTCCCTTGGCATCCTTCTATCTTCAGCGATGTACCTCTGGGCCTTTGTTTAAGGTATGAATTTACCAGCACGTCATCAGTTGTATGAAGCATTACAATTTAGCAAGGCATGGCCTTGAAAGTGTCAATGTATCACGGGGAGAAATACTAGCTGTTTTCTATTGTTAGATAGAGCTCTTAGGGCTAGCGGAATCAAGGGATATGGGGAGAAGGCAGGTACTGATTGGGGATGATCAGCCATAATCGCATTGAATGGCGGTGCTGGCACGAAGGGCTGACTGGCCTACTCCTGCACCTATAGGGTGATTTCACGAAAGGTCACAGGATCATAGATCCTCACCCACGTGGACGCAAAATCTAACTGGGGTACAAACGTCACTTTCTGTAAATGTTATTGATGCTGGAAACGCGTACTTTCACACCCGTTAAAACCCGCGAAAACGGCCCGTTTTTGAGCTGTAAATAACTGTGCCAGTCGGGGTGACCGTGAGGCACAGTTATCTTACTTTAGAGTCCAGAAGATAAAGAAAAACGAAGGTAAAGACAAGAGGGAGCTGAAGGGGCAACAACAGCGGAAGTGGTTAGCAAACATTGGCCGTGGAGATATAAAGATAGAAAATATCGGGAATTATCGCATTTGCTCACTGCATTTCATCAAAAGTAAAGCATTATGTTTTAACTTTATTAATTTGTTATATAAAAAGTTTTAAAAGTGAAAAATCCATCATTAAAATTGCGAAATCTTCCATAGTTCTCAGGTGGGTTTTAACATGCAAAAAGAAAATGCTTCCGAAGCTACATTTTACCATTTAAATAATCGTAAACCATAAATGCATTTCGAAATGAATTTTACTCAGATGCAACCTAAGGAATGGGATAATTGTCAGCTGTTAATTGGACAAAATCAGGACATATTATTATTATCCAATTAACAGCTGACAATCGAGACCACAGTTCGCAATGCCGGGATCATCACCCTGATCCCGGTTCTGGATCCCCCCCCAATGTTATTTGTCCCAGTGTCCGCCTGCTCTGAAGTACTCCAGTGGGCCCATTCCTCTAATCTCGCCTGTCATCCTGGCGTCGGCCGCATCCTCTACCTGCTGCACCAGCGGTTCTGGCGGCCCACCGTGGAGGCTGACACCCGGTCTTTCGTCTCCGCCTGCTTGGCCTGTGCACAGAATAAGATGTCCCTCTGGTCTCCTTCATACCTTGCCTGCTCCGCACTGTCCCTGGTCCCACATCGCCCTGGACTTCATCACCGGTTTGCCTCCGTCCAAGGGTAATATGGTCATTCTAACCATTGTGGACCGTTTCTCCAAGGCTGCTCATTTCCTTCCTCTTCCTAAGCTCCCATCTGCTGTAGAACTCACTCACCTCATCGTAAACCAGGTCATCCGACTCCATGGTTTCCCTCGAGACATAGTCTCTGACGGGTCCGCAGTTCACCTCAATTTTCCTGGTTGGCTCCTCTGCCAGCCTCACATCTGTGTTCCATCCACAATCTAATGGTCAGTCGGAGATTGCCAACCAGGTCCTGGAGACGTTGCCTGGTGAACTCACTACCAGCAAGGCATTTGCAACATTCACTTGTTTCCTAAGAGAGACTACTAATATAATAGCAATCTCTCTAGACTGCAAAATGTGTAAATCCAACATAATATCATACTTTGATAATTTAGATAATTTTTCATGGGACAAGTTCATGAGCAGTGTGTCCCTTGCAATGTTGTTTCAAGGCTGGACAAAGAAACCAGAGAACACACTGTTCGTGCTCAACTACCTTTGCTTTAATAGACAACAGTGCTGGCCTGTAATAAAGATTTTCTAAATATAATACACCAAATGGAGTTTAACAAAACTGAAGGATTGTATATGTTCTTGTTCAGTTGGCTCTGGAAATTATATATTAAAAAAAAATTTCCAATGTGCTAGCCAGTACTTTTCTTAACTGACCCAGGCAAATAAAAATGGCTGAGAATGAAGAAACAAGGAACTGCAGATGCTGGTTTACAAAAAAAGATTCAAAATGCTGGAGCAACTAAGTGGCACAGGCAGCATCTCTGGAAAACACTGATAGGCGACAATTCGGGTTGGGACCCTTGTTCAGTTTGATGAAAGATTTATTAATGTGGGGAGTGAAAGACTGGTGTGTTATCGGTTAATACAGTTGGGGGGGGGGGGGGGGGGGGGTCTGATATGCAGATAGTTGAACAAGGCAAGAAATTATAAAGCAACAGGTGTGAGTTAAGGATAGAAGAACTCCATATTGTGAAAACTGAAATGTTTAGCTACCAGGAGATCCAGTCGGCTTTCGCAGCCCGAGCGTACGTGATAGGCATTACGTTCACCTAGCCTACACTTGGTCTCACCAATGTAAACAAGGCCACATCGGATGCAGTCTTCTTCTTGAGTTTGGAATGCACAGTCTAAAGTTGTAAGACAACTTGTTCTGTTTGATCTTCTGTTTGTGCATGCCAGGTTGATTGCATTCGTCGAAACGGGGTGGACCACATGAAGGTTGCAATCTCCCAACCCATCAAATGCAGGTAAGACGAGGTGAATGTGAACCTCTGTCTTACCTGGAGAGATTGTTGGGATCCTTGGATGTATGTGAGGAAGGAGGTACAGGGACGGGTGTTACATCTACAGTTACAGAGGAAAGTACCTGGAGAGGAGTGGTTTGGCTGGGACTGAGGAGTTGTGGATGGAGCGGTCTCTGCAGAAGGCAGATAGTGGTGAAAAAGGGAAGATATGACGTGGAATCATATTTAAGGTGGCGGAAATGTTGGAGAATGATGTGTTGGATGCGGAGCCTGGTGGAGTGAAAGGTGAGGACGAGGATATCCTTCAATAGGGATGAGGGGGAACAAGATCTGAATTAGAGGGCACAGAGGAGAAGCTGGTGAGGGATCCATCTATGACAGTGGGGGGAAATCACGTTTATGATAACAAAGTATCATCTTGGGAACAGATGCGGCAGAGAGTGAGAATTGGAGATATCTGCGAGCGGCAGTGTGGGAGGAAGTGTAGTCTAGGTAACTGGGAATCTTAGGTTTGTAGTAGATGTCGGTCAATAGTTTGTCCCCAGTAATGGAGAGAGATCAAGAGGAGAGAGGTGAGATAGTCCAAGTGGAGGGTGTAAGTTAGTCATAACGTTAAAGAAATCAATGTTCTGCATGGATGCAGGAGGCAGCCCCAATGCATGTGTCGATGTAATAGATAAAGAGTTGGGGGATGGTAAAAGAGAACATTTGGAAAAAGGACTGTTCGACGTAATCAACAAAAAGGCAGGAGTAGCTGGGGCCCATGCGAGCGCCAATGGCTATACCTCTAACTTGAAGAAAGAGAAGGGAGTTAAAAGAGACGTTGAGGGTGAGGACAAGTTCCGCCCTCTGGAGGAGAGTGTCAGTAGAGGGCAACTGATTGTGTCTCTGTCAAGCAAAAAACTGAGGGTTTTGAAGCCTTCCTGGTGGGGGTTGGAGGGGTAGAGGGATTGGACGCTCATGGTAAGGATGAGTGAATGGGGGCCCAGAAGCTGATAGTTATTAAAAAGTTGAATGCTGTGTGAGGTGCCTTTGAAGGGACTGGACAAGGTGGGGATAGGATGGAATCAAGGTATTTGGAGATTAATTCTATGTGGTAGGGCCAGTCAAACAATGGGTCTGCCAGAGCAGTCCTGTTTGGATTTTGGGAAGGAGGTAGAAATGGGCTGTGTGGGGCCGGGGGAACTATAAGGTTGGAGACGGGAGGGGAGATTATGGGATCGGTAACACTCTGGGAGATAATGGCCTGGTGTTCGTCTGTGGGCTCATGGTCAAGGGTAGGTATGAGGTGTTCAAGAGTTGGTACCTGGCCTCAGCATGGTGGAGGTCAGCTTGTCAGACTACACCAGCACCTCCCTTGTTGGTGGGTTTAATAACAATGTTGGGATTGATGCTGAGTGAACGGAGGGCTATGCATTCACAGGGGGTGAGATTGGACTGGGTAAGGGAAGTGAAGAAGTCAAGACGATTGATATGTCGGCAGTTGGGAATGTACACGAGGAGGAAGAATGTTGAAGACGGGAGCCGAGGACGCCTTACCAGAGAAAAAGGCCTGGAGGCGGAGGTTACAGAGGAAGAGCTGAATATCATGGCGGGCTCGGAACATATTGAGATGGGTGCGTGGAGTACAAAGGAATTGGAGTATATGCTGAGCACTGACCACTCTGCATCACAAAGGGGTGTTGGGGAAATTACCATTCATTTTATTTAATGTTTATGTGATCATGGTATGTGCAAAATGGTCACCATGTTTCCGAACACTATTACCTCAAAATTATATGATCAATGTTGATATTATAAGTAAAACATTCACAGCCTAATCTGTGTCCTCAATTTTTATGATCTTTTATCCAGAGCTTAATATATTGTCTATAGATTTATTTCATAATATATCATTAAAACTGATTCTACAGTCATCTTATAAAGTGAAATTAGGATTAAAGATCTATCTTGTTACTTACTTGCTAAATAGCTATATAGAAGAACCTAAGGACACTATAATAATTGCAACTGTTTGCAAGAACCAAGCGCAGATCATTTTTTAATTTCATTTCTTTGTAGTGTCCTTTGGAGTTAATATCTTTTGAATTTAAAGGTTTGAAGGTTTAATGAAACTATATCATAATAATATAATCTTTATTGTCATTGTACAAGACAACAAAATTTTGTTGGAGCAGTCCTCCAGCTGCACAGGAATATGAGTATAAAAATATGTTTAAAAAAAAACTATTAAAAAATTAGACTATAAACATATAGGAGTATGGGCGGGTGTGTGAGAGAGAGGGGGGGGGATCAGTGTGGGAGGGGGATAGAGTTCAGTAGTGTCACAGCTCTATGGTGGAAGCTGTTTTTTAGCCTTGTCGTGCGGGCGCTCAGTGTCCTGTATCGTCTTCCTTTTGTAATATAACTCTTCCTTATGTAATATAACAAAGTAAATTTTCCTTAGGGGTAGGGTCAACATTTGAGTCTGTTATTCTTTAATGAATCACTCCTTACACAAGTACATTAATAATCTATATAATATTAAAACTGTGTGGCTGCTGGCTTTCTGCCTGACTTGTGGTTGCCAGACTGTGGGTGCCAGCCTTTGATTCGTTGCTACGCCAACGTCAGACCCACAAACGCCCAGAATTTTTCCATTTCGGTAGAGATTTCACTTTTCATTCCAAGTATCCACTCATTAAATTTTGTCGTGTTTATGTACACATTTTTAATAAAATCCTTCACCCTCCCACCCCCCACTCATTTTGTCACCCCCTGCTGGCCAGCGACCATAACCGCTGCTGGCTTCCGCATCTTGCCTCAAAGACGCCATTTAAAAACAGCCGCACTGCTGATTCCTGAGCCGCTTGAGTTGGCGGACCACGTCTCCCGTGGGGGCTACGGGTAGGGAACGGCTGTGTTGGGGGAGCAGACCCAACGGGTCTGCACTTGGTCTAGTAAACTTTAAAAATACATTGGGCCATATACAAATGAGCTTGGGACCAAAATGTCAATCTTGGACCGCATGCTTGCCATCGGGCTAAATGTTTGCTTTAAATGATCAATCATACCTTGGGTAATACAAAGTGACCGATACCGGAGCAATTATCTGCTGTCTTGTGCCTATCAGACCCCCCCCCCCCCTCCCAGTTGGGCAATTAAGGGACTATTTGGGGAGTCTGGTCGGACCAAGGCAATAGGTTATTCTGGCATGGGTGATTTTGTATTTCCTAGGTTGTGATTGATCATCTAAACCCAAGGCAGCGGATAATTGTTCTGTCATAGGTGATGTTATATCCCCCAAGGTGTGATAGATCATTTAAAATTGGTTTTAACTGGTACCCACAATTTCTAGGCTAGCCTAGTTGGTCAGCAGGGTCTAAGGTGTCCATTTTTGGGATGTCTGGTACCAGTAGTGCAGCGGACTAGTTGGCATAACCCATTTTGTATTCTATGAACTCAACTTGTTCAGTTGGCATTATTTTTGAGTGGTACCTTGCTCGTCTATATGCTAGCCCATTTTTTAGGCCCTTTGTGGGGGATCAGGCAGGCCTTTTGCAGCAGGCAAAATGTCTGCCGTTTGTGTTTGATATAGGCATGGCAGTGAGCACACCATGGTTGTTGATTTAAGTGGTACCTCACTCATCTATTTAGCACCCATATTTTGGCCCCTTGGGGATCCCCCATGTCGACATGCAGTGGGTAGTACCCGGCAGACCACCAATTCAATTCATTTCAGGTGACCCCCTACACACTCCCATAGTCAGACATTGGTACCTAGTTCGTCTAACCTAATGTCTCCATGCTGAAGATCTATAGATCTTTAATCCTAGAATTCTTGTTAAAGGTGAATAACACTCAGTGGCTAATACAAAAAAAAGTATCACAAGTAATACCACATGCTACAAATAATTAAAAAAAGGCATGTACACATCCAATGTACGACTTTTTTTTCTTACAAATGCCAACAAATCTAAAATTATAAGTCTGTTTAGATATTCAGTGCAACCTTGACAAAACATGCCTCACGCTACTGCAAGTTTGGTTAAAAAACATAGAACAGTACAGCACAGAAACAAGCCCCTTGGCCCACAATGTCCATGCCAAATTTGATGCCGAGTTAAACTAATTTCCCCTGCCTGCATGTGATCTATATCCCTCCATTCCCTGCATCCATGTGTCCCCCTAGAAGCATCTTGAATGCCACTATTGTGCCTGACTCCACTATCACTTCTGGTACCAATCCTGGCCCCCACCACTGTGTAAAAAATCTTGCCCCAACATCCATTAAAGTTTTCCCCTCCTTGAAGCTATGCTCTCTAGTCTTTGAAATATCCACCCTGGGAAAAACATTCTGTTTACCCTATCTTTACCTCATAATTTTATATACTTCTATCACATCACCTCTCATCCTCCAATGCTCAGAGAAAACAATCCATGTTTATCCAACTTCTTGTTACAATGAGCAAGTTCAGTATTCCGACTGCGCATGGCCAGACCATAAACATTCTCGCAGCTGTGCTGCTGCATGAACACAGACCTGCGTTTCATCTGTAGTCAGGATCGAACCCGGGTCTCTGGCGCTGCATGCGCTCTTGAATTGCTACTGGACCTTCCTCTCCCGATTGTCCCATCCCTGTCCGGGGATCCTGGACTGATGGGACACTGGCCCGGAGCAGTGGCGGCCCAGGCTTACAGCCAGCGCAGAGAAGAAGCGCTAACTCCAGGTCAACTCTGCCTGTCCCGCCGGGTTAACCGACAGCCCTGGACTCACGGGACACCGACCCGGAGCAGTGGAGTTAGCGCTTCTTCTCCACGCTGGCTGTATGCCTGGGCCACCACTGCTCCGGGCCGGTGTCCCGTCAGTCCAGGGTCACCCCGGACATCTCCGGCTGCCACCGGACAGAGATGGGACACTCGGGAGGGGATGTGGACGGTCCAGTAGCAACTCAACAGCGCTTGCAGTGCCGGAGACCCGGGTTCAATCCTGACTACGGATGAAACGCAGGTCTGTATTCATGCACAGCACAGCTGCTGAAAATGTTTATCACGAGTGACCTTTCACAAATCCCATAATTCCTTGCATTTTTCGGAATACCGAACTCGCTTATTAATACATTTTAATCCATGCAGCATTCTGGTAAACCTATTCTGCACTCTCTCCAAAGCCTCCACATCTTTCCTGTAAGGAGCAACCAGAAATACACATAATATGCCAAATGCGGCCTAACCAAAGCTTCATCATGACTTCCTGACTCTTATACGCAATGCCCCAACCATTGAATACAAGTAAATCATGCTTTCTTTACCACTATATTTAATGGTGCTGCCACTTTGAGTGAGGTACGAATTTAGATTCCAAGATCCCTCAGTACATCTACAATGTTGAGAGAGGGAAGGTTTCAAGAAGATGTGCAAGGCAAGCTTTTTTTTTAACACAAGATTGGTGGTTGCGTGGAATGTGTTGCCAGCGGTGATGGTGGAGGCAGATATGATAGTGGCATTTAAGAAGCTCTTGGATAGGCAGGGATAAGAGATTATTTTATTGCATGACATCATAGACTTTGCCATAATCTGTTCTCCAAACATAACTTCCCTTCTCAGAGAGTGTATACATGGCTACATTTTTTTTTTCATAGTCTTAATCACCCTGACAGAGATGCAACTCGTCTGTGAGCTGTAGACCTCTTGCTGTCTGTCCACAAACATAAATAATGGGGCTAGTACACCCCTCAGCCCGAGTGGCTCCTGGATTTTGTCACCGCTAAATGATGCAATTTTTTGAAACACAATATTCTTACCTCAAATCATTCAATCAAATTGAATCTCAAAATTTCAGATCCAGGGATCTGGATCATAACTACTTTAAATAGTTATCTCCACTGGCAATCCATGGTCTATTACTCCAATAATATGGAGAGGGTTTTTACGTTTTATAACAGAAATTTACAATGTCTCGGAGAAAAGAAATTGAGATATTTCAGGTACACACCAGATTGGGAACAGTATCAATGCACGCAATTGATAAAGAAGCTACTGATGTGCTGTTGATTGCGCCCTCTGCAGGTATCCAGGAAATTATATTTACATACCCAGTTCAATCTCTGATTACAGTATGCGAATAGTTACTAAAAATTATTCTATAATTCTTTTTGCATCAAGTCAACCAGCTGTTGCTTCTCGAGGGGCCTGCACAATTGGTCAATATCCTCTATTGAGTGGTAATTCAAACATTGGATCATATTAAATGGGCATTTTGAGACATTTTGCTTTCCATCACATCCATAGCCAATAGCAAAGCGTCCAATGTCTTCCACCCATATGACCAGCAGCTTTTCCATCTGACATATTTGCCTTACAATATCTGTGTATAAGTTGGCTGTGAAGAAAACCATACCACAAATATCACTTCTGCAGGGTCACTCAGAAACATGTCCTTAGTGAAATTATTTTACATTCCTCCATGTCCTTTCTATTTTATTGCTGTTCTGCACGCTCCTTCAAACATCACATCCAGAGTTTCAATTGGTTTTACTTGAATAAACGAGTTTGGTTTTCCGACTGCACATGCCTAGGTCATAGGTCACTCGCCATAAACATTGTCGTTAGCAGATCTGCTGTGTGGTATCAGACCTTCGTTTAATCTGTATTTTCCAGCTTTGATTCTTCTAGGTAAGAAAATGCTGCTTTCAAACTATGAATTAATTGTATTATTGTTACTTTGTATAAAGCTACGCTGATTTTGTCGTTTTTATTGCTGAATGCTTCGGTGAGTGCTTTATGCTTCGTCCTGCTCCATTTGATCGGGATCCATGGTCTAGGTGGGGCGCCGGGTCTCTGCTGCTGTTGAGTTGCTGCTGGGCAGTCCCCATCCCCTCCTGGGTGTCCCGTCCCTATCCGAAGGCGGCAGCAGCTGTCGGGCCAGGCTCGCAGCTCGGCTCTGGCGGGCCGTCGGCTGCGCCTCCCACCTTGTCCAGTGGCTGTTGGGTTGCCCCTCAGTGGAGGGCATGAGTCATTACAAAACAGTGAGTCAGTCGTAGCTGGGATAGGCAATCAGTTCCACTGAGCTGCTTGTAGTCTTCTGGCATTAAAGGCCCTGCTGGTGAAGGGTGTTGAGACTCAGGAGAGGTTTGGTGGCGGCGGTGGCCATACGTCAGTCACGGGGTGCTGTGGTGGCTCGGCCTCTGCCGCCACCAAAAATCTCTGGAGAAGGGTTTCGACCCGAAACGTCACCCATTCCTTTTCTCTGGGGATGCTGCCTATCCAGCTGAGTTGCTGCAGCACTTTGTGTGCGTCCCCATTGATGGTTGGTGCTCACCTTTCGCCGGCGCCAGGGGGTTGGCCGGCGGCCGCTGGGTGGAGTGGGGGGTGCGGTTGGTGGTCCCTGTCCCATCAGGGAGCGACTTCCTCGGGAATAGGAGCGGAGTTGGGCTGGAGCAGGCGCTTCTCTGTGCTAGCTGTGGGCTGCCCCCCCAGCCGGGGACGGGACACCCGGGGGGGGGGGGGAAATGATCCAGTGGCGGTTCGGCAGCGCTTGCGGCGCCGGGAACCCAGGTTCGTGTCCTGGCTGCAGATGAGGTGCGGGTCTGTGTGCGCGCTCACCCATCTCCCACTCGCATCTGCCCCCTCTCTCTCGCTGTTACACCCGCTACCTGACACCCCCGTTCCAGATTAAATATATTTTTACACATAAATTATAAATAAAAATAAGAATTTATACAGTTTCTTCAGCCAGCGCTTTGTTCGCGTTTTCTTTATGGCGAATAACCCTTGACAAATCCCATGGTTCCTTGCGCTTTTCGGAACACCAAACTCACTTATTCTCTACCTTGCCACTCTGTATACCATTAGTTATCAAAAACGTCTTAGGTTTGGATCCTCAGGCCAGCATTTTTGATTTAAACATGTTCTCCACCTCTTGGATTCTCTGACTGCATAGACCTAATATGTAACATGAAGATCTCAGATGTTGCGGTTTAACATGTCAAAATTCTTAAAATATTGATGAAAGATTTTGGCACTAGTAAGGCCAAAGATGTATGCAAATTTATTCATATCCCTTTCTTTTCAAGTCAAATTATTTGCACAAGTACTGTGAAGTACAGGTACAATTAAAATCTTGCTTGTAGCAGCATCACAGGCACATAGTCTCAGGCACACATAAAAACTTTTTTTTTCATAAATTCCCTAAGATAACGAAAATAAAATGACTGCATAAAGCAAGTTTTTGCTTTGTGTAAAACACAATTTGAAAACAAGCCCGTGGTAGTACTAGAGGTGGTCCATTGTGTTTTGATATTTTAAGGATAGTGCAGGTTGGTTCAAGAACTGTACAGTTGTATTAAAGTAGCTGTTCCTGAACATAGTCGTGTGGGACTGCAACTTTGTACTCTGCCCAGTGGAAGCTGCAAGAAGCTGGCATGGCCCAGATTGATGATAAGTGCTGCCTTCTTCAAACAGTGCCTCATGTGGATGCTTTTGATAGTGGAGAGGGCTGTCCCCATGATGGACCAGGCTGAGACCACTACACTGCAGCATCTTGTGTTTCTGTATGTTGGAATTGTTGTACCAGGCCATGATGCAGCCAGTTAAGATTCTTTCTACAGCGTATCTGTTAGAGTATTCAGTGACATGTCACATCTCTTTAAACCTCTATGTATTGGGCCCATGACAAGATGTTAAAGCCCAGGAATTTGAAGCTGCTAACTCTCCACTGCCAATACATCGATGAAAACCAGTACAATGATTTCCCAACATCCCGTTACTAAAGTCAGCGATCAGTTCCTTGCTTTTGTTGACATTCACTGAGTGGATATGATTTTGACATCACCCAACCACTTAGCTGCACAGTCATGGTTCTAAAGAGAGGCCTAAACATGCAGTTTAGGTGTACCTCTAAATGATGGTCAGTGAGGAGGAAATGTTCCTGATCTACATTGATTGCGATCTGTTTATAAAGAAGTCAAGTATCCAATTGCATAAGGAATGCAAAAGGCAGATCATGGAGCATGGTGATGATTTTGGTGGGGATTATTGTGTTGAAGTTGATGAAGAGCACCGTGACGTATATGTTCCTCTCATTCAGACTGTCCAGAGCAGAGTGGAAAGCCAATGAGATAGCATCTGCTGTTGATCTGTTGTGGTGATAGGCAAATTGATGTGGATCCAGCTCATTTCTGAGGCTGGTATTATAACTAACATTGTCCATTGTTGGTTATAATATGCACCTGTACATTCCATGTCCTGCTGAAGTAGATGGGAACCTCAGACCACAGCAGTGAGAGATTGAAGATGTCCTTGAATACACTAGCCAGATCTTTAGCGCTTGGCCAGGTATGCGGTCGGGGCAGAATGCTTTGTGTGGAGTCACTCTCTATGCTCTGACGTTGGTCTCACAGACTGAGTTCACAGGGTCGTCAAGGTGAATGGGGGCTCATGAAGGCAAAGACATTCAGTTCATCTGGAAGATGCATCATTGCCACTTATGCTACTAGTATTTTCCTTGTAGTGGGTAATAGCATGCATGCCCTGCTACTAGTGTCAAGAATCCATCTGTGACTCCAGCTTAGTGCACAATTGTCTCTGTGCTCATAATGGATTTCAGGAGGTCATACCTGGAAACTTTGTATGAACATCATACTCATCAATAGCATGTCCTTCTCCCCTGGGTCTTCAATGATATAATTTGCTCTCAGAAATATCTCTTCCCATTCTACAATCAGAGCAAAAAGCTACATATGCTCATTCACTTGTGGTTCATAAACAAGTAAGCTGGGTCCACCATCTCCTATCAGTACTGTTTCATCGACCCTCACATTTGACTATTTTCCTGTTACTACCTCTGGGACGCCAGAATGCACCGCTGAACCTACTGGGGACGTCGTGGGTTAAATCAGCGAAACGTCGATGAAAGTAGGTGCCCACTTGATAACCCCAATGACGTGTCTGCATAGCCTTTCTAAACATCGGAGGAACATAGGTGAGTGCAGAAGGCTCCCATTACCACCGGGAGTAAAGTGATATTTGGCACTTTGGACTTTTAACAACTAGTCCTGTGTATTTGTAAACAACCTAACAATATCCCAAACTTGCCACCACTGTCGTAAGTAGAGCAAATGAAATTTATCAACATTGTCAGTGCTTAATTCCTCAAAATACCATGCCTAAGGTAGTGTTGGTTAACATGCAACAAAAGCTTTTCACTATACCTCAGTACAGGTGACATTAAACTAAACTAAACTTTCAGTAAATATTTAAATAATGATAAAAATGGCCGTTTTCAAATATTTTTCAATTTCCTCTCATATGGTTGACATGGAAACTTCAGTGTTGCTTTCATCTATATATTTTTTGGGGCTGTGGATGTTTATGATAACAATTCCCATCTGAAAAAGAACATAGCTGATGAGAGGGTATCTTATAGAAACCAGGGCTTGAAATTAGCTGTTGCCCGGGTGCCAATGACCACCCAAAGTGCCGCCGGGCAACCTAAATGCCGAGTCATTTTGCCCGGCTTGGCACTGCAGATACTGGTTTATACCGAAGATAGACACGAAAAACTGGAGTAACTCAGTGGGTCAGGAAGCTTCTCTGGAGAAAAGGAACGTGACGTTTCGTGTCGGCGGCGACGACGTAGTGCGGAGCAAAGATACGGGGTGTGGCGTGACGGAGGGTTAGAGTGAATGACAGGCCCCACACAACAGCGCAGCGATTGCGGCTCCTCCAGCACCCCTCCCGTACTGATAGCGGCCGCTGCTTGCCACTCCGCCTATGGCGATAACCGCTTTCAAAACAAACCCTGCCACATGCCGAGGCAGGGAGGAGGGAGGGAGGGGGATGCCTCCTTCCGCCGTCTGAAGCAGCTGCACCACTCGGCCCCGCACCTTCTGTT
Source organism: Leucoraja erinaceus (assembly GCF_028641065.1). Taxonomy (NCBI): domain Eukaryota; kingdom Metazoa; phylum Chordata; class Chondrichthyes; order Rajiformes; family Rajidae; genus Leucoraja; species Leucoraja erinaceus. Next base: position 26,485,631 of record NC_073386.1, read on the forward strand.
GGCGGGCGGAGGAGGGGAGGCGAGGAGCTCCAAACTGCCTCTCCCTTTGGTGGCGGCACTTGGCGGTGGACAGCAAAGATCCTCTAGCAGAGCAAGATAGATCACTCCTGCTAAATGCAATGGGGTGACGTGTAGTATGCAACGGAATGGAATGTGGGCCTTTTTTTCATCCATTTCTGTAACCCAACCCGACCCGACTCGCAGTGTAATCAACGTTGTGGGGGAACAGTTTGTGTTAATAAATTAAAATTCTGAAAATGAGGAGAAGAATTTTACCAAATAACTTTTATTTTTAAGTGGATGTTTCCGTAACCGGCTTCCGTCTCCGCACTAGTTATCTTTGCTCCGTTATGGGATCTTTGGTGCGGAGACGGAAGCCGGTTACGGAAATGGGGCCTAAAATTACCCATGAATCTGCCCATGATCGTACTACGTCTTTTTCGTTGAGTGGTCTATGTTGCTTGCTATAGGATCTTTGGTGGACAGGGACGGCCAAGGCAGCGGGGCGATGATACCGTCCGTGTCCGATGAGCGCTGACCTTCCTTCCTCCCCACCTCCATTCCCCCCCTCTCTCTCTCTCTCTCTCTCTTGTACGCTCCCCCCCCCACCCCCCCCATATCCTGGGACCCCTCCTCTCCACTGATCCCCATTCCCGTCTATTCAGTCCTCACTGACGTCCCCTGTGCTCCCCTCCCATCTATCTCCCCACCCCACCTATTCATCCTGCATTGATCTCCCTATCAACCTCACATTGATTCTCCTGCCACCCCAACCCCCCCCCCCCCCCCCACCCTACACTGATCCCCCAATTCATCCTGTACTCACCCCCTTTCCCATCCATCCTGTACTGCTGGCAACAGGGAAAAAAAGTTAAGTGAGAGCCCTGTTTGAAACGTATAACATTCTTAAAGGATTGGAGCAGGCTAGACAGGAAAGATGTTCCTGATGTTAGGGGAGTCCAGAACCAGGGGTCACGGTTCTGGGGTAAATGAAGTTGTGAATCTGTGGAATTCTCTGTCACAGAAGGCAGTGGAGGCCAATTCATTGGATGTTATCAAGAGTTAGATTTTGCTCGTGGGGCTAAAGGAATCAAGGGATATGGGGGAAAAGCAGGAACAGGGTACTGATGTTAGATGATTAGCCATGATCATATTGAATGGCAGTGTTGGCTCAAAGGGCTGAATGGCCTACCCACCTATTTTTCTATGTTTCTATAGCTAAGAAATTTCATGTTTTCCATGCCAATTATCTGTGAAATGGAGAAAGTGACATTGTCAGCAACATGTTGACAACTCAAATGGCATTGAGTGCCCACAAGGTGGACCCTCTGACCTCAACTGTTAGTTCAGCAGGATCATCAATGTGTCTTAAGCAGCACATTTTGGAGGCTGCATCTGCAAAGTGAGTCAGAGGCAGACATTGGTCTGGACAATCTCGCCCATTATGGGTGAACAACCCTGACCTAATGGTGCAAAAAACAAACGATTTCAACCCGAAACATCGACTGTCCATCCATTTCCATGCACAGATGCTTCCTGATCTGCTGAGTTTCTCTAGCCGATTGATATTTGCTCCAGATTGCCAGCATCTGTAGTCTCTTGTGTCTCCAATTAACTAATAGGAATGGCTGATACGGAACGTGATTTCAAATGGTTAAAGTATATACATACCCAATATATTTCAGTTGATATGTCCTAATAATAATCCCAATCCATTAAAATTGAAACTGTTGACGACGCAGAGGTGTACCATTAAGATTTTGTTCTATTACTTTGTTGAAAATGCCATAATTTGTTTTCTTGATTGTCACCCTTTTGTTTTTACCTCTTCTTAGCTTGCAAGGTTTGACGATATCAGGTAGGTAGGCCCTTAGCAGTGTGGCTTTGAACTGCATTAGCTGAGGCACAACCAATATCACTTTCCTCCAAAATAAAAGATAATAAATTCAATTCTAATTCCTATTTCAGAGTACAAAAAGTTTATGCTGACATTTTAGTACGACAATAAAGTGCTTTCAGATGTGCTACTTTTAACATGAAACATTTAATGGAAAAATAAATCTGTTTTCCTTGCTCTCATTTTAAAGAAAAATAGGAAGTTTTAGTGGAAGAGGTGCATTCAGAAAAATACTCTAAACAACATAGGATTTACAAACCGCAAAGATAATACATGAAATGCCAATGAGGCAGTGGCCACGAGGATGAGTGCCAAAAGTAATTATTGCAAACTGTTCGGTAAAACTATAACGACACAAACACATCTTAAATTCAGTACAAGTGTATAGGAATGGTATACTGAAACAATATACAAGTCGCAATGCTTTGGCACCATTTGGATGCCCAGAGTACCTGTTCTCATCAATGCATGAAGTTAGATATTTTATGACCAATCAAGAACAGGAAACGTTAACGTTGGGGAAGCGTGGCTGGGATTTGTAGAAGAGCACCAGGCATTGAGGAGAGTTGGAAAACTACGAATGGATGGGAAAATGCATGTGATGGTGGAGCATGCGGGGAATTGGGGAGAGGAAAATGGACGTCAGAGCTTTGAGAGGGGAAGCGGAGGGTCTGGGGGCCGACTTGGGATGTAAAAGCTGGGGAAGGGCCTGGGGTTGTAAAGGTTGTGAGAGGGCGAAGAGTGAAGGCTGGTGGAGGGGGGTCTACGAAAAGACTTGGGCAGGATGGAGCGAGTAGGCCAGGCTAATGAAGGCTAGGCAAGGGGTGGAGGCTAGGGGGAAGAACTGAAGTCTGGGATGGGCTTGGGATGTGAAGACTAGAGGGAGGCAGGGGGATGAAGGCTGGGGAGGCAAAGGGATCTGGCGGGGGGTTGGTTGTGGAGGATTGGTTGAAGGCTCAGTAGGGAAGGGAGATGTGGGGAGGGCAGGTGAATGAGAGAGGGAGTGAAGATTGGTGGTTGGATGACTGGAGGAGGGAATGAAGGCTGGTGTAGGGTCTTCTGTGGGTGGGTGGGGTGACTGAGGGAGCAGGTGGAGGCTGGTGGCCGGTGCAGGGTGAGGTAGGGCCGGGTGGACTGACTGGAGGAGGTAATGAAAGCTGGTGGAGGATGCATGGGTTGACGAGGCGGGGGTGACTGGAGATGGGGGGCGGGAACCGGCGGGGAGAGCCGGGGGGGGGGGGGGGGGGGGGGTGGGAGAGAGCCATGGGTGACTAGAGCCGTTGGTGGGGGGGAGAGGCGGGGCTGGGGGGGGGGGGGGGGGGGGGGTGCAGAGCCGGGGATGACCAGCCGGGGATGGAGAGCCGGGGATGGAGAGCTGGGGGGTGCAGAGCCGGGGGTGACCAGCCGGGGGATGGAGAGCCGGGGGATGGAGAGCCGGGGGTGACCAGCCGGGGATGGAGAGCCGGGGGATACCAGCCGGGGGATGGAGAGCCGGGGGATGGAGAGCCGGGGGATGGAGAGCCGGGGGTGACCAGCCGGGGGATGGAGAGCCGGGGGATGGAGAGCCGGGGGATGGAGAGCCGGGGATGGAGAGCCGGGGGTGACCAGCCGGGGGATGGAGAGCCGGGGATGACCAGCCGGGGGATGGAGAGCCGGGGATGGAGAGCCGGGGGTGACCAGCCGGAGGATGGAGAGCGGGGGGATGGAGAGCCGGGGGTGACCAGCCGGGGGATGGAGAGCGGGGGTGACCAGCCGGGGGATGGAGAGCCGGGGATGGAGAGCCGGGGATGGAGAGCCGGGGATGGAGAGCCGGGGGTGACCAGCCGGGGGTGACCAGCCGGGGATGGAGAGCCGGGGGATGGAGAGCCGGGGATGACCAGCCGGGGGAAGCGCTCTTGACTCTTGACGCGGGGCAGCGGCCACCTGGTGGAACGGCGAGCGGTTGACAGCTGCATCACGTGGAGATGCTGCCGTAAACACGGCGTTTATTTCCCTTCACGACAGCGTGACAAGCAGATTTTGTGAACGACAGTGCCGTAAAGAACGAGGAAAAGCGCATTCTCTTTGGGGGAAAAATCAGGTGGAAGTTTATTCCGTTTGAAAGTAATCGCGGCCAGTTTTGGCTGCAATCATTTCAAACAGTAGTATGACAAAGAGGCAATTCCCTGGCTGGACCATTGACTGACGCGGCTTGTTTCCACTGGCGAGAGCTGGGAGGTTGCCGAGAGCCCGTCTCCCTCCGCCCCGGGCGGCGAGCGCTTTGGAAAGAAGCAGCACAATGGCGGCCATGGACCGAGAGATGATTCTCGCCGACTTTCAGGTGCGTTTCGTGTTTGTAACGATTCTTCTCGCGTTGCATTTTACGAATTGCGAATGTAGGGTGAACTTTAGTGTATGTTTTCCGTTGAATGACGGATGTCTCAGTCCGGTTACCTAGTTGTCATGTAAATAATTGCCCACATGTTCGCAGCTCAGTGCAATAGGAGCAGAGTCTGACTTCGTTCTATGTCATGCACGAAGCTCTCTGTATTGTTACATTAATACTTGGTTTAATTTTTTTTCAAATTAGTTTATTTGCTTAAATGATTTATTTTATTGAATGCAGGGCAATTATATGGTCATTTGTTAACGGGAAGTTACAGTCAAGCATCAGAAAATGTACAAGCGAAAGAATCTAGATCCCGTTACAGACGTGAAAACGCGATTGTTTGGTTGGGGTTGATAAGGGTAGATTTAAGGGACGGGTGGGGGGAATTAGGAAAAGGGAACTGATGTTGGCAGTTTGATGCAGGACTCTGGTATTGGAGAATATGAACAGTGATGAGGTTGGTTGGGAGCGGTTAGGTGCTGGGGTCTGGGGTAATGGGAGGGTTAAAAGCTGGAGTCTGGGGTGGTGGAGGTGGATTAAGAGCTGGGGTCTGGATGTGGGGTGGGGGTTAGGAGTTGGGGGTTGGAAGGGGGCGGGGGGGGTCAGAGCTAGGGTCTGGGTAGGAGGGGAGTATTAGAAGCTGGGGCCAGGATTTGATATGGTGGGGGGTTAGAAGCAGGGGGCCTGGGGTGGTATGTGTGTGTGTGTGGGGGGGGGGGGGGGGGGGGGGGGGGGGGTAGGAAATAGAGCCTGGGGTGCTGTTGGGAGGGGTTAGAGCTCGGGTCTGGGTGGGAGGGGGTTAGAACTGTGTTCTCTGGGAGGGGTTACGAGTTGGGTTGTGGAGATGGGGTTTAGGAGCTGGGGGGGGATTAAGGAGCTGCAGCTGGGGGGAGGCGGTTATGAGCTGGGGTTTGGGTGGGGGGATTAGGAGTTGGGGTTGGTGGGGGGTTAGGAGCTGGTGTCTGAGACTGGGTGGATGGAAGAGAGGTTGTGAGTATTTTGGGGTAGGATAGAGGGTGGAGTGGGCTGGTAGCAGGAGATTGAAAAGGAAGGGGGATAGGACCAGGGTGTTCTGGCGATGGGGGTATAGCAGCAGGGTTTGGTGCTGGTGGGGGATTTGGAACTGTGATCAGGGGTGGTGGAGGTTTTATGAGCCGGGTATCAGGGGTTTGGCAGGGTTAGAACCTGGGCATCGGGATTGTTGGGGGTCTGGTAAATTGGGGTGCTAGGGGTTTTGGAGCAGGAGACTGGAGTTCAGTTGAGGGACAATCAATAATGGTTGGAGAGGAATGGTAAAGGAGCTAAGGGATCAATGTGGTGATGGGCATGATTGGGGAGTTGATGGTTGTGTGGAATGTCGGGTAATTTGGACAAGTGTGCATCGGGGATCATTTGGGTGGGTACGGGTCATTTGTGACAGCAGTGTAGGGTAAGGAATATTTATAGGGAAAGGAATTGGACTTGGAAGGTGGAAAGGAGGAGATCGCAGTGGTGTTGGAGTCAAGGTGGAGAATCCGTAACAAATGGGAACAATGGAGAGGGAATGGGATGGTGGCATTCCATTGTTTTAATTGTGTTAGACTGAACCGCAGTATGATTTGATTGCATAGTCTCTAGATTGGTGTTTAGTTCAGTGTAAACTGCTTTATGCAATTGTTCTAGTGCAAGTTCTTTAATGAAAAATTATTTAAGTTTGATTATAAATCAGTTACATGTAGTACCAGTTTATTTAAAGAAACAATGTTATATTTTAGAAATGAAATCTTAAATATATTTGGCAATATTATTTTTTCTGGGGATTTTGAAATTCCTTGTCAAATACACTTATCTTAATATTTGACTTTAACAAAATATAGTTGTGAGAAAAGAGCGTAGCGTTAGACTGAATTAATGGTAATGACTAATGTATCATATCTTTGTTTCGTTATGATACCGATTTTACTAGTGGACTAATACTTTTGATAATTTACAGAGAAGGAATCAAAATATCCTCACACTTCATGGGATTACTTGGGGAAGCTAGCAAAAAGAAAGAAAAAGTAATTTGAATCATTATGTCTGTTCTGGTTGTTTAATGGAGATTGGTTTCAGGATATTGGAGAGTAAGTTGGTGATGAATTGAGGCAGTGTTCATCAAAATGGAAAGAAGAGGAAATACACCTCCTAGTGGTCATATTTGAAAGCATTATTTTCAATGGCATGGAATTGAGCCAATTACTTTTTATTGGAGTATATTTTTAAACATTCCAATATATGGAGTTGACATTTTTAGGGAATGCTTCATTCTGCTGAAGCTTTTTTATGATTGATTTTCACTGGTCCCCCTCTTAAAATACGGAGTTATGTAATGTTCTGGGCTCGAATGGAACCAATGTCCTTGGGGGAGTGTTTGCTAGTGCTGTCATGGAGGATTTAAACTAATGTGGCAGGGTGATGGGAGCATGAGCAGAGAGACAGAGGGTGTAAAATGAGGGTAGAAGCAATAGGTAGCAAGGTGAAAAGTAAAAGTGGCAGGCAGACAAATCCAGGGCAAAAATCAAAAAGGGCCATTTTTCAACATAATTGTATAAGGGGTAAGAGTGTTGTAAAAACAAGCCTTGGGCTTTGTGTCTCAATGCAAGGAGCATTTGTAATAAGGTGGATGAGTTGAATGTGCAGATAGTTATTAATGAATATGATATAGTTGGAATCACGGAGACATGGCTCCAGGGTGACCAAGGCTGGGAGCTGAACATCCAGGGATATTCAATATTCAGGAGGGATAATAATAATAATACATTTTATTTATGGGCGCCTTTCAAGAGTCTCAAGGACACCTTACAAAAATTTAGCAGGTAGAGGAAAAACATGTAAGGGGAATTAAATAAATAGTAGAGACATGACTAGTACACAAAGTAAAGACAGAATTCAATACAAAACACAATATGAGGCAATTAATGCACAGATGAGAAGGGAGGGGGATGTGGGGCTAAGGATAGGCAGAGGTGAAGAGATGGGTCTTGAGGCGGGACTGGAAGATGGTGAGGGACACGGAGTTGCGGATCAGTTGGGGGAGGGAGTTCCAGAGCCTGGGAGTTGACCTGGAGAAGGCTCTGTCCCCAAAACTGTGGAGGTTGGACTTGTGGATGGAGCGGAGACCGGCTGATGTGGATCTGAGGGACCGTGAGGGTTGGTAGGGGGAGAGGAGGTCGGTGAGATATGGGGGGGCCAGATGGTGGAGGGCTTTGTAGGTGAGGATCAGGATTTTGTAGTTGATCCGGTGGGAGATGGGAAGCCAGTGAAGTTGTTTAAGGACTGGAGTGATGTGATGCCAGGATTTGGTGTGGGTAATGAGTCGGGCGGCTGCGTTCTGGACCAGTTAGAGTGGGTTGATGTAGGTGGAGCTGATGTCAAGGAGAAGTGAGTTGCAGTGATCCAGTCGGGAGGAGATGAAGGCATGGATGAGTCTTTCAGCAGCGGGAGGTGTGAGAGAGGGTCTGAGTTTGGCGATGTTGCGGAGATGAAAAAAGGAGGTTTTAATGAAATGGCGGATGTGAGGCTCAAGGGAGAGGGTGGAATCAAAGATCACGCCATGGTTGCGAGCCTGGGGAGATGGGGAGACAGTGGTGCCGTCGATGGTGAGAGTGGGGTTATTGATTTTGCTGAGTGGCTTTGGAGCCTATGAGGAGGAATTCTGTCTTATCGCTGTTGAGTTTGAGGAAATTATGTTGCATCCAGGTTTTTATAGCTGACAAACAGGAGTTGATATGGGAGAGGGGGGTTGTGGGGGGATTTGGTGCCGAGGTAGATCTGGGTGTCGTCAGCGTAACAATGGAAGTCCAGGTTGAAGTGGTGGAGTATCTGACCAAGGGGGAGGATGTAGATGATGAAGAGGAGGGGGCCGAGTATGGAGCCTTGGGGAACGCCTTGAGTGACTGTGGCTGTAGCAGAGGTGTGGTTGTGGAGAGAGATGAAGTGGGATCTGTTGGAAAGGTAGGAACGGAGCCAGCTGAGTGCAGAGCCTTCAATGCCGAGGTCTTTGAGTCTGATGAGCAGGATGTTATGGTTCACTGTATCGAAGGCTGCGCTCGGGTCGAGGAGGATGAGGATGTTGAGGGAACCAGTGTCAGCAGAGGTGAGGAGGTCGTTGATAGACAGAAAGGAAAAGGAGGTGGGGTAGCGTTGCTGGTAGGAGAGGAGATTAACGCAATAGAAAGGAAGGACATTAACTTGGAGGATGTGGAATCGATATGGGTAGAGCTGCGAAACACTCGGGGCAGAAAACGCTAGTGGAAGTTGTGTTCAGGCCACCTAACAGTAGTAGTGGAGTTGGGGATGGCAACTGGAAATTAGAAATGCGTGCAACAAAGGTAAAGCAGTTATAATGGGTGACTTCAATCTACATATAGATTGGGTGAATCAAATTGGCAGGGATGCTGAGGAAGAGGATTTCTTGGAATGTATGTTGGAATAGTTTTCTAAACCGACATGTAGAGGAACCAACGAGAGAGCAGGCTATTCTAGACTGGGTATTGAGTAATGAGGAAGGGTTAGTTAGTAGTCTTGTTGTGCGTGGCCCCTTGGGCAAGAGTGACCATAATATGGTTGAGTTCTTCATTAGGATGGAGAGTGACATAGTTAATTTAGAAATAAGGGTTTTGAACTTAAAGAAAGGTAACTGACGGTATGAGACGTGAATTGGCCAAGCTAGACTGGCAACTGATTCTTAAAGGGTTGACGGTGGATATGCAATGGAAGGCATTTAAAGACGGCATGGATGAACTACAACAATTGTTCACCCCAGTTTGGCAAAAGAATAAATCAGGGAAGGTAGTGCATCTGTGGATAACAAGGGAAATCAGGGATAGTATCAAAACAAAAGATGAAGCATACAAATTAGCCAGAAAAAACAGCCTACCAGAGGACTGGGAGAAATTCAGAGTCCTGTAGAGGAGGATAAAGGGATTAATTAGGAAAGGGAAAATAGATTATGAAAGAAAACTGCCAGGGAACATAAAAACTGACTGCAAAAGCTTTTATAGATATGTGAAGAGAAAAAGGATTAGTTAGGTCCCTTGCAGCCAGAAACAGGTGAATTGATCATGGGGGAACAAGGACATGGCAGAACAATTGAATAACTACTTTGGTTCTGTCTTCACTAAGGAAGACATAAATAATCTGCCAGAAATAGCAGGGGACTGGGGGTCAAATGAGATGGAGGAACTGAGTGAAATCCAGGTTAGTCGGGAAGTGGTGTTAGGTAAATTGAATGGATTAAAGGCCGATAAATCCCCAGATAGGCTGCATCCCAGAGTGCTTAAGGAAGTGGCCCCAGAAATAGTGGATGCATTAGTGATAATTTTTCAAAACTCTTTAGATTCTGGAGTCGTTCCTGAGGATTGGAGGGTAGCTAATGTAACCCCACTTTTTAAAAAGAGAGGAAGAGAGAAAACGGGAAATTACAGACCAGTTAGTCTAACATGGTTAGTGGGGAAAATGCTAGTCAGTTATTAAAGATGGGATAGCAGCACATTTGGAAAGTGGTGAAATCATTGGACAAAGTCAGCATGAATTTATGAAAGGTAAATCATGTCTGACGAATCGTATAGAATTTTTCGAGGATGTAACTAGTAGAGTGGATAAGGGAGAACCAGTGGATGTGTTATATCTGGACTTCCAGAGGCTTTCGACAAGGTCCCACATAAGAGATTAGTATGCAAACTTAAAGCACATGGTATTGGGGCTTCAGTATTGATGTGGATAGAGAACTGGTTGGCAGACAGGAAGCAAAGCGTAGGAGTAAATGGGTCCTTTTCAGAATGGCAGGCAGTAACTAGTGGGGTACTGCAAGGCTCAGTGCTGGGACCCCAGCTATTTACAATATATATTAATGATTTGGACGAGGAAATTGAATGTAACATCTCCAAGTTTGCGGATGACAAGAAGCTGGAGGGATGACAAGAAGCTGTGGGGCAGTGTTAGCTGTGAGGAGGATGCTAGGAGGCTGCAAGGTGACTTGGATAGGTTGGGTGAGTGGGCAAATGCATGGCTGATGCAGTATAATGTGGATAAATGTGAGGTTATCCACTTTCCTGGCAAGAACAGGAAAGTAGACTATTATCTGAATGGCGGATGATTAGGAAAAGGGGAGATGCAACGAGACTTGGGTGGCATGGTACCCATTGAAATTAGGCATGCAGGTGCAGCAGGCAGTGAAGAAAGCGAATGGTATGTTAGCATTCATAGCAAAAGGATTTGAGTATAGGAGCAGGGAGGTTCTACTGCAGTTCTACAGGGCCTTGGTGAGACCACACCTGGAGTATTGCGTACAGTTTTGGTCTCCTAATCTGAGGAAAAACATTCTTGCCATAGAGGGAGTACAGAGAAGGTTCACCAGACTGATTCCTGGGATGTCAGGACTTGCATGTGAAGAAAGACTGGATAGACTCAGCTTATATTTAGAAGATTGAGGGGGGATCTTATAGAAACGTACAAAATTCTTAAGGGGTTGGACAGGCTAGATGCAAGAAGATTGTTCCCGATGTTGGGGAAGTCCAGAACAACGGGTCACAGTTTAAGGATAAGGGGGAAATCTTTTACGACCGAGATGAGCAAAATAAATTTCACACAGAGAGTGGTGAATCTGTGGAATTCTCTGCCACAGAAAGTAGTTGAGGCCAGTTCATTGCCTATATTTAAGAGGGAGTTAGATGTGGCCCTTGTGGCTAAAGGGATCAAGGGGTATGGAGAGAAGGCAGGTACGGGATACTGAGTTAGATGATCGAAGGGCCGAATTGCCTATTCCTGCACCTATTTTCTATGTTTTATGTTTCCATGTTTATCTGGCCAAGTAAATGACATCTGTGAAATGATGTAGATAAATCCCTGGTGCCAACAGCATTTGTTCCAAAAATGTTCAAAAGAAAATTGTAATGACTAGTGCATTCCAGACTTTGCAGATTAAAATCCTTTTGTCTACATCTCCGTTTGTGCTGAGTGGTGTGAAACTGAGGAGAAAGGCAAGAGTTCAGGTGTTACAATTGAGCTGAGTACTCCGGGGTCAAAGCTATGTTTCAGCTGTTCAAATTCCATATTGCGAAACAGTGATTCAAAACGCAATTTGCATAAATGTGTGATAAGCAACGTGAAAACGGGTTTAAGATTGGTAATTGTAATTTTTATTAACTTGCATGTGACATCTTTGCTGAATAGCAAAACATGTTCATTTTTTCCATGGTTGGGAGTCTAGAACCAGATAGTCACAAAATAATTGGTTGGATATTCAAAACAAAAATGAGAAAAAAAAAGTCTTCATCTATACTTCTGTACCCAAGTGGGCTTTGTTTTTAAAGTTCAAGTTCCGAGGAGTAAATATCACCGGCAATTTGTCCTGGATTAGCCTTATCAAAGCAATGGCCAAGAAAGCACACCAATGCTTCTACAACCTTAGAAGGCTTAGGAGGTTTGGTATGTCCCAAACAACTCTCACCAGTTTTTACAGGACACGGTTAATTCAATTGAGGATCTGGAATTAAAGAAAGGTAACTTTGATGGTATGAGATGGGAATCGGCTAGGATAGACTGGCAAAAGATATTTAAAAGGTTGACGGTGGAGATGCAATGGCAAAGATTTAACGATCGCCCCTGTTGTTCACCCCTGTCTGGAGTAAAAATAAAACTGGGAAGGCGGCACAACCGTGGCTAATGCGGGAAATTAGGGATAACATTAAATCCAAGGAAGAGGCATATAAATTGGCCAGAGGAAGCAGCAAACCGGAGGACTGGGAGAAATTTAGAATTCAACCGAGGAGGACAAAGGGGTTAATTAAGAGGGGTAAAATAGAGCATGAAAGAAAGATTGCGAAGAATATAAAAAACTATTGTAAACACTTATTGAGATATGTGAAGAGGAAAAGATGAGTGAAGACGAATATAGGTCCCTTGCAGTCAGAAATATGTGTATTTATAATGGGGAAACAAGGAAATGGCAGACTTGTTAAACAGGTTATTTGGTTCTGTCTTCACCCAGGAAGACGCAAACAGTCTCCCAGAAATACTGGGGGCTGTGGATCTAGCATGAGGGAGGAACTGCAGGAAATTGGCATTAGTGTTAGGCAAACTGTTGGGACTGAAGGCAGATAAATCCCCAGGGGCTGATGGTCTACATCCCAGAGTATTCAAGGAGGTGGCACGAGAAATTGTGGATGCATTGGTGATCATTTTCCAATGTTCTATAGACTCTGGATCAGTTCTTGTGGACTGGAGGGTAGCTAATGTAACTCCACTTTTTAAGAAAGGAAGGAGAGAGAAAACAGGGAATTATGGACCAGTTAGCCTGACATCGGTAGTGGGGAAGATGCTCGAGTTGATTATTAAAGGTGTATTAGCAGTGCATTTGGAAGGCAGTGACATGATGGGTCAAAGTCAGCATGGATTTATGAAGGGGAAATCATGCTTGACTAATCCTATGGGGTTTTTTGAGGTTGTAACAAGTAGAATGGATAAGGGAGAGCCAGTGGATGTGGTGAGGTATCTGGACTTTCAAAAAGTCTTTGACAAGGTCCCACACAAGAGATTAGTGTGCAAAATTTGAGCACATGGTATTGTGGGTAGGGTATTGACATGGATAGAGAACTAATTGGCAGACAGGAAGCAAAGAGTAGGAATTAACGGGTCCTTTTTAGATTGGCAGGCAGTGACTAGTGAGGTGCTGCAAGGCTCAGTGCTGGGACCCCAGTTATTTACAATATAAACTATTTAGGCAAAGGAATTAAACGTGACATCTCCAAGTTTGCGGATGACACAAAGCTGGGTGGCAGTGTAAACTGCGAGGAGGATGCTGTGTGACTTGGATAGGTTGGGTGAGTGGGCAGATGCAATATAATGTGGATAAATGTGAGGTTATCCACTTTGGTAGCAAGAACAGGAAGGCAGATATTTTTCTCAATAATGTCAGATTAGGAAAAGGGGAGGTGCAACGAGACCTGGGTGTCCTTGCACATCAGTCACTGAAAGGAAGCATGCAGGTACAGCACACAGTGAAGAAAGCTAATGGCTTGTTGGCCTTCATAGCAAGAGGATTTGAGTATAGGAGCAAGGAGGTACTTCTGCAGTTGTACAGGGTCCTGGTGAGACGTACCTGGAATATTGTGTGCAGTTTTGGTCTCCTAGTTTGAGGAAGGACATTCTTGCCAGTGAGGGAGTGCAGCGTAGGTTCACCAGGTTAATTCTCGGGATGGCGGGACTGACGTATGATGAAAGAATGAATCAACTGGGTTTATATTTACTGGAATTTAGAAGGATGAGAGGGTATTTTATAGAAACATATTGAAAGCTTTGATTACTTTGGTTGCTTTCCCAAGGCAGCGTGAAGTGTAGATGGAGTCCGTGATGGAGAATCTGATCTATTTGATAGACTGGGCTACATCCACACATCGGTGAAGATCAAATCAGCAGCATTAAAGTCAAACGATCCCGATTGGTGCATGAAACCTATGTAGGACCTTAGCAGAGCTAAGAGCGAATTCTGGACGAAGCTGGAGTCTCAAGCCAATGACACGGATACCCGAAGATTGCAGCAAGGCTTGCAAGCTCTAATAGGCTGTAACGTGAAGGCGAGCAGTATTACTGGCAACAATGAATTCCTACCCGATGAACTCTATGCCCACTTTGAACAGAAGGTTTGTGATGGAATGCTACCTGCTCTGCCAGACTTGGGTGCACCTATACCAACAGTTACTATGGCAGATGCAAGTCCAGCCTTCCTGAGGATGAATCCGTGGAAAGCAGCTGGTTTGGATGGAGTCCCTGGCTGCATCTTCAGTTTTTTTTTGTGGGCTTCAACCCAGAATCTTTTGACCAAGGAATATTAATTATTTCTGAGCAATTGTTGAAAACTGATCAGAGATGTTAGAATAGGTATGAAATGATTGCTCTTGGATGATCAAAATCTAATTGGATCAGGATTAGAAAATGTTTACTGAAGTCTTTCCGCTGGAAGATTGCACAGGCAGGCTTGTGATTTGATTTAAACTTTACTGAATTTCATAGTCAAAAAGGGCCTTTCTCGTTTTCTGCTTTGCTCGTTTAGTTTAGTGATAAATATAATAATAAACATAGTGATAAACATAATAAGATAGCAGTATTAAAATTTAAGCTAAATCAAATTCTCTCTGCAAGAGTTATCAGATTATTTCAAATTACTAAACAGGAAAATTTTGAATTCGGCGACAAACCACACAAACTTCTAGCACAGCAGTTGAGAAAAATTGAAAAGGACCATATTATTCAAAAAATCAAATCGGGTAAAGGTGAATTATTGACATCCAAAACATCAACAGAAATGAGAAAAATTACAAACTTTCTTGATAACTGTAATCTTCCAACACTTAATGCGGTGGAACGAGATGAATTAGGAGCACAGATTTCAATTAAGGAAATAGAAGAGACCATCAATTCATTGAAGAATGGCAAAACACCAGGCCCAGGCGGGTTTAGTAACAAATTTTATAAAAGATTTTACGAGCTAATTTCCCCGCGTTTACATAACCTTTATATACACGCATTTAAAGAACAGACATTACCACAAACCCTAGCTGAATCAACTATTACACTTATACCCAAAAATAATAAAGATCTGGAAGATCCGGGATCATACAGAGCAATCGCGCTGTTAAATACAGATCAGAAAATATTAGCTAAAACTGGCAAGAAGATTAAGTAAATACGTTAATAAATTAATACACCTGGATCAAACTGGGTTTATACCCAAGAGACACTCGTTTAATAATTTGAGACGCCTGTTTGACATAATGTATTCACACATAACTATAAAAGAAGGCTTATCAATTATTTCATTAGACGCAGAAAAAGCATTTGATCAAGTAGAATGGAAATATCTTTTTACAGTATTGCAAAAATTTCGGTTGGGCGAAAATTTTATTTCATGGGTAAAACTGCTATATGATAAGATGACTGGCAGAATGCTGTCTAATCATATACTCTCGCCTAAATTTCAGTTATCCAGGGGCAATAGACAGGGATGTGCATTATCACCCCTGTTATTTGCTCTTGCGATTGAACCTCTGGCGGAAAGTATAAGAGTACATCCGAATATTCACAGCTATAACACTAAATACTCCAATAATAAAATATCATTATATGCAGATGATGTATTACTATATATCACCAATTCCCAAGTTAGCATTCCAAGTATATTAAATCTTATAGAGGAATTTGATTCCTTTTCAGGATATAGAATAAACTGGAACAAAAGTGAAATTATGTCAATAAAACCTCAAGAGCCGACACACCTCCTAAAATTCTCCTTCAGAATTGCTACGGAAAAATTCAAATATCTTGGTGTTCAACCAAAAAATACACTTCTCTATTTTGGAAAACACTTCCGATGTCTCTAATAGGCAGAATAAATGCCATAAAGATGATCTTCCTCCCACAAATCCTGTACTTATTTCTTCCTAATATATCTTCCTAAAATTAAAAAAAAAAAACTTGTTCCTCTGATTACAAACTTTATTTAGGATTATATAACACATAGAATCCATAAATGGCACCTATGTAAAACCAAAGAAACTGGTGGATTGGCTCTCCCCAATTTTTATACTATTATTGGGCAACAAATATTAAAAATGTAATCTATTGGTTGGACAATACAGGCCAACAGGTAAAATGGTTAATAATGAAGAGAGAGGATTGTTCGCCTTTTAATATAGGCGCGATTCTTCTCTCCAATAAATTTGAAGAAAACACTATATGAGAAAAATCCGATTATTCACAGTACTTTACGAATCTGGAGACAAGTGAAATCAACCCTTAAACTGAGAAATGTATATCTTCTTTCGCCAATTGCCAATAATCCTTTGTTCAAGCCATGTAAGACAAAACGTTTGCATATTGGGAAAGATTAGGAATCAAAAATTTTGGAGATCTTTATGAGATGGGAACTCTTCTCTCATTTCAAGAATTGCAGTCGAAACTAGACTGTGGGACCCGTTGGGTCCCAGCATCACACGGGAGGGCTGGTCACCAACGCAATATTCCACCTCCACCAATTCCAATATTGCTCGCCAGTGTGGTGGTGGGGGGGGAGGGTTCTGTTGCGCTAGTATGGGTGTTGCGGGCCAAAGGTACTGGTTTCCAGAGGGCTAGTATAGACATTGTGGGCCAAATGGATTCTTAGGCTGGCAGCTAACTGTTGCAACGATTTTAAACGCCAAGCCAAGGCAAACAATTTGGCTGCAGCCACCCGACAACCAAAATTCATTTTGTGGACATAACCTTTTTATAAAGGCGAGGCAAACAATTGGGCTGCAACCACCCGCCAACCAAAATTCATTTTGTGAACACAAACATTTTAAAAAGGTGAGGCAAACAATTGGGCAGCAGCCACCTGACAACCAAAATTCATTTTGTGAACACAAACTTTTTAGAAAGGCGAGGCAAACAATTGGGCAGCAGCCACTTTACAGCTGCATCGAGGGGACTCACCGTGGAGTAGACGTGCGTTCAGTGTTATCCGCAGCTCAGAGAGCCGTGACCCTCTCGTTTCCTGGGTCTGTCAGAGACTGAGTGAGAGACTTCACTTCCGGGTTTTATAATCCCTCCCCCCTGCAGCAGAGAGAATGCCGAATTTTTAAAAAACATTAATATCGCTCTGATTTTTAATCGATGGGAAAAATCCTCCAGTCATGGAAGGCGGAGGGGGGCTGTGAGCGAGGTGGCCAAAAATGACGGCCGTAGGTGGCGGCGTTCTCTCGGAAATCGCAGCACAGTGGGCCAAAAGCGGTCAAGATCAGGTAATCAATATATTAGATACTATCTGAAATCATATACCCAAGACTACCAATCTTTATTGCCAGACATACTAGACGAATGTATGAATAGAAACTCGGAGTCAAACAAGTTAATATCATATCTGTATAACACCCTTTTAAATATAGAAATCCTATCGTCAGAATTAGAAGAGCTTGGGAAGATGAACTTGGCCTAAAAATTCTAAAAGACAGATGGGAAGAAAACCTATATATACACAATTGTTCAATTAACGTTAGGCATTCATTAATTCAATTTAAAATACTGCACAGACTCTATTACTCAAAGTCTAAACTGAATAAGATCTTTCCAAATGTATCTCCTATTTGTGATAAATGTCTTCTTCAGGAAGCAGCTATAACACATTCCTTTGCCTCTTGTATAAAATTACATAATTTTTGGAGAGGAATTTTTGAAATGTTTTCAAAAACACTAAAAATAAAACTGGATCCCGATACGGAACTGATTATTCTAGGTACGTCAGAAGCCTGTTCCGAGCTATCATTATTTCAAAGACGTTTTCTTAATTATGGCCTGATAACGGCAAAAAAAACAATACTCAAATTTTGGAAACAAAGATCTGTCCCTACTCTTAAGATATGGATTACAAACATGTCCGAGACGCTACATCTTGAAAATATTAGACTTGTCTTGGCAGAAAAAACAGATCATTTTTCGAAGACATGGACACCATTCATTGATTTATTACAAGGATAGTATGGTACAACACAACTTTGGATTCAAATCTAATTACGGGTTGGGTGAGGTAGGTGGGAAGGGATGCGAGGCAGGTATATCACTTTTTTTCTCTTTTTGTCCTATTATTTTTCTTATTTTTTCTATTCCTCTCTTCTTTTTTTCATTTACTCACTCTTTGGCTACAAAATAAAATAATAAAATAAAAAAAAAATAAAAAAGAAGTTTAGTCTAGTGATATAGTGCTGAAATGGGCTCTTCGGCCTACCAAGTCAATGCCGGCCATCAATTCAATTCAATCCTACATTAGGGGCAATTTACAGGTCCGATCAACCTACAAACGTGTACATTTTTGGAATGTGGGAGGAACTCGCAGCACCTGCTGAAAACCCACAAGGTCACAAGGGAAATGTGCAAACTCCACACAGACAGAACCTCGGTCTTTGATACTGTACCATTGTGCCACCCTTTATAAAAGAGGTATTTCCTTAAATGCCATAGATTGGTAAAAGTTGTGCATTGCAAAGTTAATATTTGGTAGATGTAAACATTTTAAGTGCTTTTTTTAAAATGTTTTTTATCTTTAGGCATGCACTGGAATTGAAAATATTGATGAAGCTATTACATTGCTTGAGCAAAATAATTGGGATTTAGTGGTAAGTAAAATTTAAAAAACTTCAGGAAATCTTTGTGCATGTATTTTTAAGTTTTTCATAATGTTAAATAATGGTGTATCACTCAATTATTGAAACTGACATTTATAATTAATTTATTGATAGGTTGGTTTTCTCTCCCTCACCTGCCCATGGCAAACTTTTTGTTCCACTTTCCCTATTGCAAGTATATTTCTCCTTGGTTAGGGAACCAAACCAGTACACTATTCCATGTGGATCACACCAGGGCCTTATCTAACTGCAGTGAGACATCTTCTATTCAATTAATTCACTGTGGAGCTTGCATTGCTAATTGCTTTTTGCACCTTAATATTTCACCATTTTAGAAATGCTCTTCTATTTCTTTTGCACCCAAGGATGGTTTACCATGCTGAATTGCCGCACTCATGGTTTTTGTCATTTGTCATTTGAAATTTGTTCTGTTCTGTTATAATAGAGCGATTGTTCCTATTTTCTTTTTCTTTCTTTTCTAGGGTCTACTTTCTCACTTTACTTCCTTCTCTAACTTCTTTTCTAAGGGGCTTTCTTTTCCCAACACTCTTGCACTTCACGACTCTTGCGCACTTTCTATACTTCTATCTTTTTCTTAAAGCTCAAAAAAAAAAATGATGTAGCGGTACAAAAAATGTATTAAGATATATGTGTTGTGTAGTATTGTAATTTACCGTACTTCTAATTAAAAAAAAAATAAAAAAAAAATAATAGAAAAAGAAATTTGTTCTGTTCTACATGTTTGCTAATATTTTGAATTTATGCCTTATCTTGGATGCCCTGAGCATCTCCACATAGTTTTACTGTAAAGCTTGGGATTGAATTGGAGTAGTTTGTAATTGATTTCTGTACCTGTCCTTGTAATGATTTATATATATTGTCCGGAAGGACACCCATTACTTTTTGCCATTGGAAAGCACACTGTCCCATTCCTTTCAAGTTAAAAGTGGTTGATTTCACATTTGCATGCATCAAAATACATTTTCCTCTGTTCATTTTCTTAATTTATTAATATTTGATCAATTGGTTGATTAGCCTTCTGTGCTATAATGCTTATATTATAATACTAGACCAAGTGCAGACCCGTTGGGTCTGTTCCCCCAACGTGTGGTTGTGGGGGGGGAGGCGGCATGCAGCATCACACACTAACTACCCCCCCCCCCCCGCACTCACACTAATGGAGGGGGGAGAGAGAGAGAGAGGGAGAGGGGGGGGGAGGGAGAGGGAAGGAGGGGAGGGGGGGGGGAGAGGGGGGGGGGGGGGGGGGGGGAGGAGGAGGGAGGGGGGGGGGGGGAGGGGAGGAGAGGGGGGGGGGCGTGAGGGGGAGGGAGAGAGAGTGCCTTTTTTTACTTCAACCCAAACCCAAACAACTATTTGCAGGCAGTGCTTTTTTACCTCTAACCATATTTTCATTTTCAAACCAAATTAAGGGTACTCACAGTGCTGTAGACATTTGTCAGTGTCATTCAAAGCTCTGATTGAGGCACACCACTTGCAGAGACTGATTGAGGCACACCACTTGCAGAGACTGATTGAGACACAGAGACTGATTGAGACACACCACTTCCTGGTTTTATAGTCGCTCCCCCTTCCTCCAGCGGGGGCAACAGAGAGAATGGGGAATGTTGTAAAAACATTAATGTCTGTCAATTTTCATCGACGGGAAAAATCCTTGGCACACATGCTGCGGAGGGGGGCTCTGAGCGAGGTGGCCAAAAATGACGGCCGTAGGTGGCGGCGTACTCTCGGAAACTGCAGCACAGAAAGCTGAAACCGGTCAAGAACAGAGTTTTAGTAATATAGATGATAGCTCCATCAACACTGTTTGCAATTCTGACTATTTTATTGTTTAGTAACCTCGGGCAACTGACCTTCTGGTCCATTATTTAACTCATTTATAGGGTCAATAGTTGTGGTCCAATGCAAATGTTTGTGGGAATTTGAAGAGTTACCCATTATCCTTTCTGCTTCTTGCTAAGGTAGTTTTCTAAAAAGGTAAATAATTGGCCTTCAATTCCATAATCCACAGATTTAGCCCGCAGTGTCTCATGAAGGATATTCGTGAAAATTAAAGGAAGCCCAGTAAAGAACAGACTGGATTGCCTGTCCTGCTGACAGTTATAGCAATACCTGTGGGATTTTACTGGCGTTTCATAGAATAATCTATACATAACTAAAACTTTCATGTTGTTATCTTCCGGTTTGCGTTTTACATTTGGGCAAAAACGGTACACGATAGCGCTACGATTTTCGCCACCTAACTCGCCATTCTCCTGTGTTACAAATGCAACAAGTTTTGTTCCGATCGGTGGTATGTTTTAAAATTTTAAGGTTTAAAAATCTTTAAAACCGCGCATGCCCAGATTGGTCTCCTCTCCAATCAGTGCGACGCCCATTCCTGCACCATCGCCGCACTGATTGGGTGCGTCCGCTGTCAGTCACTGGCGGCGCCCGCCTTTGCCCGGTGTTACCCGGCGCGGCTTCCGGTCGGCGTGGCTTCCGGTTGGCGCCCGCCTCTGCCCGGCGAGGCCTCCGGTCAGAGCGGCATCCGGTCAAAGCAACCTCTGGTCAGAGGAGCGGCAACCTCGAGATCCTGGGGAGGTGAGGAGGGAGAGTGGGGGAGGAGGGAGGAATAGAGGGAGAGGAGGGGGTTGGGGTGTGGAGAGGAGTTATGGAGGGAGGGAATGGCTGTGGGTAGGGGAAAGCATGGTGAAGGAAGGATTGGGGGAGGCTAGAAGGAGAGGGGAAAGAAGAGCAAGTGGGGGAATAGAGGGAGAGGAGGAGGGAGTGGGAAAGAGGGGGACGGGGACAGTGGGGGGAGGTGAGAGGGGGGGTAGTGGGGGGGAAATAGGGAAAAGTGGGGGATAGGTGGCGGCTAGCGAGAGGAGGGAGTGAGGGAGGGAGTGACTGAGGGTAGGGGAAAGGAGAGGTGAGGGAGGGCTTGGGGGAGGGGAGGAGAAAGAAGAGGGAGGGTGAAGAGGGGGAGAGAGAGTGCTGGGGATGAGGGGAAATGAGCTGTACCTGCGCAGTTGGGGCTATGGGTGAGTGGTGGAATATTGCGTTAGGGGAACGGGTTGCGTTGGGGGACCACCCTCCCTTGTGACAGGGACCCAACGGGTCCCACTTAGTCTAGTACAGCATAAAAACGGATCATTCAGTCCAACTCATCCATGTTGACCAGTGGACACTCTTCTGCATTAATCCCATCGCCACCACTTTGTCTATTCCATAGCCTTCTGTGCCTAGATGAAGGAAGTGCTCACCTGGACGCTTAAATGCTGCGAGCAATGCAGCTAGAACTACTCTCAGGTAGTGCAATCCAGGTACTTGGTGTTGCTATGGACTTGGTGAAAAGTTCCTCCTCAAATCCTTCTTGCATTAAAATAAATGCATTAGCTTGAATTCTTTTGATGTTCACTCTCAAATTGAGGGAGTCTGGAGGCAGTAGGCAAGAAAATTTGCTACGAAATACCAAAAATGAATTGTTATGGATCCGTTCATGCTGGCCCAGACTCTCTTATCCGAATCACTACCTGTAGCTTACCCATGTTGGCATTTTCTGGATGGTACACCGAAGACTTGTATTGCTACCTACCTTCACCGTGTTCAAGTCCAATGGCATGGTCTGAATGGCCCCCAAAACTAGGGTGTGCTTTGTCGGCTTGCATCCTTAATTGCTCTTGACAGCCAGCAAACATGATGGGCGGGAGGGGCTTGCTGTAATTGATTTTATTAGTCTGTCAATGTAAGTGCATTGAAACATTAAAAAATAATATTGTACTGAATTATTAAAATGTACAAGCTGGACATAAGTTTCTGGAGTAACTTAGTGGGTAAGGCAGCATATCTGACAAAAATGGATAGGTGATGTTTTGGATCAGAACCCGTGTTCAGACCCCGACCCAAAACATTTATTACTCCAGCACTTTGTATCCATCGTTGGTATAAACCAGCATCCCCAGTTCCTATATTAAAATTTGAGCATTTTTATGAATTAATACGAAATCAAAATATTTTTTTTATTTTTTATTTTTTATTTCCACTTGTCTTTTTGCCTTGTATCTTTGTCTCATTATCATCATTAAAACCAATGGGGTTTCAAATCTTGCAGCAAATCTGACAGTTCAGAATCTAATAGATGATTTCACCAAGTAATTGGGAAAAAAATAAAATACTGCAGGTGCTGGAAATACTTACCAATTTTCCTTCCATTGTGCAACATGTTCATTTCAGGTGATTAAGAGAGGAAATTATAATTAAAAATAAAGACTAAACACATATTCTTCTGGCTTCACAAAGGTGGATGCATATAGCCCTAGGGTCTATAAAATTTGCTTGTAGTGTAGCCAGGGGAAAGCTGAAGGGAAATTTTGTGTGGCTGCCTGGAGTTTGAGGAGTGGTGGAATGGGTTGGGGAATCTGTAGTGAGATTGGGCAAGCTTTCCATCTACTTAAGAAAGGATCTGTCATGGAGAACCTCCATGTTTACTTGAAATCAGTTTGGGAAGGACCTATGAATTACAGAAGACTGGTACTTGAGACTTCTTTGCTGCTTTCACCAGCAATCTCCAAAATTGCCAATATTGGTTACGTCTGGTTTTCACTGAACATGCCACTCTGCAGCCACTTCTTTTGGAGTTGGAAGATGGCTGTACCTGGCAAAAATAGGTAAAGGTACAGTTGAGTGGATGGCAGAGTGTTATGCATGATCCGAAGGTAATGTAGTGAGTGTTGTCAGTCTTTGTGTTTAGGCAAACGTGTATATTATTTTTGGCAACATTTTAATTATGAACATTTGGTAACCTCTTTATTTTCTTGTGAATGGTGAGGAATTATTACTTCCTATTTGATGAAAAGGATGTTGATAATCCTTATAGTTCAAGCTAATAATGATTATCATCTTTTAATTTCTGACGGTATTCATGCTCGTGAGTTTCCTTTGGGGGATAGTTATATTGTGAAATAATACATTGAGCCAGATTCTAAGTAGTTCAGAATTTATGCATAAATTTAGATTAGAGAATATCTGCAAATAATTAATGTTTAAGAAAGAACTGCAGATGCTGGAAAAAACAAAGGTAGACAAAAATGCTGGAGAAACTCAGCGGGTGAGGCAGCATCTATGGAGAGAAGGAGTAGGCAATGTTTCGGGTCGAGACCGTTCTTCAGAATGATGTCGGGGAAGAGGGGGGGGGGGGGGGGGGGGGAAAAAGATAGAAAGTGGGCGGAGACAGTGGGACCGTAGGCTTGTGGGAGAGCTGGGGAGGAGGGAGAAAGCAAGGTCTATCTGAAATTGGAGAAGTCAATGTTCATACCGCTGGGGTGTAAACTACCCAAGCGAGAGATGAGGTGCTGTTCTTCCAATTTGCGCTGGGCCTCACTCTGGCAATGGAGGAGACCTTGGACAGAAAGGTCAGATTCGGAATGGGAGGGGGTTAAAGTGCTGAGCGACCGTGAGATCAGGTTGGTTAGTGCGAACTGAGCGGAGGTGTTGGGCGAAGCGATCACCAAGCCTGAGCTTGGTCTCGCCGATGTACAGAAGTGACACCTGGAACAGCGGATGCAGTAGATGAGGTTGGAGGAGATGCAGGTGAATCTCTGCCTCACCTGGAAAGACTGTTTGCCTCCTGGGTAGAGTTGAGGGGGGAGGTAAAGCGACAAGTGTAGCATTTCCTGCGGTTGCAAGGGAAAGTACCCGGGGAGGGGGTCGTTTGGGTGAGAAGGGATGAATTGACCAGGAAGTTACGGAGAGAAAGGTCTCGGCGGAAAGGGGAGTAGATGGGAAGATATGGCCAGTGGTGGGATCCTGTTGGAGGTGGACAAAATGTCAATATACAATGAAAATTATATGATGTATGCATGGCTGACGTGGAAGGTGAGGCCAAGGGGGACTCTTTCCTTGTTACGAGTAGGAGGATGGGGAATAAGAGCGGAGCTGCGGGATATAGAGGAGACCCTGGTGAGAGCCTCATCTATAATAGAAGAGGGGAACCCTGTTGCGATTCTGCTGTTTAAATAACTGAAGTCTTACACCGTGATAAAGGTCCAAAGACTTTATTAACATTACAACATCGGTAACTTCATACTAGCACGTTTCCCTAAATGTGTGGGAACAAGGCAGGGAGGCTTAATGTTAAGCTAGTGGGCATAGCTACAAAGTATGACTCGTAATATGAGTGACACTGGTCTACATCCTCCCTCTTGAAGAATTAAACATAGTACAAAACCATTAACTAAGTAGGGCATGCCCAGTAATTGATAATAAACTGGAGGATAGTCAAACATAGCCCGGGTACTTAACAACTGGCTTGCAAACATGACCAGCACTTGTATGATAAAGACCATCTCCGTTCTTTCCCCCCGGGGGCAGAGCAGGTGGCTTCACAGGTGAGGGAGACTGAACCAGCATTCCCGGAGACGAAATGGGAGACTGGCGCAGTTGCCACTGGCAAAGCAGCCATTGCAGACATGGGTTGTTGTGCTGGTTTAGGCGGAAGAGTGCCGCTAGACACAGACGGAAGTACACTTGTACGGTCTGGATAATACGGAGGTGGAACTGGCTCGATCACAGGCAGGATATGTTGTCTGTTACGCCTGTAGGTGCCGCCATCGGCACTGACCAGATATGAGCGTGGCTCAGAAGCAGTTCCAGAAATTACACCAATACGGTCATGGTGTTTGTCAATCTGCAAACGAACCACCTGCCCCATGGTCAATGGTGGCAATGGCCTACTTGTTTTATCATACCATTGTTTTTGAATGTCACGCTTTTGTTATAACCTGGACTGAACCACCTCGGCTGGAACCACCTGAGGGGTCAATGTCTGATCCGTCACAGGCACCGTGGCACAGGTCTGCCTCGACAATAAACGTTGAGCAGGTGAACCCAAAATGGGGTCATGGTAGATGTTGCGTAACTTGAGCAGATCCAGGCACACATCGGAATTAACTCTGAGCGAACGTTCCATGAGCTGTTTGGCACTCTTGACAGCCTGCTCAGCCAGTCCATTCAACTGTGGATAGTCAGGGCTGCTGGTAATATGGCGAAAATTCCAGTGTGCAGCAAACTACCTGAAGTGTTGGCTGGTGAATTGACTGCCGTTGTCAGATAACAGTATACCCGGAGATCCGTGGACTGAAAAAAGGCGAGATAGCTTCGAAACCACTCCGCGAGAAGTGGGGCTGCTAAGAAAATCAATGTCAAACTATCCTGAATATGACTCGACGAGTACCAGGTACTGCTTGCCATGCCACTCAAATATGTCAGTTGCCACTGTAGACCACGGGAGTGCAGGAACCAGATGTGAAAGAAGTGGTTGCTTTTGTTGGTGAGGTGCCAAGCTGTTGCACACTGCACAGTACTCCACATTCTTGGTGATGTATTCGGCCATGCCAGGCCAGTAAAACATGCTTCTTATCTGCAGGACAGTAGCTTCAGCGCTTGGGTGTCCTGCATGGACAGCGTTAAAATACTTGTGCAACGAAGCAGGGACTACAGCCTTGTGTCCTTTTAAAACAATGCCATCCTGCAGCACTAGCTCATCACGGACGGCAAAGAAAGGCCAACTGGCAGCGGAACATTGTAGTGTTTGTCTGGCCTGCCGCGCTTAATGACGGAAGTAAGCGACCGTAGAGTACTGTCAGCAGCAGTGTGGGCAATCAAGTCCTCCATACAGGACGAGGCAATAAAAGACACAGCCATTACAATAAAGTAATCATCCAGCGAGGGCGGATCCTCACAGGTCTTCCAGGCGCACGTGAGAGAGTGTCAGCCAGGTGCATTCCTTACCGCGTTTGTAGATCAGAACAATGTCAGCAACATCCGCATAGCATGGGGAATCTTATGAGCTGGACGAACAACTGGAATTACCTCAGGGTCAATAGTAATTGTATACCTGATAGGTAACCTTCCCAGCTTATCGTCAGACAAAATCTTATATTGTGTCAGGCTTTGTTAGCTAAAGTCACAGGCTGTAGTCAGTTGACAAACAGAAGGGCTGAAAGAAATTAGACCCATGTCTTCACATGCGTTAACACCCAGCAGAGACGGCACATTTTCACGAACCACATAGAAATTCAGGTTGCGGACACGCGAGTTAAGACAGCAGCATTACTCAACTTGACCGATAGGGTGCACGCGACCTCCTGCAAATGGAACAAGGGAGGCAGCCGTTGGAGAAACAATCTCTGTTTTTCGTAACTTTTTACACACTGCCGGGCAAATGATGTTGCACCTGGCCCCCGAATCCACTTTCAGATAGAAAGTCTTGCCATTAACGAGCAAAGTGACCTTGGGGTCTAGTTGTTTATGCATTAAAGCAGATAAGGCATGTAGATCGACATCAATACTTTCGCCAGCAGCCTGTAAATCCATGGAGCTGGTTGTGAGAATTGTGAGAGTGAGTTTTCACGGCCAAGCAAATTAACAGATTGCCTTGTTTGAACTCTGTTGCTACGTGAATGACAACATTTAAAGAAATTGTTTCTTTTGTTGCAAAATCAACATAATTTTCCGTACGCAGGGCAACGGTCACGTACAGCAGCATGTGAACCCCCACAGTTAAAGCAATTATCTAGCAGTCTCAACTTGCTATCAGGCACTTGAGGAAAATGGGGAGAGATTTGATAAGACATTCATTTCACGACCAGCAGAGTGTCCCAAGACCTTGGTGTGAGCGTCAGCCATTTCAGCAATGCGACAGCGGCTTTCAGCAGTCTCTAGAGTTAGGTCAGCATCCCGCAGTAACTCGTCGCGTAATTTATCATTGCGGACGCCATGAACCAGACGGTCACGGACAAGGCTATCACATATATCTCTGAAATCGCATCGACTGGCAATGTGCTTCAGTGCACTGACATACATCTCCACAGGTTCTCCCTGTCTCTGGCATCGTGAAAAGAACAGATGTCGCTCCATAACTAAGTTGGTACGTAACTCGCATAACTGTCGGAATTTGCGTAGTAGGAAGTCAGGTTGTCGAATAGATTGAGCAGGAGCGATCTGGACACCAGCCGGGTCAAATCTAGCCGGTTCATAGTGAAATCTTCTGGCACAACAAGCAACTTCTGTGCCTGCCAGATTAAGAAGAAGTGACGCTCGAAAGTCAGGAGCAGCAGTAGGGTGATCCGCTTCAATACATGGCACCGTTCTGCAAGATCCTCATCAAATACCAGGATCTCTGGTTTTCCGAGAGCAGAAGCCATTGCAACACACTTGAAAAAACAACAAGCTAAAATAAAAACAGTACAATTAAGCAAGTAGTGAGTCCATATACTCTGACACCATGTTGTGATTCTGCTGTTTAAATAACTGAAGTTTTACACTGTGATAAAGGTCCAAAGTCTTTATTAACATTACAGCATCGGTAACTTCATACTAGCACCTTTCTCTAAAAGTGTGGGAACAAGGCAGGGAACACTATTAAGCCAGTGAGCGCAGCTACAAAGTATGACTCATAACATGAGTGACACTGATGTAAAACCCCCGTTCCCTAAAGAATGAGTACATCTCCGATGCCCTGGTCTGGAACACCTCATCCTGTGTGCAGATGCGGCGTAGACGGAGGAATTGGGAGTAGGGGATAGAGTCCTTGCAGGAAGCAGGGTGGGAGGAAGTATATTCCGGATATCCATGTGGGTCAGTGGGTTTGTAGTAAATACGGTTAGTTGTCAGT
The DNA here is from genome assembly GCF_028641065.1 of Leucoraja erinaceus. Classification (NCBI taxonomy): domain Eukaryota; kingdom Metazoa; phylum Chordata; class Chondrichthyes; order Rajiformes; family Rajidae; genus Leucoraja; species Leucoraja erinaceus. Next base: position 26,513,740 of record NC_073386.1, read on the forward strand.
TACCTGTGATGGAAATGGTGAGATCTGGAAACAGTAGGGAGATGTCGGAAATGGTCCAAGTGTATTTCCGTGCGGGGTAGAGTTCGGGTAAAGGGCCACGGTACGCCTCAAACGAGGATTGTTCGATGTATCCTACAAAGAGGCAGGCATAGCTGGGGCCCATGCGCGTGCCCATAGCAACGCTTTGGATTTGGAGCAAATGGGAGTAGTCAAAGGAAATGTTGTTGAGGGTAAGGACCATCTCCGTTAGGCGGAGGCGAGTATTAGTCGACGGGGATTGGTTGGTTCTGCGGTCGAGGAAGAAAGGGAGGGCTTTAAGACCCTCCTGGTGGAGGATGGAGGTAACTGGACATCCAATGTGCAGATGAGGGAGTGGGGGCCTGGAAAACGGAAGCCATGAAGGAGACAAAGTGTGTGTGAGGTATCTTGGATATAGGTGGGGAGGGATTTGACCGGGGGGGGGATAGGATGGAGTCGTGGTATGTGGAAATAAGTTCGGTGGGACATGAACAGGCAGAAACAATGGGTCTGCCAGGACAGTCAGGTTTGTGGTTTTTGGGCGAAGATAAAATCGGACCAGGCGGGGCTAGGAAACGATGAGGTTTGAGGCTGTCTCCGCCTCTTCCTTTCTTTTTCTCGCCCGCACCCCCCGACATCAGTCTGAAGAAGGGTCTCGACCCGAAACGTCGCCTATTTCTTCTCTCCATAGATGCTGACTCACCTGTTGATTTTCTCCAGCATTTTTGTCTATCTGAAAATAATTGTTCCTTTTTCACTATGTAAAAATTATTTAAAATAAAATAATTAGATTTTTTTTAAAAAGCTAATTATTCAATTTTTTTTTAAGTTGCTTGATTTAAAAAAAAATGTTCAGCCTAATCAAACAGTTGCTTGACTTTTTCAACTTTTGTTTTGCAGGCAGCTATTAATGGCATAATTCCACAAGAGAATGGCATTGTACAAAGGTAGGTGATTTTTTTAATTTAATTTTATTCATATTAGGCAATATGCTCATCAAAATTTTGTAGAGTGATTCAATTTTGTAATGTAAACTGTTTTAAATGATTGGAGACTTGTTCATTTTTCCAAGGTGGATTAAAAATTCCATTTTAAAAACAGACCAGTTTAAAGAACAAAGAGAACGTTAATTAAACATGCTTTCTTAAATCAAAAAGGATCTAATGAGTGTAACTGAACGGTTAATTTACTTTTTCATGGATACTGACTGTTTTGCTGGCTATTTCTAGCTCTCTGTTTTTGTTCCAGAATTCCAGCATCCACAGTTTCTTGCTTTTCACAAACAAGATGGGGGGGGGATGATGTCGAAAGACATGTGTTTATGTATTTGGGTGCACTACAGATTCAAATTGTTCAGGGTCCTAGAAAGGTTTCCTGATGTTCCAGTGCATTTTTATTCAATATTCTTAAAAATGCTAGTGTAATGCATTAAAAAAAAAAACAAAAAAAAAAAAAAAAAAAAAAAAAAACAATTTACCAATCTATGATTCTGTTTCTAATGCTTTTTGCTTAATTTCCCAGGCAATTTAACCATCACCATCTCACTTTATTTTTTGCTTTTTTTTTCCAACACACAATTATCTTTTAATTTGTTACTTAATTGCCCAGTCTTCAAGTCGTCCCTCAATGTCGTGTAGCGATAACTGTTAACATTATTTTTCCTAATTTGATTATATTTTGTAAATATTGCAGTGAAAGTCACAAGTGAATTGATTTTTCCTAATTTGATTATATTTTGTAAATATTGCAGTGAAAGTCACAAGTGAATTGATTTGCTTATCCCTGTACAAGCAGCGTCATTGAATTTTCATGTGAATTAAAAAAAAATTGGAATGTGAGCAAACCAGCTTAGTTGCCTATTAAAGGATGATAGTGGGCTGCTTAATTTTGTAACTGGCAATCCAGAGTTGGGAAGCTATGACACAGTTAGGCTGAACAGTCCAGAGTTCGGATCCCGTCATATGCAGATGTGAAATTTGAATTAGTAAATAAGGAATGTACTGGTCTGAGCTCTAGTGTGGTTCCTCTAACTAATTCCTTATATGTACATACCTGTTGTCCTGTATTTTTTGTAAGTGTTGGTTCTTTGATCGGGGAATGTGGGAGGTGCTAAACAGTGGCATTAACATATAAAAGGCATTGCAATTAAGGGCCGAGAGCTTGACTCTTTGCTAGGTTGTTAACCTGTGTGAAGACTCCTGCTCAATAAATGTACGTTTAAAGCAACTCCGGTGCCTGGTCGATTATTGTCGAAACAATCGATGTGAGAGAAAAACGTGAATCAACAGTCATGCAAGCAATTTATTCTGGGGAATATAATTCAAAAACTGTTTTCCTTGACTATCATCAGAATATTTGAAATATTGAAAGCAGGCATTAATGACCCAGATAAATTCTGCCATTACAGGGCTAGTTACTTTCTTTGCTTTATTGTTCTACTTTCAATACTAAACATTTATCAGTTGAATAGCAGAGAAACTGAAAGTTATCTTGTGACTTAAATTTATTGTAAGAATTTCAAAGCTATGTTCTTGGATACAAATATAGCATTTGTTTGGACATTTATTGTGAAACATTTTATTGAGCTCTTTATGACCACAATATTTATTTATAATTATGTTCATTTTATTTCACAAACAAAATTAAGGTTGGAATATTGAAATTATGTATCCAAAAATTCCCGTATTACCATTTTGCAGTTCAGCAACACTACGTAAGATGCAGTGAATATATACTGAAAATATACTTCTGAATACACAAGCTGGAGATGATCAGTTGTACTGTGGCTCTCTGCTTATGAAATTGACCAAAGATTGATTGTTCAGTATGTCACAGTAGTTTCTTATGTTGGTTTTAAATCTTTCATTAACATTATTGTTTATGTTTGGATTTTTTTTTCCTCTGTCTGCAGTGAGTTTGTTGCCAGTGAACCTTCACAGGATCCATTGTATGGACCTGCTGGTCAGCCCTCTTCCTCCTCTTCCACTTCCTCAGCTTTCTGTCCAATAATCCCATCAAGACCAATTGTGGAAAGGCAACCAAGAATGCTAAACTTTAGGGTGGAATACCGTGACAGAAACGTGGAAGTGGTGGTTGAAGATACGAACACAGTTGGTAAGATTTTAAAATGATTGACTGAGAATTATGTATAATTTGTGTATATTTTACATTTATAACCATATAACAATTACAGCACGGAAACAGGCCATCTCGACCCTTCTAGTCCGTGCCGAACACGTATTCTCCCCTAGTCCCATACACCTGCGTTCAGAACATAACCCTCCATACCTTTCCCGTCCATATAACTATCCAATTTATTTTTAAATGATAAAAACGAACCTGCCTCCACCACCTTCACTGGAAGCTCATTCCGCACAGCCACCACTCTCTGAGTAAAGAAGTTCCCCCTCATGTTACCCCTAAACTTCTGTCCCTTAATTCTCAAGTCATGTCCCCTTGTTTGAATCTTCCCTACTCTCAGTGGGAAAAGCTTATCCACGTCAACTCTGTCTATCCCTCTCATCATTTTAAAGACCTCTATCAAGTCCCCCCTTAACCTTCTGCGCTCCAGAGAATAAAGCCCTAACTTGTTCAACCCTTCTCTGTAACTTAGCTGCTGAAACCCAGGCAACATTCTAGTAAATCTCCTCTGTACTCTCTCTATTTGTTGACATCCTTCCTATAATTAGGCGACCAAAATTGTACACCATACTCCAGAATTGGCCTCACCAATGCCTTGTACAATTTTAACATTACATCCCAACTTCTATACTCAATGCTCTGATTTATAAAGGCCAGCACACCAAAAGCTTTCTTTACCACCCTATCTACATGAGATTCCACTTTCAGGGAACTGTGCACAGTTATTCCCAGATCCCTCTGTTCACCTGCATTCTTCAATTCCCTACCATTTACCATGTACGTCCTATTTTGATTTGTCCTGCCAAGATGTAGCACCTCACACTTATCAGCATTAAACTCCATCTGCCATCTTTCAGCCCACTCTTCCAACTGGCATAAATCTCTCTGTAGACTTTGAAAATCTACTTCATTATCCACAACCCCACCTATCTTAGTATCATCTGCATACTTACTAATCCAATTACCACACCATCATCCAGATCATTGATGTACATGACAAACAACAGGGGACCCAACACAGATCCCTGTGGCACCCCACTAGTCACTGGCCTCCAACCTGACAAACAACCATCCACCATTACTCTCTGGCATCTCCCATTCAGCCACTGTTGAATCCATCTTGCTACTCCTCCATTAATCCCCAACCATTGAACCTTCTTAACCAACCTTCCGTGAGGAACCTTGTCAAAGGCCTTACTGAAGTCCATGTATACAACATCCACTGCTTTACCCTCATCAATTTCCCGAGTAACCTCTTCAAAAAATTCAAGAAGATTAGTCAAACATGACCTTCCAGGCACAAATCCATGTTGACTGTCCCTAATCAGACCCTGTTTATCCAGATGCTTATATATATTATCTCTAAGTATCCTTTCCATTAATTTGCCCACCACTGACGTCAAACTAACAGGTCTATAATTGCTAGGTTTACTCTTAGACCCCTTTTTAAACAATGGAACAACATGCGCAGTACGCCAATCCTCTGGCATTATTCCCGTTTCTAATGACATTTGAAATATTTCTGTCATAGCCCCTGCTATTTCTACACTAACTTCCCTCAATGTCCTAGGGAATATCCTGTCCGGACCTGGAGACTTATCCACTTTTATATTTCTCAAAAGTGTCAGTACTTCCTCTTCTTTGATCCTCATAGTTTCCATAGCTACCCTACTTGTTTCCCTTACCTCACATAATTCAATATCCTTCTCCTTGGTGAATACCGAAGAAAATAAATTGTTCAATATCTCCCCCATCTCTTTTGGCTCTGCGGATTGCTGTCCACTCTGACTCTCTAATGGACCAACTTTATCCCTCGTTATCCTTTTGCTATTAATATAGCTGTAGAAACCCTTAGGATTTACTTTCACCTTACTTGCCAAATTTATGTAATTTATGTGTGTTGTCGGAATCTCCTATGATGATGTTGCAAGATTTGCATTGTATGTGCAGCTCATTGACAGTCAACTCAATGTTAATTTCAATGAGATGACCTCGGAGTAATTTTGTTTCCAAGGACATCATGATCCTTCTAAATTCCAACACTTACAATCTCTAATTATCTGAAAAACTCTACTTTTTCAACTAAATCATAATAATCAGAATAATACTTTATTAGCCAAGTATGTTTTGCAACAAGGAATTTCATTTGCCATGCAGTCATACCAATAAAATGCAAGTTGTAGCAGGCAGATGTTCCATCTGTGTCCCTGGCCTCCAACATCCTTCAAGCATCACACTGCTTGTTGGAGTTGGAGCATCAGTCACAGGCAAAGGATCGGCTCCGATGGTATGTCCACGCCCCCGTGGTGGGGCTCAAAGTCAGTCCCGAGCAAGGCCTCCAGCTACATTGATGTTAGGCAGCAAAGTGACTGGAAATATGATCTGGAAAACAATTGCATCCCCGGCAAGGTAAGCGATCGAAAAAAGTTTCACCCGGCCCCCATCCCACCCCCCCACAGAAAACAAAACAGAGAACATTAACACAAACTTTAAAACACGCTAAAAATAACAAAAAACAGACGAAAAGCCAGACAGGCTGTTGGAGAGGCTGCCATCAAAACTTTATGTTTTTCCACATTCCACCTGAAATTTCTTGTCTATTTGCAGTGTCTGTATGTATTCCATTTGCAAGGTTCAGATAATTAAGTAATTTAAGCTTGTGTACAGCACGACCCAGACCCAGTGTTTGAAAATGGGCTAATAATTAGCAGTTAAGCTTTGTGCCACACTAGTGCCAGGCAATTAAAATCTCCAGCAACAAAAGTCTGATCATTACCTTTTCATTCCGTGTCATTGCTGTTGCTGAATTTTGCAACACCAGTATCTTCCGAATCACCATTGATGAAAAACAACTGGAACAGCAATACAAAAACTACAACTGTACCCTAAAGCAAGTAACTGAACTCCTGATTTCCTCAGTCACAAATCTGGAATATGTTGGAAGAATTGCAGTATGCCTTGCAGAGTATAGCTCCAAAATGCTGAAGAGCTGACTATATTCAGAAAAAAAAACAGGTTGCTGGATATTAACCACAACAAACATTCCCTCCCTTGCCAAGTGGCAAGATGTACCATCTGTCAAATTGTACAGCATTTTGCCCAAGATTACCCCTGCAACACCTCCCAAAACTACCACTCTGCTCTTCATGAAGGGCAAGGTCAATATAAACCCCTGACGTAATTTTGTCTAATTATTGCACCTTTCTCTTTGGCAGCTCATTCCATGTACCTACCACCCTCTGAAATATTTGTGTCTCAGTTTTCTGAAAATAATTCCCCTTCCTTGTGGAAATACTTATTTGGCATGCATATCTTTATTGCGAAGGGTATTGAGAACAAATGATGGGATATCATATTGCAGCTGTACAAGTCGTTGCTGAGATCACACTTGAAATACAGTGTGCATTTCTGGAGCCCAGCTATAGATAAGAATGTCATTAAGTTGGAAAGAATGCGGAAGAGATTTACTAGCATATTACTGGGACATGCAGGGCTTGAGTTATAGGAAGTTGGATTGGGTAGCACTTTATTCTTTGGCTTGTAGGAAGCTGAGGGATGACCTTACTGAGGGGTACAGGGCCATGGATAAAGTAAATGCTCAATCTTTTTTGCAGGATAGAGGATTGTACAATTAGAGGGCAGATACTCAAGGTGAGAGGGGAGAGATTTAAGTTGGACCTCGAAAGCAATAATTTCATTTGCAGGCTAATCCGTTTCTAGAAATAAGCTTCCAGAGGAAGTGATAGATGAAGATACAATAATTACTTTTAAAAGAGGGATACATGATTGGGAAGGGTTTAGAGGGATTATGGGCCAAATGCAGGCAACTAGCCCAATATGCCAGACTTGATATGTATTGTCAAGGTGGGTCGATGGACTGTTTCTGTTCTGTATAGTTCTATGACTAATTTTAAACCTATGCCCCTAGTTTCAGTTAGCTCTACCCATATAAATGTACGAAACATTTGATTATTTTCCCTAACTATGCCCCTTATTATGTTATAATCCTCTGAAAAGTCACCGTTCTCCTTCACTCCAGGGAATACAATCCCAGCCTTTCCAATTGCTCCTTAAAATTCAAGGCCTCCAGCTCAGGCAACATCTTTGTGAATGTTGTCTGCATCCTCTAGTTTAATCATATTCTTCCTATAATATGGCGACCAGAACTGTGCAGGATCATCCCAAGTGAGGTTTAACTAACGTTTTACAGAACTGTAACTGGACCCAACTCCTCTACGCAATGCCACGGCTGATAAAGGCAAGTCTTCCATTCACTTTCACTACTTTGCCTACCTGTGTCATCACTTTCAGGGAACTAGTCCCCCAAGGTGTCTCTTTTCTACAACGGGTCTCCAGCGATTGCCCATTCACAGTATATCTTGCTTTAGTTTAACCTCCCAAAATGCAATACTTTGCAGTAATTAGTTAAATGTTAAATATTATATAAAATTCCTCCACTTACTTTCCCAGTTGATCAATTACTAGATGTAATCTTACACAACCACTTTCATCATGCCACCAATGTTGTTGTCATCTGTAAGCTTCTTATCTATATCATTAATATATATGACAAATAACAACGCAATGAACACTGGCCAATTCAGACAAAATTTGAACAGGTATATGGATTGGAAAGGTTTAGAGGATATGGGGCAGATGTGGGGAGAAGGGACAAGTATAGATGGGATCTCTAAGTCAGTATGGCCAAGTTGGGCTGAAGGGCCTATTTCCATCCTGCATGACTATGGCACACCATTGGTTACGTGCCTCCAATCTGAAAAGCAACCCTCTACAATCTCCCTCTGCTTCCTACCACCAAGCCAATGTTTTATACAATTGACTAGTTCCTGGATTCCATATGATATCTCCCATACCAGCTTGCCATGCGGGACCTGGTTAGCTTACAACACCACAGTATGAATATAGAATTCTCCAATTGCAGGTCGGCCTTCGTCTCCCACATCCCATATGACTAGTTTCCTCCGGTCGCACACCTTTATTTACACTCCCCTGGCCCTCATCACCCAGTCCCTGTTCGCTCCTCCACCTGCTCATCTCCCATTCTCCGTTCACTCTTCCCCCCCCCCCAAGCCTATTCCCTTCCAGCCACCCTCTCGTTCTACATTTCACTCCCCATCTTCCTACCTTATCAGATTCCACATCTAGACCCTTTTGTCTTCACTTTACCTTCAGCCTCTGTTCTCGAATTTATTCAAAACCATGTTAATAGAAAGGCGAGAAAAATGGACTTGCTCAATGTTGGATCAGCCATTATCTGATTGAATGGCAGCGCAGGGTTGTGGGGCTGAATGGCCTATTCCTGTTCCTCCTCCTTAAGGTCGTGTAGTCTTAATGCTGAAGCCAAGAATGAATGAGAAATGTAAGCTAGCTACAGAATAAACTGGGATGGAGGCTTGGAAAGATGGTCAAATGAGGATTTTTAAAAGGAGTAGAAGGTGAAGTGCTTGAAAGTTTGCAAAGATTTACAAATAAAAAAGAGGTTTACCTTTCACAGCGTTGGGTTACAAGGGCTCAGTACAAAAAAGCTTAGAAATGTATTGAATGGCACAGGATTCATGTGTTGAGATTTTTTTTATGGAGGATGTCGTAATACGCATGTGAGCCCTACGTGAGACCTTCAGAGCTTCTTCACAGATAAATCTTCATAAAACAGTCTTTTGATTAACAGTTTATTTATTGGTGAAGAAAAACAATAAGATATTAATCGTCTGAAGAAGGGTTTCGGCCCGAAACGTCGCCTATTTCCTTCGCTCCATAGATGCTGCTGCACCCGCTGAGTTTCTCCAGCATTTTTGTGTACCTAAGATATTCATCCAACCTTCTTCTCTGACTCGTACACTTTAATCTTCGTCAAACTCCAGCATATCACTTTTAAACGTTAGAAAACCCCTCGTGTCTCAGCAAAACTCTACATGATCGAAGAGTGTTCCTTCTGCCATGTAGCTCCGAGCTAAACTAAAACTAAGCTTCTGCGCAAGAAACCCAGCACCAAACACGCCCTTGACTACGTAATAAATCCCACACACATAATTACGGGAAGACAAAAATTTAAAGACAAATGCCATAATTAATGACACACAAAATAAGCCAAATGGCCACTACACTCATAATGACTCAATTGAAAACTGTTCTATGCCAAAATTAATTCAGGAAAAATCAACTATACCTCCTGACTTTATACTTCAATGTCCGAGTTCTTTCAACAATTTCTATTTCATTCCAGGCCAGTCAATTGTAAGGTACCTTAAAAGTGGTCCACACAACATAATTAGCCATCTTGTTAAGTGACGCGTAAGTCACTGTTGTAAGATACTTCACTCGTATTCTAAAATGGTTAAATTGTCTGACTGGAAAAGCAGTTTGAATAGTAAAAACAAAATTATAAACCTCTTTTGCAACCATGCCCCAAAAGCTAAATTGCTTTGGGTGAAAGTTGAAAAGTGTGTATTTCAACCGCATGAAAATCAGTAATGCATAGTATGAGTTTATTTAACAGCTTAATTTTCTGAATTCAAAAGACTAAACTAAAAGTGATGAATATACAGAAATACATTTCTGCAGGTTAGTTATGGGTGAGAATTAAAATAACCAAAGAAAAAAGATACAAAACTTGTCTCAGGACTACCCAAGATAAAATTCAGAGGAAAAAGGAAACGACAACGTTATAATGGCTCACTCAGAGTCTGAGCTTTGTGCATTCCAAAGAGATAGCCATATAGATTAAACTTAATAATGTTTAAAACAAATTATCACTTTTGATAAGCCAGCAAGGGTGGTGAAGCAAAGACGATGATTTTAAAAGGATATAGATAACCACAAAATATATTAATCTGAGTAAAAAAAACATACTGCGGGCAGAACTCAGCGAGTCAGGCAACATCGATGGAGGGAAACAGACAGACAACATTTCAGGTCAGGACCCATCTTCAGACTTAAATGCTGACTGACCCGTGTTACTTGGACCGTTTTTTAAAATTCAATGTTCCATCATCTGCAGTCTTGTGTGTTCAGAGATATAAACTTGCAAGGCCGCAGGAATAGATGGAAAATACAGTAGATTTGTTTACCTATTATTAGAAATAATAACTAAATCTACCTATTATTAGATTTAATTATATAATATGGGTAAAATATTATGTATATATTACTTTATAAAAGTAAAAACGTTTTACTTTTGCTTCTCAATTAATTCCCAGTCAATGATATGATACCATAGAACTTTATTTATCCCAGGAGGGAAATTAATCTGCCAACAGTCATAAAACACAAAATACATGGTTAAAGTGATGAGTGGAAAAGATTGGGGATGTGCAAAGAATTGGGAGAGAGGGGGGTGGGAGGGGAGTCAGTCCACCCCATGACAGAAGGGGGAGGAGTTGTACAGTTTAATAGCCACAGGAAGAAAGATCTTCTGTGGTGTTCTGTACTGCATCTTGGTGGAACCAGTTTGTTGCTGAAGGTACTTCTTAGGTTGATCAATGTGTCATGGAGGGTGTGAGCTGTATTGTCTAAGGTGCTCAGCAGTTTGAGGAGCATCCTCCTCTCCAAGACCACCTCATGAATCCAACCCCACCCCCAGGACGGAGCCAGGCTTCCTGATGAATTTGTTACTCCTATTGGCCTTCGCCCTGCTGCACCAGCACACAACAGTGAAGAAGATGGCACTGGCTACCACCGTTTGGTAGAACATCTGCAGCATCGTACTGCAGACATTGAAGGAGCGGAGCCTTCTCAAAAAGTACAGTTTTGAGATTATTGCAATTGTGGGCTGCATCAGTGAGGGGAGAGAAGCTGAATACAGAAGTGTAGTCAACAACTTAAGTGGTGTGGGCTGAATCACCTGCAGCTCAACACTGACAAGACTAAGAAGTTAGTGGTGGACTTTAGGAGGAGAGGAACACGCCTGTCTCCATCAATGGTGTGGATGTGCAGTTTACCAGGGGGTACAAATACCTTGGAGTGTACCTGGACAGTAAACTGGACTGGGCCAGGAACTCTTAGGCCCTCTACAAGACAGAGCCGGCTGTACTTTTGAGAAGGGTCCACTCCTTCAACATCTGCAGTAAGATGCTGCTGAGGTTCTACCAATCAGTAGTAGCCAGTGCCATCTTCACTGTCGTGTGCTGGGGCAGCAGGGCGAACGCTGTGGACACCAATATGATGAACAAACTCATCAAGAAGGTTGGTTCTGTCTTGGCGGTGGGGTTGGATTCATGGAAGGTAGTCTTGGAGGGGAGGATGCTCCTCAATCTGCAGAGCATCTTAGACAATACAGCTCACCCCCTCCATGACACATTGGTCAATCTGAGGAGTACCTTCAGCAACAGACTGGTTCCACCAAGATGCAGGACATAATGCCACAGGAGATCCCTCTTCCTGTGGCATTATGGATTCCTGTGACTCAAACTTTACGACTTCTCCCCCTTCTGTTATAAGGTAGACTGAGACTGACTCCCCTCCCTTTTTTTACGACTGTTGGCACATTAATTTCCCTCCTGAGATAAATAAAGTCTATCGTATTCCATCTCATGATTCCATAACAGGCCCTTCGACCCACCGAGTTTGCACTGCCCAGCGATCACCCTGTACATGAACACTATCCTACACAAAAGGGACTATTTACAGAAGCCAATTAGCCTACAAACCTGTACATATGTGGAGTGTGGGTGGAAACCAGAGCTCCCGGAGAAAACCCACGTAGTCACAGCAAGAATGTACAAACTCTGTACAGACAGTCTCCACAATCAGGATTGAACTTGGGTCTCTGGCCCTGCAAGGCAGCAACTCTACCACTGCGCCACCTCTGCCTCTAATTCTGTGAGTACCTCTATGTGGTGTGTACGAAACAGAAAAAAAATCACCAAGATTATGGAAAATTCCAAAACATTTCCCAAGTATTTTAAGGGCAAGAACATAATCAGGGAAAGAGTAGCAGTTATTAACAGACTTAATGGTGGATTAATTATCAGGGCCTGATGAGATGTATTTTAGGGTTCTATTGGAAGCAGGGAGTAGTTTGCTTGGGGAGACTTTCTTGAAAAAAAAATTACCAGCCACAAGTTGTGCTGGATGATTGAAGTGTAGCAAATTATTCAAGGACAGCAGGGATAAAGCAGATAATTGTAGCCTGCTGATTTTAATGCCAATGGTAGAGAAGTTAGGAAAATAATTTGAATGACAGGATTAATATACACTTGGAAAAGCAGGGATTAATCAATAATAGTCCGCATAAGATTTTTATTGAGGGGTGATTCTATCTGACCAATTTAATTGAAATGTTTTGAGTTAACAATATGGGGAGCGCAGCCCTTGGTGTAGTGAGGAACATCTGAACAATTCCAAGGATCTCGTGCCATTGCAAGTAGATAAAGGTAATGTAGAAAACGTGGCATGCTGTCCATCATTAACTAGGAGTAGAATATAAGAGTTGGGAGATTCTGGTACAACTTTGTAAAACAATGGGTGGTTAACAGCTAGAGTATTGTAGTTATTTCTGTCTATCACTCTGTGGGGAGAATGTGATTGCACTGGTCTGTAGAAATTTCATCTCGCAGCGGATTCTGAATCTGGAATTCTCCAAGGTAAAAATCTCTGCATTATTCCTGGTACTGCTTTGTTAATGATGGCAGACCCATGAGAATTCTGCAAGTGAATATTTGGATATTGAGAGAGAGCGCTGAATTTAAATTCCCGAAGCATTATGATTGACTCTGGTGAAGGTGGGATCTGAGTGGGTTATTCTTCAATAAGCCTACGGACTGGAATCCTTGTCGGCAGGTTTCCTTGAGCTGTTGGAAGTTTAAATGTGATGGACAAGTGATAGGAAGTTGTGCTTAGATTTAGAACCGAGGAATAAAAACTCAAATGAAAAGCAGAAAGTGAGTTTTAAAGAAAGAAAAAATGAAGGTGAGAGAATACACAAAAAGGAATTTGGCAAAATCTAAGATGCAAGGAATATAGTTATCATCCTTGGTTACTGTTTTTAAATCCTTTCGTCTCACACCTTCTGACTTGTCATTTCTGCCTTTTCCCAACCATCTGCCTATCAAAAAAACCCTCCTCCCCTATATCAACCTATTACCAGGGATCGAAATTAACGGTTGCCCAGGTGCCAATGGCCACCTACAGTCCCGCCGAGCAACCTAAAAGCCGTGCCATTTTGCCCGGCTTGCGAAGCACCCGGGACCTATCATTCAACTCTGAGCGGGGGCCCCCCCCTCTCTATCTCGCTCTTTGTCACTCTCCGTCTCCGCCCACCATCCATGTCCAGGCCGCCGGTTCTCCACTCTCCGCCCACTCCTTGTCCGCCGGCACGGCCGACCGCCTTGCACATGCGCACTGCCACGGCCTGCACATCCTCCGCCTCGCCGTGATCGTTGAAAACTAACGCAGATCACTCCCTGGAGCTGGAGTAACTCTTGCTTCTTGGTTTTCTGGTTCTCCAAAAATATTCCAAATGGAATTTAAACTGGAGGGGACCCTCCGCCACCAAACTCCAAACTCTGAAAAATAACAGCCTATTGCACTTTATCTGTTTATTTATTGTGTATATGATCTATGGTATGTAGACACACTGAACTTTTATGAAGAATTTCATTGACTTATCTGGGACACATGACAATAAAATTCTCTTGACTCTTGACTTGGACTTAAGCAAAAAAGGGTTCTTGGGGGGAAAAAAGAGCTACCTTAAATTTAGTTGTGTCTGGTTGGATAGCTATAGTAGGGTGAAGACTATTCCATGCTTTAATTGTCTGGGGAACTCCATGGAGCAGCCAGCATCTATGGATAGAAGAAATTGGGTGACGTTTCGGGTAGAGACCCTTCTTTCGACTCCCTCCGGTTTTAGTGTTTTTAGTTTAATTTAAAGATACAGCGTGGAAACAGGCCCTTCGCCCACTGAGTCGACGCCGACCATCGATCACCCGTACACTAGTTATATTCCGCACATTAGCGACGTAAGAAGATAAATATTGAATATTTATTGAAAATATGAACATTGGCTTCTCCAATTTCAGGTAGTCCTTGCTTTCTCCCTCCTTTCCCTCCCATTCCCAGCTCTCCCACAGCCTACTGTCTCCACCTCTTCTTTTTCCTGCTCCCCCGCCTCTGTCTGAGGAAGGGTTTCGACACGTAACGTCGCCTATTCTTTTGCTCCATAAATGTTGCCTCACCCGCTGCGTTTCTCCAGCATTTTTATCTACCTTCGATTTTTCCATCATCTGCAGTTCTTTCTTAAACATATTATGGTCTCTACCTCCTAATGGCTTCTTTACCTCGAGTTCCCTTATCAAATCCGGTTCATTACACAAGACTAAATCCAGAATTGCCTTCTCCCTGGTAGGCACCAGTACAAGCTGCTCTAAGAATCCATCACGGAGGCACTCCCTTTCTTGGGGTCCAGTACCAACCTGATTTCCCCAGTCTACCTGCATGATGAAATCTCCCATAACAACCGTAGCATTACTTTTGCGACATGCCAATTTTAACTCATGATTCAACTTGCACCCTATATTCAGACTACTGTTTGGGGGCCTCTAGATAACTCCCATTAGGGACTTTTTACCCTTATCATTCCTCAATTCTATCCATACTGACTCTACATCTCTTGATTCTATGTCACCCCTCGCACGGGACTGAATTTAATTCCTCACCAACAGAGCTACCGCACTCCCTCTGCCCACCTGTCTGTCTTTTCGTTAGGACATATACCCTTGAATATTCAGGGTATACGTCGTATCGAAATTATTGATAAGCGTTTTGAGCCAACTATGGTATGCAAAGAATTTAAATACAAGTGTTGTAATTAAACTCTAGCATTGTTTAAAAAAACAAAACTCCAGGTCTCATTACTGATGACTGTGCAGCCACTGTAGCAATGTTACAAAATTTTGAGATTTAAAAAATCAAGTCTGCAATTTATCCCATTAGATAAAACATAAAGCAGTTTAATTTGATACGTAATTCACTTTCACATATTCAGTATAAAAAAAGTTATGGCCATTTTCATACTCGGAAATTAGCATCTTGTTCCCTATTGCTTTTCTATTAACTTAACACAAAAGCTGTGATCGAAGACAAAAGCCCACAACTTTCTTAAAAATTAAGAGAACTGAATGAAATGTTCAGTTATTATAGATTGAAGCATTCTGAAACAAATATAAAACATGATGACCTGAAATTAAAGCATATAATTGGTTAATTAGTTACCTAATTTTAGCTAATTACAAAATTGACCATTGTGACGGAAATGGTAATAAACACCCAGACTACCTTGAAAATTCAAAAATGTGATGTTCTCAAGATCAGAACTTTAATATTGTACAACATGCTGTAAGTCCATAACAGATAGGTGAATAAATTACAATTTCTGGCAATAGACCGTCTTTATGGAGAAGATCAGTTGCTAGCTGGTACATTGGCATATCATAATCAGTAGCATCATCATACTCCTCAGATTGTAACCAATAAGCAACTCTGTACACCTTGTTTTTCCTCAACTTTTCAATTTTGGCATTGTAAACTACGTTTTTGCTCTTCAAACCACGCATGACATGCCTTTCTGCCCACTACTTTCCCATTAAGAATGTCCTGTACATTCCATTTCTTAAGAAAAGGATATTTTTATTAAATAGCGTAAGTATCAAACTAATCCCATTCACACAGGAATTCCCAATATAACATGATTTTTAAATCTCACTGTCATGAATTTATATGCCTGATTGAAGGCATTTAATGTTTAATTCCCATAAATTAATCCAGAAACATCCTCTCAAAATATTATCAAAATTATTGTTTTTTGCACAATACATGTGACTCAAACTGTTGTGAATATTTAGTTTAAAAATAATGGTCATGGAGAGAGAATAACACAAAATATAGACAATTTGGACTGTTTACCCTCCTACCATCCAGGAGGCGCTACAGGTCTCTCCGTTGCCGAACCAGCAGGTCGAGGAACAACTTCTTTCCGGTGGCTGTCACTCTACTCAACAACGTACCTCGGTGACTGCCAATCACCACCCCCCCCCCGGACACTTATTATTTTTTATTCAAATCGTTTGCTATTTCGCTCTTCAAGGGAGATGCTAAATGCATTTCGTTGTCTCTGTACTGTACACTGACAATGACAATTAAAATTGAATCTGAATTATGACATGATTGTCCAAAAAAAAGGGCATTTTAATCATCTTGCTTCTGGAACGCGATCAATAGGAACGTTGCATTTGCGGTGAATTTGAACTCCATATCGGCGAGAAAAACACTGCCGGTTCGTATGGGGCCCAAATAAAATTTTCGCCACGTGAAATTAGATTAAAACCATCCCAAGAAGCAAGATTATATGTAAGATAAACGACTTACCCTTTGTTTTGTCCCGTTCTTGCGATCCGTCACGTTGTAGGCGTTAAGGGTGTTCGAAGTCGCATTTTATTTAAATTCAGATATTAAATTGTCCAGCAAATTTTTTTTTGGACGATTATTCTTCAGCAGCTAGCAGCCTGAGAAAGTCCGTCTCAGATAGGCAGTACAAAACGGCATTTTAATCCCGCCCCCTCCCCCAAAGGCGCGAAAGTCGCGAACACGGTCAGTGGCAGAACTGTAGCGCCGCTGAAGGTAAGTATTGTAACATCACTAGCCACTGGGTGTGATTTTAAAGCCCATCGGATTCACCAGGGAAGAAGATTACTTTACCTGGTTTGACTTGTATGTGACTCCAAACCCGCCAATGTCGATGACTGATGACTGCCTTCTCAGTTTGGAGTGGCAATTAATGACTGGCAATAAGTTGCTATTGCTAATGGCAGCCACATCTGGTGAATGGATAAATAAATAATAAGACATTCCCATTTTCTCTTCTCCTCTCTTTGGCATTTCTGTTTTATGTTCAGCTGAAGGTAGGTGGGTCTTGAATTCACAATTTTCTGGTGGTTCTTTTGATGGGATAGCAATCTCTCAACACTGAATTGGGTGGTCAGATTCAATTGAAACTCTGTCCATGGATATTATCCATGTATTAAAAATGTTATTTATTTATTTATTTATTGGGATGTGTTAAGTAGATATTTTGGATCATATTAATTAGAAATGTTACAAAATGTTGCGATTTAAAAAATCAAGCCTGTAATTTATCCCATCAGATAAAGCATATAAAGAACTTTAATTTGACACCTAATTCACTTTCATATCTTCAGTTTTAAAAACGTTATGGTCATTTTCATACTCAGAAATTATCATCTTGTTCCCGATTGCTTTTTCATTAACATAAACAAAAGCTGTGATTGAGGACAGGCAATTGAAATAAAAGCCCTTAACTTTCTTAAAAATTAAGAGAACTGAATGAAATTTCAGTTATTATCGATTGAAGCATTCAGAAATAAATATGATGCATCTTACTTGGATGACCTGAAATTAAAGTATATAATTAGTTAATTACCTAATTAAGTAGCTGATTATAAAATTGACCGCTGTGACGGAAATAGTAAAATTAAAAAATGTGATATTCTCAAGATCAGAAGTTTAATATTATTGTAACGTTAATACAAATAGTAAATACCCAACAAAAAAATCATATTCATCAATGTCATCAAATCAATCGATTCATCTAAATTCAATTACCAGATCTAAATATCTATCCCATTCTTAAAGAAAGGCTAAAAATAAAATTTTAAATGGCCAAAGTATCCAAATAACAAACTGATCCCATTCGCACAAGAATTCACAATATAACATGATGTTTAAACCACACTTTGTCACGAATTTCTATGCCAAATCGAAGGAATTGAATGTTTAATTCCCATACATTTTACTCTGTTGGTTTATAACACTGCTGCAGGCAAGGGCCATTTTGCACAGATGTGGTAAAAATCCACAAACATCCACTCTCAAGATAGTCAAAATGATTATTTTTACACATTGTCATATGAACATCTAAATTATCTATATTTTGTGTTATTGTCTATCCATGATCAATATTTTCATACTAAATATCTGACTAAAAACATCCACAGTACATAGTTTTTAGTCAGATATTTAGTATGAAAATATTGATCATGGATAGACAATTACACAAAATATAGATATTTTAGTTCTTATGACATGATTGTGCAAAAAATAATGATTGATTATCTTGAGTGGATGTTTGTAGATTAAGATACAGAGAGATCAGATTGTCGCCACCGCCATGATTTTATGCTCAGTCAGACAGGACACAGCCGATATCGGGGCCTAAATAACATATTTCGCATCATCAGATTAAAATGAAATTACACAAGATAAGATGTTAAATAAACGCCAAACAGTACATACATTTTGATTTGTCTTGAACTTGCGATCTGTGATTTAAGGCGTTTTAATCTGATGATTTTCATCCAGTGATTCAATAGTTAAACAACATTTTTTTTAAATGCGAACGGGATCACAGAACGAAATTTCCTCATAAGCTTGTTTTATGAGGAAATCCCTACCTGACAACCAATAAAAACCCGCATTTTACTAACCCCCCCCCCCCACAGCCTCTCGAGTCGTACTCACAGGCAGCGAGCAGATCAAGAGCGCCACTGATGGCAAGAATTTGTAACAATGCTATATTAATAATATGTAGTAGAAAAATATTTATTAGTTTACTATTGGAAAGAGATTTGTTTTAATAATTGAAACATTTGATAAATCTAACAAATATGTTTGCTTTAATTTTACAGGTGCTATCAAGCAAATTTTAGAGAATGAACTACAAATTCCTGTGCCACAAATGCAGTTAAAAGGTTGGAAGTCAACAGATATAAACGACAGTGTGAGTTTTTACTGCTGCTTAACATAATGCAAGGTTGAATTTTATTTACAGATTGTCTAAAAGGGATTTAAAAAAAAAAAGATCTTTAAAGGTTGTAGAAACAGGATATCTTGATAGGAAATACCTACTTGCTTTACATGCTGTACAATTAGATACAATTATATTATCAGGATTTTCTGACCAAGGAATTAAATTATTTTATTTGAAGCCAGTTAGCATGTGGCATCTCTCTGGCAATAGAGGAAGCCCAGGACAGAAAGGTCAGATGGAAGGAGGAGTTAAAATGTTTATTAACCGACGATCCGGTAGGCCTTGGTGAACTGAGTGCAGTATTTGGTGAAAATTGTAGCGATGGTCTTGCCGATGTAAAGGAGGCTGTATCTGGGAACACCAGATGCAAGAGATGGGGTTAGAGGAGGTGCTTGCACCTGGAAGGACTGCTGGGGTCCCTGGATGGAGATGAGGAAGGAGGTATGATGGCAAGTGTACCATCTTCTGCAGTTGCAGGGGAATGTACCTGGGAAGAGGTGGTTTGGGTGGGAAAGGATGAACGAACCAAGGAGTTGCGAAGGAAGCAGTCTCTGGAAGGTGGAAAGGGGTGGGGATGGGAAGATGTGACTGGTTGTGGGACCACATTGGAGGTGATGGAAATGTCGGAGAGGGAGATTAAAATTTTCCTTCCAGAATTTTGTTCTCAATAACCTCCCTACCATTGATGTTAGACTCCCAGGCCTGTAATTACTTGGTTTATTGCTTCTTCCCTTCTTGAATGTGGATACCACATTAGCTGTTCTCCAGTCATCAAGTACCTCGCAAGTAGCAAGCAAAAAATTAAAAAAACATTGTCAGAGCTTCTTCAATCTCCTCCCCTGCTTCCCATAGCAGCTGATATGCATCACATCAGATCTTGGAGATTTAGCCCACTTTAAGCATGCCAAAACGTTTAATGTTGTCATGTTCAAAAATGTCACTGCCCCTTTCCTGAAATCTCCAACTGCAATGTCATTCTTAGTGAATTTGAATGGGACATCTTAATTTAAGATCTTGCCCGTGTCTTCTGGCATAACAACAGGTTGCCATTTTAGGGTACACACTCAGACTTTCTATACTCTTGAAGGGCTTCCCTTGTTTTCAGTTCTGAATACTTGCCATGTCATCCCTTTTTTTTATATACAACCCTTGAGACCCAACATTTTTTGTTGTATTATAGGAATATTGGGCTTCCAGTATATCACCTCTGAAAGACTCTCACTTGTCAGATGTGTACCCACCTACAGCTGCTCTCAATCTACTTTAACCAGGACTAATGATCATGAAATCATTCTTCCTCCAATTCATGAACTCAGTTTCTGGCCCATCTATATCCCGTTCCATGACACTTACAAAATCATAAAGACACAAGGTACTGCAGATGCTGGAATCTTGAGTAATGCACAGTGCTGGAGTAACTCCGTGAGTCAGGCAGTGTTACGGATGTGATGAAGGCAGCACAGGCAGCATCTCTGGAAGGAATGGACAAGCATCGTTTGGGGTTGGGTCCCTTCTTCAGACTGGCCTGCTGAGACAGAAGGGTCGCAACCTGAAATGACGTCTATCTATTCACTTCAGAGATGCTGCCTGACCCACTCAGTTACTTTGTGTTTTACTTAAAAAAAAATAAAAAATGATCATTCACCAAAATGCATTTTTCCATTGGCATTCCCTAATATTCCATCTAGTTCAGCCCCATCTGTCATGGCACTCTTCTTTAAAAAATTCTACCAAATCTTCACATTAAAGGAATCTTAGTTAATATTGATAATTTCATCATTTAATATAAATCCCTTGAACCAAAATGTATATGAATGTTTAGTTACAGTATTGTGAGGGGATATTGGGGACCTACTTTCATTTTTCAAGGACCCATTTGGGATTATAGGATATTTGCTATGGAAAGAATGTCATTAAACCAGAAAAGGTGCATAAAAAGATTTGCCATGATGATACCGGGTCTGGAGGGTTTGAGTTGCAATGCAAGTCTGTGTCTTTTTTTCCCCTGGAGCATTGAAGGCTAAGATGTGACCTTATAGGGATTTATAAATTACTCGACCAAGTGGGACCCGTTGGCCCCGTTCCCCCAACGCAATAATCCGCCACTTAACCGTTCCCCCAACGCAACTCGTTTCCACCACTCACCCATTCCCCCAACGTAACCCGTTCCCCAACGCAATATTCCACCACTCACCCATATCCCCGACTGGGGGCCTGGTCCCCCAACGCAACCCGTTCCCCAACATAAGATTCCACCACACCCCTGCCTCCCACAGCACTGGACTTTAAAAAAAAAAATCCAATTCCACTTCCCCTGCATCCCCCCAGCACTTCCAAAGACCACTTCCCCTGGCCCCTCCCACTCCTATTCTATGATGGCAAAATTGTTGCAAATGTTGGGTGGAGGACTGTGAGATCCCATTGTGACGTCACAGCTGCAACTGCCAGCGTTGAAGTGATTATCAAAGTGAATTTAGTAAACTTAAAAATGTGATAACGTGAAATATAGCGTCAATCTGAACGAAACTTGATACAAACAACCACAGGTCAATGGTGAGTAAGGTGGGTCAAAAAGATTGCGCTATTGCGTATTGTTTTGGCGTAGTTCCTTGAGATCGCATGCACTCAGACAGACAGACGTCCAAACAAGACGAGACGTGGCAATATAAAGATAGATAGATGAGGGGCATGGAAAAGGTGAATACTAAATCTATGCAGTATTGATTCAGGGTGCGCTGAACATGCACACAAAGATCTTTGTTAACATCAATGCTTCAAAGGGAAACAAAAATGCTGGAGAAACTCAGCGGGTGAGGCAGCATCTATGGAGCGAAGGAAATAGGCAACGTTTCGGGTCGAAACCCTTCTTCAGACTGAAGGTCAAAGGGTACTGCCATTTACTATATAATTTTCTAGTGCATTTGACCTTCCAAAGTCCAACAGCTTGCAATTAAACTCTGTCCTGTTTTGCTGCCCATGTTTTCAACTGATATATATCCTGTTGGATGTATCGTTTGACAACTATCGTTACTAACCACAGCTCCACCAATTTACGGTTGTTGCAAATTTAATAATCAGACTACCTACATTTGCATCTAGATCATTTATATATAATGATATCCCAAACAACTGAACTGATCCTTGTGGAATACCGTGGACAACCAGTCAGAAAAGCGGCTAATTTTAAATCCAACTTACCATCTCCTTTAATCTTCCAGACCTACGGACAGTGAGGGACATTGTCATATGCTTTACAAAAGGCCATGTAGATATCATCCACTGCCCAACCCTCATTCATAATCTTCATTGGTTTCCCTCAAAAGTTGTGAGACTGTCTATCCCACGCAAAGCTATGGTGACTTTCCTGAATAAATCCATCTGAAGGGTCTAATTTACTCGTATGTAATTATGCAATTTTAATGAAATGTAGATGAGAAATAGAATTTTTGTCAATTTATTTTGATGTTCTTGTCTGTTCTGAAAAACTTGAATTAAATTGAGCATTGTTTTTCTCCCCTTCTGTAGACTGTTCTAAGGTCTCTGCACTTGCCTAAGAATAATAGCCTTTATGTTCTCACACCTGACATGGCTCAACCAGGAGCAGATGGACCAGCAACAAGTCAGTCTAGGTAAGCTGTCATGAGAATTTTATTTAGGGTTTATCAGTCTTTTATACCTGTGATGCTGCTTGATCCAGTCAACTACATTTGCCATTGTGTATAGTAACCAAGTTCTAGTTTTTAATATGGGCATGATTTTTACTTCCAAATTTTCTTGTGATGCATCCATTAGTCCCTGATTTAATTGTGTACTATTTAGAAAAGAATGGCTTAAATTTTGAAATGTTTAGGGTGTATTTCTACAGATGTTGCCTACTTATCTGTTGCAGTATTGTTGAGGAGCCATGGAAAACCTGGAAAGGCATGATTATTACTATTTGTACTAATTTTTTTCAGGTTTTTTTCAGTCTTCAAGCAAATCTGTAATCGATGTGAAGGGACCCTTGCAGAAATTCATTCCCTTTGAATCTTAAGTGGCAGGGGGTTCTGCAGCTGTGGTGTAACATTATCTTGTCTAAAATTATTTTTAAATTTACAATGACCGCATTAGCCATTTGAACGAATCATCAGTTTTATTGTGTCTTTTATGAACTTTGATTAATTTGATATCTACTAAAAGGAAAAATTGGGATACTTGGACTGCATGGCAAAGCATTTTTGAAAAAAGCATGTGTTTATTATTGCAGATGCACAGCATCCTGAAAAGATAGGTTAGATTTTGTTGCCTATCAACAATTACATTTTGATTTTTGTTTTTGTTCTGGAGATGGTTCAGGTGTGTCTCAGGAAGTGCAAGTTGAGCCGTGAATGTACTATATGTATTATTGAGTTCTCGAAGTAATCTGGCTTCACATTATCACTTTGAGTATTTACAATTAAACAACAAATTTTATGACATTTTTGATTCAAATTGTAAAACTGATACAATAGCACCATTGCTGTCTAAATGATGTGGTCACATTATGAATTGATTAATTATAAATTGACATGGCTTTGACAATGGCGGTGAAAATTAAGGCTAAACTGACAAGAAAAAAAGGTTTAAGAAAGAACTGCTGATGCTGGAAAAATCGAAGGTGGACAAAAAATGCTGGAGAAACTCAGCGGGTGAGGCAGCATCTATGGAGAGAAGGAATTGGCAATGTTTCAGGTCGAGACCCTTCTTCAGGTATTGCACGAGAAGTATTGCATGGGAGACGGGATTTTACGATGGGTCACTTTTTTCTCAAATGAGTTATTCTTGCCTATAAAGGCAAATAATTGGATGCACTCAAGCAAAATTGTTTTGAGGGCATGAGGAAGTTCAGAGAATTGAACAGAAAAATCTAAGAGTATGTTGAGAAGCATTTG
Source organism: Leucoraja erinaceus (assembly GCF_028641065.1). Classification (NCBI taxonomy): domain Eukaryota; kingdom Metazoa; phylum Chordata; class Chondrichthyes; order Rajiformes; family Rajidae; genus Leucoraja; species Leucoraja erinaceus. The sequence goes on from NC_073386.1 coordinate 26,537,650, forward strand.
TCATTGAGTAGTTAAGATCTTGATTGCTTTAAGAACAAATTTGATATTTTCAGGTGTTAACATTTTGTTTTTCTGGGATCTTTATTTTATATGCTATCCCTCTGATTAGATGACCTCTCATTTGAGATTTATACAGTGACAGACCTACTGCCTGCTTATCCATCTTCCAGTGCTGTATAAACCATAGTTTTCTGCAGTATAATGTTGGAAAAACTGAAATTAATTTCTTCATTTCCTGGCATATACTCGATTATCCTAGCAGCTGATACCATCTCATGCTCAATGAACATTTCAGACCGGTGGAATCATGGCAGCGTATTTGATTCCAAACTGAACGTACAGTACAACATTCTTGCCTGCAGAGAGGTTAACATAAGTGAAGAAACTGCACTGAAATCAAATGTGAGGATTGCCATTGTTTTTATTTTAATTTAATTCACCCCTCTAGCAGGAGCTAAAAAATGATCAAAATCTTTGAAATGTTACAGTATTGTACCACTGATTTGGAAAGCAATGACACATTTCACTCCATGGGATGAAAGATGTAGGTTGAAGATGGAATGATAGCTAGCGAGGATGAAGGATGTTTCTATTTTCTAAAAGGGGTTTTTGGATGTTTTGGAAGGAAGACATCTGTATTTAATGCCAGCAGTTATTTAGCTGCTGTTCAGCTGGCTATTTCATCTACATTTCATGATTGAGAACTTAGAAGAAACGTTAGTTTATCTTTCCCTGAAGCTTTTCTAAAAAAATAATTATCGAGTTAAGAATTTATACAGTATTTTATGTGATACAGCATGATGGAAGGACCAAAATTAAAACCAAAGCCTAAACTTACCACCAGGTGGTGTGCATGATCAAAATCATATGATAAGAACTTAACATAGAATATAGAACAGTACAATGCGGGAACTGGCCCTTCGACCTATAATGTCTATGCCAAACATAATGCCAAATTCAACTAAACCCTTCTACTTGCATATTTCCATATTGCTCCATTCTCTACATATTCATCTGCCTTTCAAAAAGCCTCTTTGATGCTACTGCTTCCTCGACCATCCTGGCAGGCACCTTACTGGCCTACCACTCTCTGTGTGAGGGGAAAAAACTTGTCCTGCACATTTTATTTAAAAAGTTCTTTGCTCAACTTAAAGCTATGTTGTCTGGTATTTGATATTTCCACCTTGGGAGGGGGGGGGGGGGGGGTGGGGGTGGGTGGGAGGGGGGGGGGGGGGGGAGGAGGGGGGGGGTGAAGGGGTGGGGGGGGGGGGGGGGGGGGGACAGGGGGAGGGGGGGAGAGGGGGGGAGGGAGGATTATCATAGTCTCCTCCATCAATGCCTCAGAATTTTATAAAATTCCATCAGGTCTCTCCTCAGAGATTTTTTGAAAAGAGGATCGATGAAGGCAGAGCAGTGGACATTGTCTATATGGATTTTAGCAAGGCCTTTGTCAAGGTCCCACATGGTTGGTTAGCCTGGATAGATAGTTCACATGTAAGCCAAGGTGAGCTACCCAAATGGATTCAAAATTAGCGTGGAGGATAGTTGTGGAGGGTTGTTTTTCTTAATGGAGGCATGTGACCATGGAGCCCCCAAGGGGTTGAAACTGGGTCCACTGGTCTTTGTCATCCAAATCGTTGATGTAGATAACAATGTATTAAATATTGTTATTAAATTTGCAGAAGGCACCAAAATTGGTGGGATACTGGACATTGAGGAAGAATATCTAAGTTTACAACAGGATCGAGATCAGTGGGATGGTCGGCCAAGGATTGGCAAATGGAATTTATCTTTGGTATATCAAACCAGGGTAGGACTTGCACAGTAAATGGCAGAGCTCTGAAGAGTGTTGCAGATTATAAAGATCTAAGTATAGGTGGCTATTTCCCTGAAAGTGGCAGGTCAGGTGAACAGTTGAAAAGAAAACATTTATCATGCTTGCCTTCATTGGGTATTGAGTACAACAGTTGGCATATTGTGATACAGCTGTGCAAGCGTTGGTGTGACCACACTTGCCATTCTGTGTGGGGTTCTGGTTGCCCAGCTACAGGAAGGATGTTGGAAATGGTGCAGAAGAGATTCGCTAGGATTTTACTGGAGCATTAGTTGCCTGGGTTTGAATCATAGGGAAAGGCTGGATTAATGGTACCAGGTAAAATATTGAGCGCAATTAAAAGGGTGTACTTGAGACGTTTTCTTCTACTCTTAATCTGTTACTCTTGGCATCCAGGAGTAAATACATGCCCGTGCTGATGGAGTCCATCACCTGAGCATTTTTGCATATGGGTGTTTCCGTAAATAAGGGTACCAACCTGTTATAACATTTGACCAAAATTTAATACTTTCAAAATTTGAAAAAAAAAACAATTTTTTTTATTTATAAGACATATGGGACATTTACTGATTTCGGCTCCTTTACGGCACCTAATCCACCACGAGGCCCGTAGTTCACGCCAGGGTCATTATAATTGCGTTATGGCTGCGGGCGGCGCTGACCGTCATCGTGGAGTCCTGGGGCGCCTTGCAGAGGGTCTACAGCAGCAGTCTCCACCCGGCGCGGCCTGCGGACTTTGGAAGCCGCCGACTCCGGTAGGAGGGGGCCGACTCTGGTGTCCACGCCGCTGAGGACGTCCCGTAGCCCCGACGTCGGACTTACAACACCCCGGCGAACGGTCCTGAACATCGGGCCGCCCGTAGCGGCAACTGTGGAGGGCACGGGGAGGCCCTGATCACGGGGAACAGTGGAGGAAGAGACTGACTTTGGTGCCTTCCCACACAGTGGGAAACTTTGATTCTGCTGTGTGGGAATGTTTTATGTCAAACCCTATAGTGTGTTGTGTCCCTTTTTTTTTATTGTATGGCTGTATGGGAATTTCATTTCACTGTGCCATCTGGACACTGCCAAATAGACACTGCTACTCGTGCCCTGTTGCAAACCAGAAAACCATCTTATCGGGTGATAAATGATAAAAATCATAAGCATAATCAGAATTTGGCTTGTATAGAGATTTAATTACAAAATTAATGTAACCTTTCTGGTATAAATTAGCCTAAGGATTTGATGAAATTCTGCTTGAAAAATGTCACAAAAAAAGGGCAAGAAAACACAGGGACATATCTGATATTTTTCTTTGTAAAACCAGATTTATTTATTTTTGCTTCATCTCGTTATTTTGGCTAAACACCATGATCTATACTACTTAAAATACTGGATATGAAACAATGTGAATATTATTTTCAGCCAGCTCCTCGTAATCCACGCCGTGGTCTACGGCGGAGATGGAGGGTAGGGTGGAGCGGGACAACTCAGCGACAGTGTTGTGTTTGCTTGCGACGTGCTGCATGTCTGCGGTGAACTCGGTGATATAAGCGAGGTGTCGCTGCTGGCGAGCGGACCACGGGTCGGAGACCTTACCCAAGGCAAAAGTGAGGGGTTAGTGGTCAGTGAAGGCAGTGAAAATGCGACCCTCGAGAAAGTAGCGGAAGTGCCTGATGACAAGGTACAACGCCAGGAGCTCCCTGTAGAAGGCGCTCTAGTTGCACTCAGGGGCTTGAAGCTGGCTGAAAAAGGCGGCTACCAGCAGCCGTCGACGTGCTGCTCGAGGATGCCGCCCACAGCCATGTCAGAGGCATCCATTGAGGCCGAAGCTCGCGGGCGGACCAACATGGTTGCGTTGCCAAGGCCGCCTTGGCACTCTCGAATGCCGCATCCTCCTCGGTGGACTACTCGATCTCCCGCGGCTTGCCCGCGAGGCACTGGAAAAGGGGGGCGCATGATGCTGGCAGCTGTCGGCACGAAACAATGGTAAAAGTTCACCATGCCGACAAATTCCTGCAACCCCTTTACCGTGCCGGGGAAACTGCTGAATGGCCTCCACCTTCAAGGATAAAGGGGCGGCCTCTTGAGGTGTCACGCTGAGATGGAGCGGATGCCGAACTGGCATTTGGCAGGGTTGATTATGAGGCTGTGGTCGAGGAGACGCTGAAGGAGAGTCCGCAGGTGCTCGATGTGCTTGTTCTGGGTGCGGCTTGCGACCAGGATGTCATCGAGATAGATAAAGACGAACGACAGACCCATCCCGACCCTGTCCATAAGTCTTTGGAACGCCTGCGCGGCGTTCTTCAATCCAAAGGGCATACGCAGCCATTCGAACAACACGAACGGGGTGATAGTCGCGGTCTTGGGGACGTCGTCCGGGTGGACTGGGATCTGGTTATAGCCATGGACAAGGTCGACTTTTGAGAAGAACCCTCGAGGTGGGCAGAAAAGTCCTGGATGTGGGGCACCGGGTAGCGGTCCGCAGTTGTCATGGCCTTCAGTCGCCTATAGTCCCCACATGGTCTCCACCCCCCAGATGCATTGGGGACCATGTGTAGTGGGGATGTCCACGGGCTGTCCGAGTGCCTGACAATCCCCATGTCCTTCATGAGCTGAAACTCCTCCCGGGCGATGCGCAGCTTGTCCGTTGGAAAATGGCGCGCCCGGGCGTGTACCGGAGGGCCCAAGGTGGGGATGTGATGGACGACCCCGTGCTTGGGGGTCGCAGCGCTGAAACGGGGAGTGAGGACCTCGGGGAAATCAGTGAGGAGGGAGGCATAGGGGCCATCAACCTATGCGACGGTGCTGAGCTGTGGGCTAGGTGGAGGCGGAAACCGAGGGGCCGAGGGCCGATGCTGGAACCATGCACCCACCTCACACATCGACTAGGAGGGAGAAAGCCCGTAGGAAATCGGCACCCAGGAGCGGTTGTGCGACGTCGGCCACGATGAAAGTCCACTCATATGGGCGGGAGTCAAAAGAGAGCGAGAGGGTCCGCGTGCCGTAAGTGCGAATGGTACTTCTATTAACGGCCGTGAGCACAGGGTCCCGCTTACCAACATGGGTGTGGCGTCCGGTCCGCGGGAGAATACTAACGATAGCCCTGGAGTCAACGAGGAAACGCCTGCCGGAATGACGATCACGGACGTAGAGGCAGTTGTTTGGGCCGATCGCGATCGCCTCTACAGACGATCGGCCGAAGTGTTTCCCTGAAACAAGCAGGGTTGACGGCACCGTCGAGCCTCGGCACCTCAGCGAGATGGTAGAAGCACCATTTGTGCTTACCCCGGTCACCGGCACGTGGCTGCAGCTCTGCGATGGAAGCTGTGGGCGGTTCGTCCCCACGATCCTGCCGAGGCGACTGGCACGGAGACCTGGTTGATGGAGCCGCCATCTTGCTGCTTCGCGAGCCAGAGTTCGTCGGCTCTCTCGGCGAGCTGCATGGGGTCAGTGAAATCGGCACCGGCAAGTATGAGGCGGATGTCGTCAAACATCTGCTCTAAGAACGCCTGTTCGAAGAGCAGACACGGGCGGTGGCCATCCATCAGGCCAGCATTTCGGCCATCAGCGTGGACGGCTTGCGATCGCCCAACCCGTCCATGTGTAAGTGGCGGGCGGCGCGATCTCTGCAGCTGAGCCCGAACGTGCGGAGGAGGAGGGCCTTGAGGCCTTCGTATTCTGGAGGAATGACTGCAGCCGCGAAACCATCTCGTGTGTGAGAGCGCCGACGACGTGAAAGTACTCTGTGCTGTCTACCATGATGTTGCGGTGATGAAACTGCGCTTCTATGTGGGCAGACCAAACCTGCGGCTGTTCGGCCCAGAACATGGGCAGCTTGAGGCCAGCAGCATTCTGCTGAGCATCGGGAACAGCGACGGCTTGCATTCTTGACATCCAATTTCCGAGTTGACGCATCGGGGTCACCAGTTTCTGTAGTCGAGACAGTGAGTGAATTTAAATTGTTTTATTTTACAACGGTAAAACAACAAATAAACTCAGGTTGGTAAGACAGCCAAAAACGATGCTACTTCCACAAGTGTGGCGCTAGACTGATACAACTTGGTAAAAAGCGCGCAAATATCGCCCCCCGCGCCCACGTGACTGGTGCAGCCAATCTGAAGGTTTGACTACCCAAAGTCACCACCAGGTGTCGCTACAAAGGTATGCCCAGTTCTGATGCAGAATATTGACTTGATTCTTAACCAATTTGTTATTACTTGCACAGTATTCCTCTTCCTCTTCTGCCTGGTAATCTCTTCCTGTGACAAAGCACGGGTGAGTGTGTTAGGCATGTGAGCAACGTGGCCTGGCAAAGGAGCTGGTTGGGTGTAATTAAGGCCTCAATGCTGAGGATGTTGCCTTGGGAGAAGAAACTGACTTTGATTCCTTTATCCTTTGCAGAGATAGTATTTGCAGAGATAGAAATTTATTTTTAGTGCCTTGATATGCATGGGTAATCAAGCTTTCACTAGCATGTGAAACTAAAGGAGCAACTGCTCACTTGTAGACTGGGTTTTGTGGTGCCAGGTCCATGGCTTGGAGATAAAAAGGAAATTTATAGATACAAAATTTAGACCAGATCGTCCTGGAATAGGAATGCTTCCCATGATACCCCATTACCTGGAACTTTAATGGATGTGGAGGGCCATTGCACCCAAGAGAAATTATGCATGGAGGTACAGTTTCTATGGTGAATGCCCCTGTATCTATGCTTTATGACTCGAAACCTCTTGTGTCTTTGCTGCAGTTACAAAAATCCTCTAATCCAGTCAATATCCTGGTGAATCTCCTCTGCACTGTCTCTGATGACCAGATCTATACACAATCCACTGTGGCTACATTAGTATTTTGTAAAATAGCAATAAAACATTCCAAGTTCTATATTCCATGCCCAACCTATGAAGGCTGGCATTCCATATCCCGTCATCATCCTATCTATCTGTGTTGCCACTTTCACAGAATTGTGGATTTGAACTCCAAGGTCCCTTTGTTCATCAGCATTCCTTAGCACCCTATAGTTTAATTTATAAGTCCTATGCCTATCTGACAGCCCAAAATGCATCACTCAGACTTCAGGATTAAATTTTATCTGCCATCACTCTGTCCAACATTCCATCTGATCTATACCCTACTGTAATCTTATAAACAACCTTGCTCTGGATCCACACCAATTTTTGTGTCATCTGCAAACTTGCTAATCATACATCCTACGTCGTATCCAAATCCTAATATATATGATTAACAACAAGGATCCCAGTGCCAATCCCTGTGGTACACCACTGGTTAGAGACTTCCAATTAGAAAAGCATCCTTCCATCACATTCTATGTCCTAGCATGAACCAATCTTTCCTCTTATTAATTCCTCCATTATTGAAACCCAGCAAGTAAATTTTATAAATACCAATGCAATCCATGAATCATTAAGTGCCCAGTGATTTGAGTACTTAAATCATTGTGTACCCAATGATACAAAATGGTTTCATTCATAGTCAGATTAAAAAAAAAAGTCTAAGTAGCATTTGCAAACTGTTCATTAGGCAGGAGGTTGGATGGCAGAGGGAATGGTGCAGTGGAGTTGCAAAGGTGCTTGGGAGCTAAAATTTGAATTAAATTGCAACATTGAAAAAAATACTTGCTAAATTGGAGAGAGAAGCAAGATTTACAAGGAAAGCGTTGAGGGAAGGAGAGGAATCCATTTGGAGATGGGGTAAATTAGATAAATTGGTTATTTGCCGTTCAGTGCATTATAAATTACTTTACTCTGGTATGCGGTAGAAAGTGACACCATATTACAGCGAATGACAATTACTGGCAACATTTTCCATTGTCTTTGATTCCTTAAATGTTATAGTTAAAGCCCGTCCCACTTTCATGACCTAATTCGCGACCACTGATGACCTTAAACGACCTAAAAAAAATCAAGGTCGCGGTAACCTAGACCTCCTACGACCTTCCACGACTATGTGTACGGCCTTCTACGACCTTCCATGATTATGTTTACGACCTTCCATGATTATGTTTACGACCTCCTACGACTATGTTGAAGACCTCCCACGACTATGAAGAAGACCTCCTTCGACTATGTTGAAGACTGGCTTCGACCATGTACGTTTTACTGCTGTTTGCAGTAGCCCTTTTGCTTCAGCAGCCTTTTAAGAAAGACAGAAGGGGGAGAACAAGGGTGAAGAGGAAGCACAAGAAGAGGTCTCAGTGGGTGAATGGAGATGATGTGATGGACTGTCCTAGTACACCAGATGACTGGAAGAGAGTGGCACTGGGCTTTGACAAAAGATGGAACTTTAAGCACACATGTGGGGCAGTGGATGGCAGGCATGCCATTCTTGTCCCTGTCCCTGAACCCGTCTTTGTCCTTTTCGTACAGGATTGCATTCTGCTGGAACCATTCCTCAAGGTCCCCCTCCTGCTGCCTGGTGAACATTCCTCCAGCCCTCCCTCACCACCAATGGGGCATCTGCCTCTGATGCTGTGTCAGACACAGGAGAAAGGGCTGCTTTGCTGCCTTCAAATGAAGTAGTGAAGGATGGGGCGGTGGTGGGGACATATATTACCACCCTGGTCTCCTCCTCCAGGGGTCACTCATGCAGGGCTACCTCCTCCTGCACTATCACCTCCTGCCCACTCCTCCTCTTGGGTGGGCAACACCCGCATGGCAGGGTTTTTTTTTTTTTTGGGTTGTGCCCTCCCCCTGCGCTGCTGCCTTTTTGGTGCCATCTCTGAAACACAAGTCTTCTCTCCAAAAAACTCTCCAGCTATGAATGAACATGCCCTGGAGTGACAGAGGTGACGTTCTGCTGTTTAAATAATCATTTTTTTCTACTGACCTTTATTTCACCCCGGAGCTATTACCTTCGACTGCCTCCGACTACCTATGACTAGCATCACGACCTACCTTCGACCAAACTACGAGTAAAAAGTATTGATTTTTTTTCCATGCCAACCTTTTTTTTACTCGTGGACATTTTTTATCAGGCTAGAAAAAAATGCCGCGACCTACTTGATGCCAAGAGTACCTACGACTAGCATCACAATCTACTACAACCTTCTACGACCATGCTGCGAGTATGAGTCAAGGGCAAACTCGGCAGAGGTCGTGAAAGTGGGACAGGGGCTTAAGTAAGGAGGTGTTCATTAAGGCGTTTCATCTCATCCCTCATTGCATATGGTGTAATTACATACAACGGTAAAGGGCAAAGAAGTTTGGATGATTTTAGATTAGAGTGTAATGCATTTCCATAGGTAGGTGCATTTCAGAATTGGGGGGGGAGGGGTTAGGGGGGGAAAGAGTTGACCAATTTAATGAAAACTTGATGTGAGAGAATATATAAGATGTAACAGACTTTCAGATACCTTGGCATTCATTAACATTTGTAACACCGTTAATTATGTAAGATATTTTGTATGTTGGATCATTATCTTATTAATTTGATCAGCCCTGGCAGAATACCAAAACGCAGAGCTAAGCTAAGCTTTTGAATTTGATTAATACAGAACTGTAATTTGTATATTGGAAATTCATATGATGGCATATGAAAATCTCCAATTTTTAAATACAAAGTAAACACTAAAGCCTCAGCAAAAGCATATTTGCTGCATTTTCAAGCTGTCACATGCTGCCTGTCCTTTGAACATCAATCTGCCAAATATAGCTGTACAAGCCACATCAAACATTACTTGTTCACAGTGATTTAATATTTTTTATTTTATGTAAATATGCAGTAATTACAGTAAACTTGGTTTTTGTTAGCTTAAGCTAGTATTGTACTCATAGTAAAAGAATGTCTTTACTGTGTGCCATAACTTATTAATTGTGAGGACCATCAAAGACGTATCAAATTTGCTTTTCTCAGAAAACACCTGCTTCATGTGTACTTTGTGTGACTAAAATCAAAGTGAATCTGAATAGTATTTTAATGAATGCATATTAAAATTATTTGCTCTCAGGATTGTCTGTATCAAAATTCTGTGAGGTATGTGCATAGGACAGGTTGTAGAGGAAAGAGGAAGAAGACAAAATCAAGTGCAACACTAACATGAAATGGCTTTAAAGTGCATAAATATTTTCAATGTGATATTGACATTCTTTAAGTACTTTCAGTTTACAATTTAAGGTTTAATTTTATCTTTTCATTATTTTATTTCAAATATATTCAATGGGTAGAATTAATGTTGAATAAGAAATGCTAAGTGATGCCTATTTTCAATGGCAATTTTACTCTTATTATAATCCAGGGTTTGTGCTGCAATTGTTCAGTGTCATTGTTCTGCAATCTGCTCCCAGATCTCCAGCATTGGAAGCATGTGTTGAGATTAGGCTGGTCTACCATGCACACTTTTTCTTTGTCTCCCAGTTCAGCAATGCCTAATAATGAAAATTAAATGGATGTTTGTAGCAATCACTTCCTATTGTAATTAAGCATGACCCTTCCTCTAAACGATTTGGAACTATTTGCTATTTTCCTTTCCATCTATTTTGATGTCCATATCCGTGTTACAAATTCATTAAATCGATAATCATACCTAATTTGTTATTTCGATACATGTTAAGGACATGTGACATTCTCGCTAGTGCATTACTTTGGAAGGATATATGGAAACTGATCTGGGAGGACAGGTTTATTTATTTTTTTAAAAGCACACCGACCACAACTTGATGCAGGGTTGGAGTTCTCTGGATATTCTATGCAACTTTTGCCCCTCATAGTTCACTACCAACACAGATGATTCATTGATTATTTTTATCTTACGGTTTAGTATCTTTGTGTGCAATTTGACTGATGCATTTACTTTTATAATGTGAATGATTGTATTTCAAAAACAATCCATTTGTCAACATTGTAAACGTCTATGATTTCATTCTTTCCTAACTCGTGCGAGTAAGATTAATTCTGAAACTTTGAACTAGTTTATTTTTCCACTCTAAGGAATATTTTATGGCGCTGTAAAATTTTAAGAGCAGTTTATCTTTCATTATTTTGGTATAAATTACATCAATTTGAATTGAAATTGTAGGCTAATTTTTAAATTGCAGAAAGCTGTGATGAGAGTTGGAGCATCAAATTGCATAAAAGGATACTAAAAGAAGAATAACACAAATCGATGCATTTTCTTTTATGGTAGTGGACAGCAAGGGAGGAAGTACAAAAGCAAATAGGTTCATGTCTCCTCCATTTCAGTTAATTTGTGCCACTCAAAGGTTTCTCTCCTGGTGCTTTGGGAATGCTAAATCCACAGCGAGAGCAGGGTCCTGGGGGCACCACTCCATCTTACTTAACATTAAGTTGTCTTTGATATACAAATGAAATGCACAAAAAATAAATGTGTGTGTACTTGTGACAACAATTCAAAGTGAAGTGCCCAGTACTTGTAAAATGCTGACACACATGATTTCATTTAATTATATACCTTTTCATTCTTTCTCTTGCTTTTATAGTTTATGTGAAATCAGCAACAATATTTTTGAAATATTTTATGGCAGATTATAATTGGCATTGAACTTAATAGAAATGTAAATAAACAAGTGCAGGAATTATGAGAAAACAATTTGATAAGTAAAATAATTAATGAGAAATAATGATGTTTTAGTCCATTACAAGTAAAACTACAATTTTAAAACTAATAATTTAAGTCTCATCCCATATGTGATGAGTCTTAAATATAAAGTGGTAACATCCTGTCTGGTCACTCGCAGCATCCTCCTGCTACAGGTACAGACTATAAACGAATCTGTTAAGACTTGCCCACTGGTAGTCAATATACTCTTGGGATTTCACTTAGTCAGGCCGAGAGCAAGTTTGAACATGCTCTTCCCTGATTCTGTTGTTTTTGTCTCTACTCTTTCAGTGCCCTGCAGGAATCATTAAATGAAAACTTCATGCTGATCATTACGCATCGAGAAGCCCAGCGGGATTATAGCCTAAACTTTCCGGGCACCAGAACTGTGCAAGAGGTGAGCTATAGTGGAGTCAGGAGGCAAAGGCAGCTCATTATCACCAACATGGGTTTTGCTAAAGAGGTTCTAAACTTTTGTCAATTACTGCATGAACTCTGATTTTCTTTTTTGCTCCTCTTAAAATTGGGATATGGGCTTTTAAGTGGCCATGTTATTTTACTAGTAAAATTAATTAAGTGATTACAATGGTATGTGTTTGAGTCCCAGTTGGACAGATCATTCACAATTGGTAACAACATAAATATAAATGTTTTAAATTTGCATAAGACTGACATTCCAGAAGTAAATTGGCTTGAGTAGATTTACATTTTAGCAATAAATATGCTGTTGTGTGTAATGTGAAGTGAGTTCTAAATGTGGGACAGTAATGTTGTTTAATCCTGTAATTTTTGATTAGTAACAATCATCTTCCCTTCCATAACTATCACAGGAGTACTATTACATTTTTTAAAAGTAGGTTTGTGACCGCCAAAATCTTGCCAATAATTCTCAGTATTGCTGTTAATTTTTTTTTTTGAGTTAGCACAAATATATGCAGAGTTTAAGATATTCTTAATTGATGCTGTTGGCAATGGTGAAGGTATAGAATTTTCCATTCCACGTATAAAAACTAAAAGAAAAATTGCACTTGTTGCAAAAAAGGCAACATTCTGTCATTACTGTTCAGTAATGAATGATTACTCCAATGGAAATTAATAATGTCATTGTTTTAATGATAATCAACGGCTTGATTGTTTTATGCTACCTTATGAACCTGTTCACCAAATTTAATTAAAATGTATTGCTGCTTTTGTTAAAGGAAAATCTTTCCAAACAATTTCACAGGCCATAATAGATCTTTTCTCTTCCTCCTTAAGTCCCTTTCTCCTCTAAGTTGTAGAAATTTATGAAACAGGAGGCTGTTTAGCTCATTGTGTTTCCAATGGCAGAGAGAGAGAGAGAGAGAGAGAGAGCGAGTACTCTTCAGACTAATCTCACTTTTCGGCATTTAGTCCATAGCCGTGAAAGTTTATTCAGGTACTTTTTAAATAGATTTCTACCTCCACCAAGCTTTTGAGCAGTGTGTTCTAGACCTTGACTATTCTTTGGACAGAAGTAAAATGTACTTTACTCCTATTGTGATATTGACACCCCCCCCCCAATTTCCAATGCATCTGCTTAGGGGAATAAAGTGGTCCTTTTTGACTTGTCTAATCTTTATATAACATTCTTTACTCCAACTAAATCTGTCCTTGGGTTCTTCTGTTCTGTAGAAAACATCCCAGCCCATCCATTCTTTTCTCAAAACTAGACTTCACAAGTCTTAAGAAACATCTTCCTGCTGCCCTGTACTCTTACTGGTGCTGTCCCATCCTTCCTGATCAGAGTTAAACATTGTTGTCTCACTGTGGGCTGTCTGTTATTTGACACAAAATAAGACAAAGTGCCAGAGTAACTCAGCAGGTCAGGCAACTGTGCATGAGGAAACATGTGGCTGTAGTAGCAAGTTGGGGTCATAACATGGTTGAAGAGCAGGAGAGCAGCAAGAGTCACAGAGTGAAAGGTCTCGCAGAATTCCTGTCAGATAGAGGAGAACTTCTTCAAAGTATCCATACCTTGAGGAGATTTTGCCTTGCAGCAATAAAAAGGAGAAACAAGGACCTACACATGCTGGTTTACCCATTGAGTCACTCCAACACTTTTTTTGTTAACAAGCATCTGCAGTTCTTTGAATATCCTGTTATTTGATGCAGGTTGAGTATGACCTTTGAAATTCCAAGCCTTTGCATATAAAGGAAATAAGCCGAAAATAGACAAATCTGGAGTAACGGTGGGTCAGACAGCATCTCTGGTGAAAAGGAATAAGTGATGTTTTGGGTCGAGACCCTTCTTCAGACTGAAGCTATTCCAGCTTTTGGTGTCTATCTTTGATGTAAACCAGCATCTGCGGTTCCTTTCTACACAAGGAAATAAGCCTATATCCTTTGTCAACTACCTTATTCACATTATCCGTTGGCTTCAGGGATAAATAGACAAGCATTCCTCAGGTCACTCTCCCCCTGAACTTTTCGGTATCCTACCAGTTATTGTATATTCCCCTGCCTCAATTGGCCTTGCACTTATGGATTGATATCCAGTCAATGCGTTTCTGTCCAGTGGATTGATATTTTCCTGCAGTCTATAGCTCATTTTGTTTTTATCATCTGCTAACCTTCTGATCGTGTCGTTCAAATTTGATTAGATACAGTAAACCATCGCAATAACAAACTTCTATATAGCTGATTTAGGTTATAGTGGACCAAGGCTTCCATTGCATTGCCATCCCACTTCTGGTCGTTACCTTATGAGCTGGCTCCATGTGACATACATCCGATTCCTGGACCGGAGAGAGTGAGCAGCATGAAGGTAGCGTGAATACTGGACCCGTCCTTGGCGCACTGCGTGTGGTGCCGGGGGCTCTGTAGCTCCCTTGTCTGTGAATTACTGCTTGTTTAATCCCACCCCCCTCCTCCACCAACCTACACTTGAGGCATTGGTTTAATCTTTATCGATTATAGCAGACAATGGTAATAATGGACTCCATCTTTCCTCCCACGTGCTCTGTTATTGCAAGAGTTTACTGTAATTGAAAAGCCAAAGACTTATTGCCAAGCCCTGAAGAAAGTCACTAAACACAGATTATTTATCATTGTTTCTTGCCACTTGACACCTTGCCTTGGGTTCTTTTCCTAATATTAATTGAAGATTAGAAAGACTGCAAGTGCTATAAATCAGAAATGAAAAAAAGAACATGGTAGAAATTTGGTAGAATCAGTAGAAAGAGAAGTGGCTAGATTAGGGATTTTTTTGTTTTTGTTTGTTTTCTGATCAGCTACTTGTCAGAGTTCACTTTGATTAAATTCTTTGTTACCTCAACACAAAAGTTAGAAACTTTCCACCCTTAAAACTATTTTGCATTAATCATGGTTTTGGTAAATAATTTCTATTGCCTCTCAGAACTTTGCCAGTAATGTCTCGCGTCTGCATTTTCTCAACCATTGTCACTGTGCCTCTCTGGTGATCATTGCCAAATATTAATTTGGCATGAGACCTACCTTCCACCTCCATCTATTGGTGACTTTTTCAGCCTCCAATAGGCCTTCGTCTTTCATTTCTTGGCCTTTGCACATTTATAAAAGGCGTGGGTTATCCCCTTGAGTTTAATTGATAAAGCTGTAGTTGGAAATCTTGACCACTAAGCCATGACCTGTAACACCTAGGATAACATGCTTATCTCTGCCCTCGGCTTGTTTCTTAATTTTTATTGGTGGTACTTGCAGTTTGACATTGCCAAATTTCATTCTTAACCCAGCTTTTTTCGTTGGCTTCCAAATTTACTCTGCCTTCCAAATCCAATGTTGGTACACTTCCTTTTCTGTAATTAATCTCAGATTCTCAACCTTGTGGCAAAATAGGTTAAACATTTCCTGAATTGACAAGCAAATATAAGTATGGATAAAGGCCCTGGTCCTCTTGCGGTTCACCTATTTGTCCAGGTTCCACCTCTTCCAGATCTGGTCCAATTGCTTCAGAAATCTTAACTCCTTTGATACCATTGAACATTTTCCAGTAATATTGTTCTAATGGGCCTGTCTGACAGGCGACTGTAGGAGACTATGCAGTCACTACATGTTAGCGGGTTGTTGCCCGGGAGTGGCCTTCATCGTCATGAGGTGTTCCCGCATTCTGGGAATTAGTCGTGGACTTATGGTCGCTGCAAATTTTTCAACGTGTTTGCCGCCATGGAGAGTAGCCAGGAGGTCCTAGTGGGTTGCTAGGAGGTCGAAGGTTCTCGTAGGTTCTTGCAGGTTGTAGTCGGTGCTGACCGGTGAATTTCATTGGCTCATTGGGGTAAAAAACCTAAGCAGTAGTTTTCAGAATTAATGATAACCGACCGGTAATGTTAAATGTCTGTCGAGCTTCACAGCCGTGTATCTCTGACTTCTTCAAAGTTGGCTGGATTCTTAAAAGTTGTCTCCACTCCTTCAACCTCCTTCTCCCCCCCCCCCCCCCCCCCCCCCCCCCCCCCCCCCCCCCTTCAAATGACTTACCGTACACTGTGCTTTAGCCGTCTTAATTACAGCCAACCTTCCTGTTCATCTTTGCACCTTGTGAATTTCAGACAGCGCTCCCCCCGCTTGCCCTGCCGATGTGTTTGTGTGTGTGTGTGTGTGTGTGTTTCACTCTAACAGTCGGTGTTCCAGTTACCAGTTTTTCAGGCGACTGCCGGCAACTTAACAGTCGCTGGCAGTCGCCTGTAAAATCGCCTAAGTGGGACAGGCCCATAAGGATCATAGTAGATCATCGTTTGACCATAACCAAACTAGTACTTTTTACAAGGATTCCCAAATGATTTTTTTTCATACATCTAGGATGATTAAAGAACATCAAATTCGTATGTACTTGCTCTCATCTTTTAACTGATTTCATGCCTGTTCATCAACCATCTCTTTTTACCCATCTCCTGGGAGAGGCAAATTAATACTTCTGAACCACAAAGCTTGGTTTACTTTGTTTACAGATTCTGCTCTTCAACTACTATTTTTGTTTCTTTTACAATGGTGTTGAGACAAACTCCAAAGACATGCTTTAGTTTCCAAAACCTTCTTTGTTTTCCATGTGCTGTGATCTACTGATTACTAAATTAATGAATGCTTAAACATACAATACAATCGGAGGTGAGCGAGTGGTCTTTCATGACATACATTTATAAGAATATTAAATTCCATACCAGGGAGAGGGGAAGTGTAGTCTACAATAGCTGGTTTTGAAAAGGCTATCAATAAACATTCAAAATAATAAGAAAAAAAATCTTGGAGAATTGAAAGAAATTGATAGCTCTTTGAGAGTAACCATAGATGCCATTTAGTTTAGATTAACATGGATTGACTACTCTCTATATTTTTAGGATTCTTAATTTTAAATAATGGAAAGTATACTTAAGCACTGCAAAATTCTAATTAATTTTTGTTGTATATAAACTAGGTTTAAAGCTCAATTCATTAGGATAATTTTCTCTGCAGAAGTATTTCTCAACTAATACAATTTTTAAAAAATTGAACGATTTTTGTTTAAAGTAGTGGATTAACAAGGCTTTTTATCCTCACAATGTTGGTATTTAACCTATTTCAACGTTACTGGAAAGCTATTTGGTTAGAATCTACATTTAAAAAATCATACCAACCAGGTATTGCTATTCACTTTCAATCAAAAATCATGTGTAATGGCATTTATAGTTTTCTTCGTTTTGAATTGGTGATTATGTTCTTTCTGTTGTGGGACTGATGCAGTAATTTTGTCTTGGAAGAAAAGCTGCTGATACATTTTGGGTTTGTTGAATGCACTGTTAGAAAAGGATCATGAAATTGTTTGTAAAATATTATTAACAAAACACGAATGGCATGAGATAAATCAATGCTTAGACATTATCTTTTCTGCAAAGGATAACCAGATTTCTGTTACAAACAAGAAGAATATTCATTTTTTTGTTTCAACAGGTTGTCAGTTTGTGTTCTAGCCAATCCAACAAAAATATTGGTCAAGCAGGAAATCGCGTCACTGGCAGAGAAAGGTGACCCGATAGAATTTGTCTGTGAATGCAAATTTGGCTGTCCATACAGATATTTGGGCTGACTTAGAAAAGTTATCAGGGTTTTTTCTAAATAATAATACAGTTCTCACTACTGTTTTCCGCATCTCGCAGTAATTATTTTCTCCAAATATTTGACTATTTCACCTCCTTTAGTCCATTATTGATTCTATGTTGAATCATTAATTCAGAACTGCTTTCCAATCCTGAACACTCATCGTAGTAAAATAAAGTTTGTTTTCTTGCCTCAATTTTTAGTAATGGTTTTAAATATACTTGCCTGAATATCATATTAGCTATTGGAAAACAGTTATTGTATTTATTTATTTCATTTAAGCCATTCATGAATTTTAATTAATTCTATCCAATCTCCATTTGAAATTCTAAATTCTCAAGAAAATCCCTTCTGTTTATTTTTGCAATGTCTTATCCTTGAAATCATTTTAGTATTTCCCCCTCTTGCCTTTCCAAGATCTTGTGATCTTTTCAGGGTGCTGGGCAGCATATTCTGGGATACTGTGGGCTTTCAGCTTTGGACTCCAGCTGTTCATTATATATTTGAGCACATGGGCAAAAACTTGGCAGATGCAATGTGAAGTCATCCATTTTAGTAGCAAAGCAGAGGCAGAATGATTATGTAGAAGGCAATGGATTCAGAATCGTTGTGTCCAAATGACTTGCATGTTCTTGCACATCAGTCAATTAAAACAAATGTGCAGATGCAACAAGTTAAGAGGGCGAATAATTTATTGATCTTCATAGCAAGAGGATTTCAGTGTAGGAGCAAGGGTATTGTGCTATACCCTTATTTATATTGCGCCTTGGCATATTGTGTGCAGTTTTGGCCTCATGAAAAAAGAACATACAAACACAGAGGGAGTACAGTGACAATTCATCAGACGGATCCTGGTACTTCCTAATGAAAGACAAGTTGGCAATGTTAGTGTTTACGGAAGATCATCAATACTGATGATCATTGCATTAATACATAATAAAATAGTTTTGATAACATGGAAGATTGGGAGAAGAAATTAACCAAGATGTTAGATTAATACCTAAACAATTATCTCGATCCAGGAAAACCCAAATCTTCTGCCCTCTATTTGAGGATCTGATGCTGAATGACATCTGTATGTTACTTTGGAGATTAAGATTGTCCTAAAAGGAAGCCTTTTGCCAATCAAACCTATGGTGTAATACAGTCAGTCTCATTGTCCTACACTTTCCCCTTGCCTCTGAAAATTATTTCCCCACCAGCTCCTTTCCACCCCTACCCTTTACCCATATCCTTTATGCCCACCACTTTAGAGCTTGTTCTTGGGCCTTGAATAATTTGCTTATTGAAATAGGATCTCTTGGTTTATCTGCATTAATCCTAACCATCTTTGTCAAATATCCTTCCAGATGTCTTTGCTCCAAAGAGAACAATTTTAATGTCTGCAACCTAACCTGGTGTATGAAATATCACATTCCCACAATCATTTAGCAAAGTGCCAGAGTAACTTGGCGTGTCGGGCAGTATTTCTGGAGGACATGGACATTCTTCTGAAGAAGTGTCCTGACCAGAAGTGTCCACTGTTCATGTCCCCCCGAGATGCTGCATGACCCGCTGAACGCACTTTGAGTTCTGCACAAGATTTCCAATACCTGCAGTTCGTTGTGTCTTCATTTAGTAAAATTCTTGCGAACGTTTTCCAGAAAGTTGCTTGCACACATTTAGCAGACTAGTGCTTGTTTGCTCTATCTCAAAGTGAAATTCAATGAAGTTAGTGTGGCGCCTATCAACAATGCAAGTAACAAGCTGTTTGATCAGCGAATCCAACATGAAGAATTCTTACATGGGGAAAGTAAGAATTGTGTAGCACATTATGTAATATATACATATTCTGTTTTGCTACAGCAAGTAAGAATGACATTGTTCTGTTTGGGACATCTGACAATAAAACACTCTTGAAGATAGATGTGATGTTTTTCCTGGCCGGGATGCTCAGAACCAGTGATCACAGTATTACAATAACAAATTATCCATTCAAGACAAAAGGCAGTGAATCTTTGGAATTCTCTTTTAAAAACAGTTGCAAAGTACATTCATAGCAGAGATCAATAGATTTTCAGAAGTTAGGGTTTCCAGTCTGGTAGTCATCACTAGAGTAGTACCTCATGGTATAACCATGTAAACATCTTTGCACTCTCCCACTCAGACAGCTCAGCAGACAATTGAAAACTGGTGTCTAAAATAACAATTGATGAATGGAAAGAGCTTAGGATGCTCAGCAACTTGTCCACATTATGCCATGCATGATTTTTCAGTGTTGTCAAGTCATCTCCAGTTCAAATGTCCAACACCAAAGCCACACTGAGAGACAAAAATTGAGCTGAATGAATTAATGACAGGGAGGCAGTCAAACCATGTCAAAGACCACCTTAGCTGTCAGTCTGACCATTGACTCCATCCCATGGTGCTTTTTTTTAGTCCAGCTGACCACCACTCATGAATGACGTCATTAAAAAGTCATTAAAAATATATCAAGACCTTGGGAACAGACAACATCCCAATTATGTAAAACTTGGTTGAGAAATTCCATCCCAAATGCAGTCTGATTTTACACATGTGTGCGACGAGGAGGACATATCAAAGGACCTCATTGGTGTGATCTTGACCATCTTTAAGTCTGGAGGCATATGACTGTGGTGACCACGGAGTTGTTGTCTGCCACTGAAAATTACATTACCAGGGTTTTCTCAGCCACTACCTCCCAGTGGCAGTGGTCTGCTCCCCAAATCACAATGTAGTTTCGTAGAAACACCGTGGATGTGATCTTCTCACACTACTTCTCCAGTGGAAAAGCAGGGAGCAGCAACAACCACAATATGTAGGCATTTTTGAAGTTGCAAAAGATCTGTAAAGCAGGAGGGACTGTAGAGCATTCTGCGCATTGGGTTGGCTAACAAAATTTGTCCTCACAGTTTAGGTTAGAGATACAGCCTGGAAGCATCCTTCAGCCTCCCGAGTCCGCACGGACCACAATCGCCCATACATTAATTCTACCGTACACACTAGGGACAAATTACAGGTTGAACCTGGCACTGAGGCAGCATCTCTCCTTCTAAGGAGCGGCCACGGTGGCGCAATGGTAGAGTTGCTGCCTTACAGCGAACGCTTGATCCCGACCACAGGTGCTGTTTGTACATTCTCCCCGTGACATACGTGGGTTTTCTCTGAGATCTTCGGTTTCCTCCCACACTCCAAAGCCATACAGGTTTGTAAGTTAATTGGCTTGGAAAATGTAAAATCTGGTCTGAGTGGGTGTAGAATAGCGTTAATGTGCGGGGATGGTTGGTCGGAGTGGACCCAGTGGGCCGAAGAGCCTATTTCTGCGTTCGTCTCTAAACTAAACTAATTGTTGAAGTTGTAGCGGCACCCAGTGGTTAAACTATGTTATGCAGAACCCTCGTCAGAAGTTGGGACTTCTGTCACGTGATAGGGTTTTTCGATGGGTTTTGGGTTAGGAGGTGTGTTGAGTTAGCTGGTGCTCTTTGCAACGACAAGAACAAACCGTTTCTCTCGACTAAGTGCACTTGTATTTCAAATGCCATTTTGTTAATAAAACTATTTGCTCTACCCGCTTGGTCTCGCTACAATTGGTGACCCTGTCGATCCAAAACGTTTCTTTTGGATCCGGTACTATGGACGCAGACACTAACCTCGACGCCAACCCAGCCAAGCAGAACGCAGTTTCCCTCAAACTGCTCGTTTTCTGGACGGCACAACCTCGCATATGGTTTCAGCACATTGAGGCAACTAACTATTTTTACGGGTCGGCGCGCTGGACCAAGAAATCGTCGGCCGCCTAATACATTAACTTCAACAACCGCTTGCCGACAGCAAGTACGAGGACCTTAAGGCACTTCTGCTGCGTACTTTTGGGCTCAGCCACCGCGATCGATCCTCCAGGATCCTCCACATGGATGGCCTCGGTGACCGCAAGCCGTCAGTACTAATGAGCAAAATGCTCTCACTGATGGACGGTTATCGGCCTTGTCTTCTCTTTGAGCAGGCGTTCATCGAACAGATGCCGGACGACATCCGTCTACTCCTCGCCGGTAGTGATTTCACCGACCCCCAGAAACTGTCCGAAAGAACGGACAAGCTGTGGCAAGCCAAGCAGCAGGTTGGTGCTTCCATCAGCCGGGTGTCTGCAGCTCTGCGACGGCCGTTTCCAACTTCCACTGACAGCACCGTGCTGCAACCGGCAGCAACGGATGCCGGTAAGTGTTCGTAGTGTTACTACCACCAACGCTGGGGAGCTGAGGCCCTCCGATGCTGTTTTCCCTGCTTGCATCCAGGAAAAGTTTCGGCCGATCGCCAGTAGAGGCTATAGTGGTCGGCCAGAAACATCACCTCTAAATCTGGGACCGTCGTTCCGGGCTCCGTTTCCTTGTCGACACGGGAGCAGAGATCAGCATATTATCCCCGTCCGGAGTCGACACCCGTTTTGGTAAGCGAGGCCCTGCCCTAACCGCCGTCAATGGCAGCCCTATCCGGACCTATGGAGTCCGCACAGTTATTATTTTCGGCTCCTGCATTTTACGTGGCCATTCACCATTGCCGACGTCTCCCAACCGTTGTCAGGCGCCGATTCTTACCGGCCCACTCCCTGTTGGTAGATGTTAAGGGGCAACGTCTCGTCCAATCCGAGACTCTCCAATCAACCTCATTGCGGCCTGTGGTCCCCGCCATCCCACACCTCGACTCGGTGTCGTCCGCTGACAACGTATATGCACAAATTCTGGCCGATTTCCCCGACATCCTGACTCCTCAGTTCAAATCGGCTAAACCCAAACACGGCATCGTACAACACATTCCCACCACCGGCCCACCGCTTCACGCATGGGCATGCAGGCTCCCAGCCTGACAATCTGCAGCTTGCCAAGGAGGAATTTCAGCAAGTGGAAGAGATGGGTATTGTGCGGCACTCCGACAGCCCACGGGCCTCCCCACTCCATATGGTTCCCAAAGCGTCCGGCGGTTGCAGAACGTGCGGGACTACTGCCGTCTCAACAACGCCACGACAGCCGACCGCTACCCTGTCCCTCACATACAAGACTTTACAGCCCATCTGGACGGGGCAAAATACTTTTCCAAAATTAACCTAGTGCGCAGCTACCACCAGATCCCTGTCCACCCGGATGACGGGCCCCATTATCACTCCTTTTGGACTATTTGAATTCCTGCGAATGCCTTTTGGCCTCAAAAACGCCACCCAAACCTTTCAGCGACTTATGGACATGGTCGGCTCGGGGTTGGACTTTTTATTCATCTACCTTGATGACATTCTTGTCGCCACTCGCTCTCGTCAAGAGCTCTGTGCGCACCTCCGGTTACTTTTCCAGTGCCTCAGTGACCATGGTCTCGCCATTAATCCAGCCAAGTTCCACTTTGGCCTTATCGTGATTACCTTTCTCGGCCAACATGTCACCCAACATGGTGCAATCCAGCTCCCCGCCAACGTGGAAGCCATTTCCGGGACCACTGGGCTACGCAGGGTGTTGAATGCATCCTCAATAAGGGTTGTAACATAGTTGTACAGTAGTTTATTAAGGATATTTGTTTGTATATGTTGGTGGGTTCTGGTTTGTTAAAAAAGCAACAACAAAACGTGGAAGCCATTCGACAGTTTCCCAGGCCAGCCACAGTGAAGGGTCTCCAGGAGTTTTTTGGTATGATAAACTTCCGCCATCGTTTCGTACCAGCGGCCGTCCGGCTCATGCGACCTTTGTTTAATTATTTGGCAGGCTAGCAGCGGCATATGGTATGGGATGTCGTAAATACGGCAGCGTTCGACGGCGCGAGGGAGGTACTGGCAAACGCAATAAATCTCATCCAATGCCCCTACCGTTCTCACTGTGGACGCTTCTGACACTGCTGTTGGGGGGGTCCTCGAACAACTCATTGACGGTCGCTGGCAGCCACTTGCCTTTTTCAACTGACACCACCCCCCCAGAGAGAAAATACAGCGCGTTCGATCATGAGCTCTTGGCCCTCTACCTGGCTGTCCGTCATTGTCGTTATTTCCTGGAGGGCAGACCCTTCATGGCTTTTACAGACCACAAAACCCTTGCCTTCGCCTTCACTAAAGTGTCCGATCCCTGGTCCGCACGACAACAGCGACATTTGGCTTCCATTTCATATCATTTTGTATCCAGCACGTGGCGGGTAAGAACAACCAGGTCGCTGACGCCTTATCCCATAGTGCCATCAATGCCGTTCTGGTTTTAGCTCCGGGAATCGACTATTCAGCCTTGGCCGCCGCACAACGGGACTACGACGAGATGCTAGCATATCGCACCGCCATTTCGAGTTTGATTCTGGAGGACATCCCGCTTGGATCCACTGACATCACTGTCCTCTGCGATGTCTCCACTGGGCAACCGCGACACATTGTCCCTACAGCTTGGAGACGTCGTATTTTTGATTCCATCCACAGGTTAGCCCACCCTTCTATCCGGGCAACTACGGCGCTAATGGCAGCCAAATTCGTGTGGCAGGGGCTATGTAAGCAAGTTTGTTCCTGGGCCAGGGCCTGCGTCCTCTGCCAAACATACAAAGTCCAGCATCACGTGAGAGCACCTCTGCAGGATTTTGCCATCCCACAACACCGTTTCGACCACATCCACGTCGATCTTGTGGGCCCCCTGCCGCCGTCCTGCAGTGTCACCCACCTGCTCACCATTGTGGACCTGTTGAGGCGATGGCCCGAGGACGTTCCACTCGCCGATACCTCAGCCACAACATGTGAACGTGCCCTCACAGCCCACTGGTTTGCTCGTTTCGGTGTTTTAGCGGACATCTCATTGGACCGGGGTACCCAATTCACCTCTGCACTGTGGTCGGCCATGGCCCAGCTGCACCACACCACGGCTTACCACTCTCAGTCCAACGGCATGGTGGAACGGTTCCACCGGCACCTGAAGTCCTTCTTGAAGGTATGGCTTACGGGCCCCGATTGGTTGGATGAATTGCCGTGGGTTTTGCTGGGGATACGCACTGCCCCTAAAGAGGATTTGTCTACTTCATCCGCTGAGTTAGTGTATGGCTCCAATCTCAAGATACCCGGTGATTTACCCCTGTCCCGACCTCTCGCCACGGATTTGCACCTTCCCATGTCACATCTGCTCTCAAGGACTGTCAATTTGTTTTTATTCATAGGGATTTGCACCGGACCCTGCTGCAGCGCTCTTACAGGGTCCCTTCTGGGTGTTGCAACCTGGCGTCGTGACTTTTGTTCTGGACATCAGGGGCCGTCAGGAGGTCGTTTCGTTGGCTCGTCTTAAGCCTGCTCATCTCGATATTGATCGCCTGGTGCTGGTCTTCCGCCGTCCCTCCCGCACCCACCTTTGTCTAAGCCTGTTGCGCCTTGGCTCACTGGTCCTGTGTCCACATCTTACTTATTCGGACACCCGCCCGTTTTCTTTCCTTGGGTTCTGGGGGGGGGGGGGGGGGGGAGAGCGCATGTAGCGGCCACCCCGTGGTTAATTGAATTGAATTCCTTTATTGTCATTCAGACCTTACGGTCTGAACAAAATTTTGTGCCTGCAGTCATACATACAATCATACAATAATAAACAACACTAAACACAAATTAACATTTGGCCTCATCAGCCACCTTAAAACCAATAGAACTAGAGTGGAAATAGTCATCCTTGATTCCGAAGGACTGCTGAAAAAGAAAATTGCATCAATATCTTTACTTCAAAAGTACTTTATTCACGATAATAAAAGCAAAAATACTGCTCAACTGGCTGATTCAGACAGTAGTGCAAGATCATTATAATGAGACGGGATTAACTGTCCAGAACTTTGGGACTTGTTGAATTTGCAAAAGGTGGTATAAAATGCAATTTACATTTTCACAATTCCACCGTGAGGCCCTAAGAGTGAGCATGCAAATTCCACACAGATAGCCCTGGAGGTCAGGTCGCTGGAGCCGAGAGACAGCAACGGCCTGATTCTAAGAATGACAAAGCTTTTAAAATATATCTTCTGAAGTCCTCCTTATTTGCTATACCATGCAAATGCCAGTGGTGTACACCCTTAGGCCAGCCCTGCTTTTCGATACGATCATGGCTGATCTATCCTCCCCATTTCCCTCCATTTCTCAATATTTCAAATATGTATACATCTCCAACCTAAATGCTTCCAATGATCTGGCAACCACCCCACTCTGGTTCTGTGAATTCTAAGAATTCACCACCCACCTAGAAGAAATTTCTAAGCACCTCAATTTAAAATGACTAGCCCCTTGTTGATATGTTTCTTGTCCAAGACTTTCCCACCTTTTGAAAATATCTCAACATCTACCCTGTTAGTCCCCTTCGGATACTATTTTTGAATAAGTTCACCTCTAATTCTTCAAAATACCAAGGAATAAAGACCCAACCTATTTAACCTCTCTTGATAGGATTGGTAATATTTTGAACACTACAGACAGTGGGCAGCTTGCATTATTTATGCTGTCACAAATGTGGCACAGTAGCAACACTTAAGTTGGAATTTATCAAGTACAGCTCTCCCTGACTATTAAAGTTTTTTAGTTTGTTTCAATGTCAGTTCACAGTTTTATTGGATTTTTGGATAGGGAAAATGATACATCACACTTGAAATATACATTACAGTGGATTTCAAGCCATTTGGTCAAAGTTTTGTTTTTTTTGTATTTAAATTACAATATGTTGAATAGAAGTTCAAATTGGCCAAAAAATATTATTATACAGTGCTCTCCATAATGTTTGGGGCAAAGACCCATCATTTAGCAATGTTACATAATTTTGAGATTTAAAAAATCAAGTCTGCAATTTATACTATCAGATAAAGCATTAAAAGTAGTTTAATTTGATACCTAATTAACTTTCATATCTTCAGTATTAAAAAAGTTATGGCCATTTTCATACTTGGAAATTAGCATCTTGTTCCCTATTGCTTTTCCATTGACTTAACACAAAAGCTGTGATCGAGGACAGTCAAAAGCCCATAACATTCTTAAAAATTAAGAGAACTGAATGAAATTTTCAGTTATTATAGATTGAAGCATTCTGAAACAAATATGAGACATCTTACTTGGATGACCTGAAATTAAAGCATATAATTAGTTAGTTACCTAATTGTAGCTAATTACAAAATTGACCGTTGTGACGGAAACATTAATAAACACCCAGACTGTCTTGAAAATTCAAAAATGTGATATTCTCAAAATCAGTACAGGTGCACAACCTTTTATCCGAAAGCCTTGGGACCAGACATTTTTCGTAATTCAGAATTTTTCGGCTTTCGGAATGGAAGATTTTTAGCGTAGATTTTAACGGCTGGCTCAGTGGTAGAGTGCTCGGCTCATATCCGCAAGGTCGCGAGTTTGCGCCTCGATCCCGGCAGTTACTCGATCGCGAGTTTGAGTCTTCAATGTAGTTTCTTCTTGCAGAATAGGAGAGAATATGGGTTAGGCTGGGATCATTCTCTGCGAGATAATCTTAGTGCGGGAGACAAGTGTAGGAGAGGTGTACTGACTGTGTGGGCAGAACTTTGGAAGTGATTGCCCACCATTCTCAAAAGACGCTGTGTCTCCCTGTCCCTCCAACTCCAGAGGAATCCACTGCCCGATGGGCCGCTACGGCGACAAGTGGCAGTTCGCCCACAGCCCGAGCTGCGGCCCCTCATCCGCAACCCGGGTTCCTCTGGAGTTGGAGCGGGGCTGGGCTAGAGTTGCTGCTGGCTGTGAGTCTCTGGGATCTCCGTGCTTGCAGTCGGTGTCCCGTTGGTCCTGACGTCTCCGGTCACCCCTCTGGACTGGAGGTGAAGACAGTGCAAAACCCCCGCGCCGGTGCAATGGGCGGGGAGCTGGAGAGGGGGAGGGAAGGGGTCACACACATGGCCGGGAAGCAGAGGGGTGTAGGTGGGGTGAAACTTAAGGGAGCGACAATTTGCTGCTGCCTGCACGCTGAGTTAAAAAGTTCTCATGCAAGACTCACGATACACTGTGTATCGTGAGTCTACCGTGGGAACTTTTTAACACAGCGGGCAGGCAGCAGCAGATTGTCAATTATTAACCCTCCTGCGCAATATACCCTCACCTTCTCTTTTATGAATGGGGATTTAGTTCCCCTTTCTTCGAGGACCGACCGGAGGTTCCGCTGTCACCTCTGCGGGCCGCCCTCGGTGAACGTTTTCAAGGACCTTTCTTCAAGGACTGAAAAAATGGCCGCTATTCGGAGGTTTTCGTTATTTGGATTGTCGGATAAAAGGTTGTGCACCTGTACTATAATATTATTGTATTATATGTTGTAAGTCCGTAACGGATAGGTAAATAAATTACAATTACTAGCAATAGACCAAGTCTTTATGGAGAAGATCAGTTGCTAGCTGGTACATTGGCATATCATAATCAGCAGCATCATCATATTCCTCAGATTGTAAGCAACTCTGTACACCATGTTTTTCCTCAACCTTTCAATTTTGGCATTGTACACGACAAGTTTTTGCTCTTCAAACCACGCATGACATGCCTTTCTGCCCACTACTTTCCCATTAAGAATGTCCTGTAGATCATCACATTTGGAGTAGTCCAAATTCGGATAATCTCTACAAATGCTGTCTAAATCGATCTCTTTTGCTGGGCATTTGGATTGATAATTTTGCATATCTTCTTCGGAGACATCTATTTAAAATGTAAAGGAAAAAAAAGACTGAACAGCATTAACAGAAACAAGTTATTATTTGCAGTTTTAGAAAAAAGGTAGAAATTATAAAGTTAAACGCTAAAACAAATAGTAAATACCCAACAAAAAATTAATAAACTGCTGTGGATATTTAGTATTAAAAATATTGATTATGGATAGACAATTACACAAAATATAGACGATTTAGATGCTCTTATGACATGATGGCAGAAAAAAAAAGAATATTTTAATCATCTTGCGTGTGGGTGTTTCTGGAATACGATCGATTGGAACGTTGCCGTTGCCGTGAATTTTAACCCCATATCGGCAGGCAAGACATGGTTGAATCGTTTGGGGACTAAATAACATTTTCGCATCGTAAAATTAGACAAAAGTCACCCCTAGAAACAAGATTATATGTGAAATATACGACTTACCCTTTGTTTTGTCCTGATATTACGATCCATCACGTTGAGGGCGTTCGAAGTCGCCTTTTACTTTAATCCAACTATTAAATTGTCCAGCGATTTACAAAAAAAAACGGGAACGGAAGTCAGATCGATTTTTCTTAATTGACTAGCAACCCGAGGAAATCCCTCTCCGACAAGTGATACAAACCTGCATTTTAATCCCGCCCCCCCCAAAAGGCGCTGGAGTTGCACACACAGCCAGTGGCAGATCTGCAGCACTGCTGAAGGTAAGTTTTGTAACATCGCTACATCATTTATTTATTTGCCTCTATACTCCCCAATTTCAGATTTCTAATCGAAAAAAAATAACGTGGATAAAGTGCACATTGTCAGATTTTCATAAATGCCATTTTTATACATTTTGGTTTCACCATGTAGAAATTACAGCAATGTTAATACATAGTCCTCCCATTTCAGGGCACAATAAAGTTTGGGACACAGCAATGTCATGTAAATTTAAGTAGTCATGTTTAGTATTTTGTTGCATATCATATAACCATATAACCATTACAGCACAGAAACAGGCCATCTCGACCCTTCTAGTCCGTGCCGAACACGTATTCTCCCCTAGTCCCATATACCTGCGCTCAGACCATAACCCCCCATTCCTTTCCCGTCCATATAACTATCCAATTTATTTTTAAATGATAAAAACGAACCTGCCTCCACCACCTTCACTGGAAGCTCATTCCACACAGCCACCACTCTCTGAGTAAAGAAGTTCCCCCTCATGTTACCCCTAAACGTCTGTCCCTTAATTCTCAAGTCATGTCCCCTTGTTTGAATCTTCCCTACTGTCAGTGGGAAAAGCTTATCCATGTCAACTCTGTCTATCCCTCTCATCATTTTAAAGACCTCTATCAAGTCCCCCCTTAACCTTCTGTGCTCCAAAGAATAAAGCCCTAACTTGTTCAACCTTTCTCTGTAACTTAGTTGCTGAAACCCAGGCAACATTCTAGTAAATCTCCTCTGTACTCTATTTTGTTGACGTCCTTCCTATAATTAGGCGACGAAAATTGTACACCATACTCCAGAATTGGCCTCACCAATGCCTTGTACAATTTTAACATTACATCCCAACTTCTATACTCAATGCTCTGATTTATAAAGGCCAGCACACCAAAAGCTTTCTTCACCACCCTATCTACATGAGATTCCACTTTCAGGGAACTGTGCACAGTTATTCCCAGATCCCTCTGTCACCTGCATTCTTCAATTCCCTACCATTTACCATGTACTTCCTATTTTGATGTGTCCTGCCAAGATGTAGCACCTCACACTTATCAGCATTAAACTCCATCTGCTATCTTTCAGCCCACTCTTCCAACTGGCATAAATCTCTCTGTAGACTTTGAAAATCTATTTCATTATCCACAATCCCTCCTATCTTAGTATCATCGGCATACTTACTAATCCAATTTACCACACCATCATCCAGATCATTGATGTACATGACAAACAACAGTGGACCCAATACAGATCCCTGTGGCACCCCACTAGTCACTGGCTTCCAACCTGACAAACAACCATCCACCATTACTTTCTGCCATCTCCCATTCAGCCACTGTTGAATCCATCTTGCTACTCCACCATTAATACCCAACAATTGAACATTCTTAACCAACCTTCGTGAGGAACCTTGTCAAAGGCCTTACTGAAGTCCATATATACAACATCCACTGCTTTACCCTCATCAATTTCCCGAGTAACCTCTTCAAAAAATTCAAGAAGATTAGTCAAACACAACCTTCCAGGCACAAATCCATGTTGACTGTTCCTAATCAGACCCTGTTTATCCAGATGTTTATATATATTATCTCTAAGTATCCTTTCCATTAATTTGCCCACCACTGACGTCAAACTAACAGGTCTATAATTGCTTGGCCTGCAAGTCCTTTATCGATTAGTAAGCTCACCAGTGCTCTCTTTCTTCTTAATGATATTCAAATCTGTTGGTTTTTGGTAAGGTTTGGCTGATGTCTCTAACAGTTTTATTCTTCTTTCTCAGTCTCATAAATGGCTTATTTGACTTTCATTGGCACAACTTTGGTCCTCATGTTGATAAATAGCAATAAAAGTTTCCAAAGGTGATGAAAAGATAGGAGGAAAGACCAAGTGCTGAGAGCTCTCTTGTACCTGCATTAAGGAGGCATTGTAACACACCTGAGCAATTATAAACACCTGTGAAGCCATGTGTCCCAAACATTATGGTGCCCTGAAATAGGGGGACATACAACTGTAATTTCTACACGGTGAAACCAAAATATATAAAAATACCCTTTAATAAAATCTGACAATGTGCACTTTAACCACATGTGATTTTTTTTTCTATTACAAATCTCAAATTGTGGAGTACAGAGGCAAATAAATAAATAACGAGTCTTGGTCCCAAACATTATGGAGGGCACTGTATGATCAGAAGTGAAGAATTTGATTATTTGAAGGCGAGTGGCAGGTGGCTTGACATTACAAGTTAGTTTATTGAATTATATTTGTAGTTAAGAACACAAATTTTGTTCTGTTTCTTTTTGCAATGATATGTGTAATCTATAATATATTAAGCCTTATTGGAATGAAAAAGATATCAAAATATGAAGGGCCTTCAATAATAGGCAGTTTCAGGATTGCCTATATAAGGATACCCATGAATTTTTTTTTGCCAATAATTCCCAAATTGAAATGTCGTCATAAATTCATTTCTAAATGAAATACTAACTTTCCTGAAAATGACTGTATTTATAATTCATATTGTGTAGGTTCATAACACTTTGTTTGCTTTGGTTTTTATTACTGTAACTGTAGAATATAAATATTTAATACATTCATACTTAACTATTCTAAGTGTTGAATTGTTTCAGCTGCATTCCTACCTATTCTAATTTCTTTGACCACATTTAAATTGCAACATAAATTATTAACTCAAAATATTAAAATTCAGTGGAATTCCATGGTTGGTTTAACTTTGTATGCAGCAGGCACCTGTCTAACACAATGTTTATTTTCAGCTTCAAGCACTTTGTAGTATTTTTGAAATAATTTATTTTTAGGGAGAGAAATGGAAAGGTGTAGGGCATGGCTAGTTTGGACATAATTCTTTGTTACATTGTATAAATGTTATTACATACTGAGCAGAAATTTAGGGCAATGTGTTGATCTTTGCAACTGCTTGCAGAATTGCTTGCTGGCATATGGTAGTTTCATCGGAACTGTGCAGAACTCAGTAGCTCGTTGTTTTGGATGGGAATTTGTCAGGTTTTTAAAAAATGAGAAAGGATGTATTAAAGAGAATCTTGCTATCTGTTAATATCCCCTTCCAATAGGTTTTGTGCCTATAGTATTTTAAAACTGATCAATGTCTAACTACATTCTTTTTTCGGCAGATGCTATTCCTTGAAAGAAAGATTCATTGCAGTGTGATAAATGCAGATGTGGCAAAGCTTGACGCTATGGCTGCATTATGTGCTATTTTTAAAATGCTCAACAATTTCTCACTTGGGCTACTCTGTCAGCATCTCCCAAATCTACGATTTATACATCCAGGAAGTACAAAGTGAGCAGGCTCATTAGGATGCCACTGTATGCAGGGTCCACTTCAAATCAACCACGATCCTGTCTTGGAAATATACTGCTGTTCTTTCAATAGAGCTGGATTTATATCCTGGAACTCCTTAACCAGTGTCATTGTAGAACTACCTTCACAAGAAGGACCGCAACTCTCAGATGGTAGCTGACAATCACTGCCTCGAGGACAATTAAGAACAGCCAATAAATGCTAGCCTTTACTGCAACTCTTGCATAGAACAAATAAGTAAATAACATTAAAAAAGTTGTTGAGGTACAATTACTTCTGGAGAAGAGAAATTTATCCTTAGAGCTCTTATGATAAAAGCGGGGAGCAATTCATTTGGTGCTTGAATGTGTACCCATCATTGGAATGCAAAGGGAAGAGGCCCACTTAGTCCGTTGTGCCCGAGCCAATTATTTTATCACATTTATTCTTGTCGCTCGATTTTTTCTTATCATTAACCAATTCTAATCAATTTTATTTTTGAATCCACTTCAACCCTTTTTCTGGCAATGCAAATCAAATGTATCGTAATAGGCTACAAACATTTTTCTAATTTCCACCTCTGACTAGCTCTGTAGCAAGTTATCTTAATATTTTCTCTTGTTACTAACCTGCCCTCTAGTGGAAATGATTTCTCCTATATCTAGTCAATGAAAACATTTCAATATCCCCACTACCACATTGCTTTCACTTTAGAGGAACTGAGGTGGTTCAACTCGATCTCCCCACACAGTTGGCGTCTCACCTGTACCTTCACAGAGACTTTAGCAACTTTTCTAACATATTGTGCTCAGAACTGATCTTGATAGGCATAAATGTATAATATTTCATATAGAACATGGAACAGTCCAGAGCACGATTGGCCATTCGGCCCACAATGTTAGTACAGAACTTGATGCGTCGGTAAACTGATCTCGTCTATCATAGAGTGAGATACAAATTGAAGGTGCATTGGGACTTGGGAGTGCTGGTACAGGATTCCCATCAAGTTGGAAGTCGAATCGGTAGTAAGGAAGGCAAATGCAATGCTTGCATTTATTTTGAGAGTACTAGAACATAAAAACAGGAATGTATTGCTGAGGCTTTATAATGCACTGGTCTGACCGCATCTAGAGTATTGTGAGCAGTTTCGGGCCCCATTACTGAGGAAGGATGTGGTAGCATTGGAGAGGGTCCAGAGGAGGTATACGAGAATGAGCCCAGCAATGATTGGGTTAACTTATGAACGTTTGACTGCACTGGGCCTGTGCTCGCTGGAGTTTAGAAGGACCGCACCTCCACTGACTCCACTGTCAAGCTTCTCAAGTTTGCGGATGACACAACCCTGATTGGACTGATCCAGGATGGGGAGAAATCTGCCTACAGACAGGAAGTGTCACATCTGGTGTCTTGGTGCCATCACAACAACCTAGAGCTAAATGCTCTTAAGACAGTGGAATTGATTGTAGACTTTAGGAGAGCTCCCCCTCCCCTCACCGCACTCGCCATCAACAACACAGTCACATCTGTGGAGTCTTTTAAGTTCCTGGGAACCATCATCTCCAAGGACCTTCAGTGGGGGGCTACCATTGACTCCACAGTCAAAAAGGCACAACAGAGGATGTACTTCCTGCGGCAGCTGAGGAAGCACAATCTGCCACAGGCAATGATGGTCCAATTCTATACGGCCATCGTAGAGTCTGTCCTCACCTTCTCCATCATGGTCTGGTTTGGCTCAGCTACCAAGCAGGACATCTGGAGGCTGCAGCAAATCGTCCGATCAGCTGAGAAGGTTATTGGCTGCATCCTTCCCTCCATTGACGAACTATACATTGCAAGGGCCAGGAAGCGAGTGGGTAAGATCATCTCTGACCCCTCTCACTCTGGCCACAAACTCTTTGAATCACTTCCCTCTGGAAGGTGACTCGGGACTGTCAAAGCTGCCACATCCAGACATAAAAACAGCTTTTATCCACGAGTAGTAGCTCTGCTCAATAACCAAAAATATGTAGCCTCCTTTTGCTCTGGTATTTTATTTAATTCACATGTTTAATCAATGTCTAATTATTAATGTTTAATGTTTTATGTATCATTCTTAACTGTCACTGTATGTCATGTTGTCACTTGTGGGCGGAGCATCAAGGCAAATTCCTTGTATGTGAATACTTGGCCAATAACCCTATTCATTCATTCATTCATTCATTCAAACTTATTCATTCATTCATACATGAAGGGAGGAATCTCATTGGAACTTACTGGTGAAAGGCCTGGATAGAGTGGATGTGGAGAGGATATTTCCATTAGTTAGTCTTGGACCAGAGGCCATAGCCTCTGAATAAAACTCCCGAATCTTTCAAGCTTTTTCACAGCGTTATCAAGTGTTGCCACATTTAACAAAAATTGCATGTGAACCTGCACCACCTTTACCCCTTATTACATTTAATTTGTATTATTTTCACACCACTTTGCCTCTGAAATACACACTTCTCATTTCTCTGTATTAAGTTTTGTCTGCAATTTGTCTCATCTTGGGACGAAGTATTTTGCTATCCTCCTTACATTTTGCTATATTTCAGTTTAATGTCACATGCAAGCTTTGAAATGTTGCCCTATGTTCCTATGTTCGTACAAAAACATGAATCCGAGCAGACATTGCTTCCAATGACAGCACAACAATATCTATGTTGTCCAGAAAAGCAACTGTTCACTACCGAAGTCACTGTCACTGGATCTCCATGGGTTTCTCTTGTTATGCGGGTTGACATTGGTATTTCAAGTTAAGATTAGACCGAGCAAACAAGTATGTGAAATCAATTAGCTGGTGGAATATTGAAATTTGAGGAAGAGAAAGTTATTTGCAACATCTGCATCAGGTAGATAGTATAAAGAGGGATGAACCAGACGGAGACGGGTAGAGAATGTTATGTCTAAAAATCTAGGCATGTGAGGTGGTAATTAAAAGTAAAGCCTCTGTCCCACTTACGTGTCCTTGGCACGCTAATTACGTGACCTCGTGGTCGCGTTGAGGCGCGACGGTCCTGCGCGACTTCATGCATCCGCACAGCCGTCTGGAGCGCGTGACGTCATTTGAAGATGGACACAAAATGCAGGAGTAACTCAGCAGGACCGGCAGCATCTCTGCAGAGAAGCAATGGTTGATGTTTCGGGTCGAGACCCTTCTTCATTCCGAAAGAAGGGTCTTGACCCGAAACGTCATCCATTCCTTCTCTCCAGAGATGCTGCCAGTCCCGCTTAGTTATTCCTGCATTTTGTGTCTATCTTCAATTTTATTGGCCCCGCTCTGGGAGTAGAAGTGGGGGCGGATTCGGACCGCAACGGCCGTGAGCCCCAGGCTGAGTTCGACGATCGTTTGCTTGCTTCTGCTGCTGTTGGAGGTGAGACTTTGCATCATGCCAGGGTCTTGGGCCTGTCCCACTTTGGCCGTCAGTTATGCGACAGGCCGGTGGCGCGCGAAGATTTTGATCGCAACAAAATTTCGGACGCCGCACGATATCGCGCACAATTACGTACCCCTCTGTGTTTCTCAGTGGGGCCGGCCTCGCGGGGCCACACGATGCCTGTGCGCCTCAACGCGACGACGAGGTCGCGTAATTTGCATGCCAAGGACACGTAAGTGGGACAGGGCCTTAACTGACATCCTGGCATAGTTTAAAACTGGAGCTGGGGAGGTAGGAAAATAATTACTCACTTTAGTGAAATGAGAATAAGGAGGGAAAAGAAAGTGGACAACTCCATTCTACCTGGAGTCAGAAGAAGGGACAGGCTCTACAGTTAAGTATCCAGTAAACCACCTTGATAGAGTAGAGACGAAAAGGCACTAAAGCATCACCTACAAGGATGATAAACGGATGATTGCCATAGAGGGAGTACAGAGAAGGTTCACCAGACTGATTCCTGGGATGTCAGGACTTTCATATGAAGAAAGACTGGATAGACTCGGTTTGTACTCGCTAGAATTTAGAAGATTGAGGGGGAATCTTATAGAAACTTACAAAATTCTTAAGGGGTTGGACAGGCTAGATGCAGGAAGATTGTTCCCGATGTTGGGGAAGTCCAGAACAAGGGGTCATAGTTTAAGGATAAGGGGAAAATCTTTTAGGACCGAGATGAGGAAAACTTTTTTCACACAGAGAGTGTGGAATCTCTGGAATTCTCTGCCGCAGAAGGTAGTTGAGGCCAGTTCATTGGCTATATTTAAGAGGGAGTTAGATGTGGTCCTTGTGGCTAAAGGGATCAGGGGGTAAGGAGAGACGGCAGGAACAGGATACTGAGTTGGATGATCAGCCATGATCATATTGAATGGCGATGCAGGCTCGAAGGGCTGAATGGCCTACTCCTGCACCTATTTTCTATGTTTCTATGATATAACAATTAAGTGGTGGCATTTTCAGATTGCAAATATCATAGAAAATGTCTCTTTATTTTGTAAATGGAGTGCGCATTCAAATATAAAATGAGAAATTCTGATGGAAGATCACTCATCTGAAATATTCTCTTGGTGCAGATGCAGCCTAACTTGCTAAGTATTTCCATTTTTTTATGTTTGTTTCGATTTCCAATGTGTGGTTATTTTGTTTTTCAATTAATAATTTTCCATCGTAATGCTAATGGGATATTAAAGTCTTAATCCAGTCTTTCTGTGATAAAGGATTACAGGGCAGAAGATGTTCAGATAGATTATTCCAAACAATAGAATATTTCATATTCTACTTTAAATTGTGTGTTGATATTATAGAGTTTAAGGCAAATTAAGCAACTTAGAAGTTGTTTGGCATTTCTACAACACAGACTGAGGATCTGATGGACATAACAGATGTGCTATAGTGCCACCACTAGTGTGAGACCTCATTGACAAGTTTACCCAGCAGCTTTTTTCACATAGTGAGGTTAGGAATTTGCATTGGAAAAGTTGGCAAAGGACATTCTTAGAATTTATATTTTTTGTATTTGTTCTTTGATAGTGCTCATTTCCCAGTACTCAAGATATTCTCTCGATTATAACACCCGTGGTTTTAAAGTTAGATTACTTGTAGATGCACATGCATATTATTACCTATGCTCTTTTATTTCAAAATACAGTTTTCAGTATAATGTAGTGGCATACAGCAGCAACAACTACTACATTGTACTAAAATAAAACCCAAAAAACTGTATTTTGAAATAAAAGAGCTCCCCTACTCTTCAACATTTATGTGAGTAACATGCCAACTACCTCGTCCAGGAAGTTTGCATATGCAGATGACCTTCCCTTGTCTACCAGGGAGCTGCCCTTGAGGATATCAGCAGAGTGCTAACCCAAGACTTGAAGGGGATGGAGGAGTACTTCATCTTCTGGCGACCTCGCCCCAATCCACTGCCTTTCACCTCAACAATCAGCTCGCCAATGCAAATTTCCGAGTGTCCTTTTGTGGTAAGCCGGTGAAGAATGAAGAATTCCCCAAGTACCTCGGTCACCCTGGATCGTACCCTCACCTATCGTGAACAGCTGAAGATGGTGGCTGATAAACTGAAAGCAAGCGTCAACATCATCAGGAAACTTGCAGGCAACAGCTGGGGATCCAATACACACACCCTCCGTACCGCAAGCTTAGCCCCAGTCTACTCAACAGCCGAGTTTTGCTCAAGTTTGGGCTAATGCTGCCACACCAAACAAGTTGACGCTGTCCTTAAGTCTGCATTGCGGGTCATCACAGGGAAGCCTAAGTCAACACCTTTGCAGTGGCTCCCTGTCCTTTCTCATATCGCCTCTCCCAGCATATGCAGAACGGAGAGGATGTTGAAGGTTTGATGCACCATTGAGGCTAACCCTGACCTTCCCATCCATGCTGACTTGAACAATCTGCCCAACATACGCCTGAAGTCCTGCAAACCCTGGAAGATTTTGACTCCAAGACAGAGTGGCGCAGAGCTGGGAAAGATGCCAACAACAACAACGGAGAGGTCATCACCACAGTGAAACCACCGGGATTTGACCTCCATCGCAAGCAATGAATAAGTCCAGAACAGAATCTGCACCCTCCATGCAAGAACAGCCCATAACCTGCATAAGTGGGGGATGACAGACAGCTCTGCTTGCGACTGCGAGACATCCAGACCAGACCAGACCATCCCAAACATTGTGAATGACTGCTCACTGAGGCTTTTCCCCGGTGGCATCAAAGCCATCCACCTGACTCAAGGGGCCGAATGGCCTACTCCTGCACCAATTGTCACCCAGTAACTGGTGTCGTCCTGGCCTGGATG
This sequence comes from Leucoraja erinaceus, assembly GCF_028641065.1. NCBI lineage: Eukaryota > Metazoa > Chordata > Chondrichthyes > Rajiformes > Rajidae > Leucoraja > Leucoraja erinaceus. The sequence goes on from NC_073386.1 coordinate 26,576,039, forward strand.
TCTACCCTTGACCTAAAACTTTAGGTTGTGCACGCCATACACAAGAAGAAGAAGCATAATGTAGTAATTTGATCTAAGCAAGTTAACTAGTCTTGCAGTTGGAATCTAAAGTCCAAAAGTGTACATTTTACATGATGGTGCAAATTAAATGAGAGCAGTGGAGTAGAAAATGCATTTTTTGGTACTCTGTTTTCTTCCCTTCAGCTATTTTTCTGGCTCAGTATGATTTTTTCCTAATTCTCATTCAAAGGCCAGTAATATAAATTGTATACACTCATTTACTCATGAGTACTCATATACTTATACTCATGCAATAATACTTTATTGAGATTTATTTTTCCAGTACACCCTACCGGTTCTACTGGATCTCCTGTCATTGAAGATCACTGTTTGTTGTGCACACCAGAGATTTTTTGAAGCAATAGACAATAGGTGCAGGAGTATGCCATTCGGCCCCATCGAGCCAGCACTGCCATTCAATGTGACCATGGCTGATCATTCCCAATCAGTATCCCTGCCTGCCTTCTCTCCATATCTCCTGATGCCGCTATTTTTAAGAACCCTATCATGCTCTCTCTTGAAAGCATCCAGAGAACCTGCCTCCACCGCCTTCTGAGGCAGAGAATTCCACAGTCTCACCACTCTCTGTGGGGGGAAAAAAGTGTTTCCTCGTCTCTGTTCTGAATGGCTTACTCCTTATTCTTAAACTGTGGCCCCTGGTTCTGGACTCCCCCAACATCGGGAACATGCTTCCTGCCTCTAGCGTCTCCAAACCCTTAAAATCTTATGTGTTTCAATGAGATATCTCTCATCCTTCTAAACTCCAGAGTGTACAAGCCCAGCTGCTCCATTCTCTCAGCATATGACCAGGAATTAACCGTGTAAACCTACGCTGCACTCCCTCAAGAAGCAAGAATGTCCTTCCTCAAATTAGGGGACCAAAACTGCACACAATACTCAAGGTGTGGTCTCACGAAGGTCTGTACGCCTGCAGAAGGACCTCTTTGTTCCTGTATTCGACTCTTGTTATAAAGGCCAACATCCCATTCTCTTTCTTCACTGCCTGCTGTACCTGCATGCTTACTTTCATAGACTGATGTACAAGGACCCCCAGATCCCGTTGTACTTCCCCTTTTCCCAACTTGACGCCATTTAGATAGTAATCTGCCTTCCTGTTTTTGCTACCAAAGTGGATAACTTCACATTTATCCGCATTAAACTTCATCTGCCATGCATCTGCCCACTCTCCCAACCTGTCCAAGTCACCCTGCATTCTCATAGCATCCTCCTCACTGCCACCCAGCTTTGTGTCATCTGCAAATTTGCTAATGTTACTTTGAATCCCTTCATCCAAATCATTGATGTATATTGTAAATAGCTGTGGTCCCAGCACTGAGCCTTGCGGTACCCCACTAGTCACTGCCTGCCATTCTGAAAGGGACCCGTTAATCCCTACTCTTTGTTTCCTGTCCCAACCACTTCTCTATCCATGTCAGCACTCTACCCCCAATACCATGTGCCCTACTTTTGTCCACTAATCTCCTATGTGGGACCTTATCAAATGCTTTCTGAAAGTCCAGGTACACTACATCCACTGGCTCTCCCTTGTCCATTTTCCTAGTTACATCTTCAAAAAATTCCAGAAGATTAGTCGAGCATGATTTCCCCTTCGTAAATCCATGCTGACTCGGACCGATCCTGTTATTGCTATCCAAATGTTCGGCTATCTCATCTTTTATAATTGACTCCAGCATCCTCCCCACCACCGATGTCAGGCTAACTGGTCTATAATTCCCTGTTTTCTCTCTCACGCCCTTCTTAAAAACATTAGCTACCCTCCAATCCTGATCCTGAGTCTATAGAACATTGGAAAATGATCACCAATGCATCCACGATTTCTAGAGCCACTTCCTTAAGTACCCTGGGATGCAGACCATCAGGCCCTGGGGATTTATCAGCCTTCAGTCCCATCAGTTTATCCAACACCATTTCCTGCCTAATGTGAATTTCGTTCTGCTCCTCCGTCATCCCAGATCCTCTGGCCATTACTATATCAGAAAGATTGTTTGTGTCCTCCTTAGTGAAGACAGATCCAAATTACCTGTTCAACTCATCTGCCATTTCCTTGTTCCCCATAATAAATTTACCTTTTTCGGTCTTCAAGGGTCCAACTTTGGTCTTAATTCATTTTTTCCTCTTCACATACCTTAAGAAGCTTTTACTATCCTGCTTTATATTCTAGGCTAGCTTACCTTCGTACCTCATCTTTTCTCCCCGTATTGCCTTTTTGGTTATCTTCTGTTGTTCTTTAAACATTACCCAATCCTCTTGCTTCGCACTCATCTTTGCTACGTTGTACCTCTTCGCTTTAATTTTTGTACTGCCCCTGATGTCCCTTGTCAGCCATGGTCGTCCCTTTCTCCCCTTTGAATCTTTCTCCCTCCTAGGAATGAACTGATCCTGCACCTTCTGTATTATTCCTAGAAACACCTGCCATTTTTGTTCCACTGTCATCCCTGCTAGTGTATCTTTCCAGTCAACTTTGGCCAGCTCCTCCCTCATGGCCCCATAGTCCCCTTTATTCAACTGCAACACTGACACCTCTGATCTACTCTTCTCCCTCTCCAATTGTAGATTAAACGTGACCAAGTTATGGTCACTGCCTCCTAATGGCTCATTAAACTCGAGGTCCTTTATCAAATCCGGTTCATTACATAACACTAAATCCAGAATTGCCTTCTCCCTGGTAGGCTCCAATACAAGCTGTTCTAAGAATCCATCACAAAAGCACTCTATAAAGTCCCTTTCTTGGGGTCCAGTACCAACCTAATGTTCCCAGTCTACCTGCATGTTGAAATCTCCCATAACAACCACATCATTACTTTTACTACATGCCAATTTTAACTCCTGATTCAACTTGCGCCCTATGTCCAGGCCACTGTTTGGGGCCCTGTAGATTAGTCCCATTAGGGTATTTTTACCCTTACAATTCCTTAGTTCTATCCATACTGACTCCACATCTCCTGTTTCAATGTCACCCCTTGCAAGGGACTGAATTTCATTCCTCACCAACAGGGCAACCCCACCCCCTCTGCCCACCTGTCTGTCTTTTCGATAGGAGGTATACCCTTGAATATTCAGTTCCCAGTCCTGGCCCTCTTGCAGCCATGTCTCAGTAATTCCCACAACATCATACTTGCCAGTTTCTAACTGAGCCTCAAGCTCGTCCACTTTATTCCTTATACTTCGTGCATTCATATACAGCACTTTGACCTCCGTATTCACTTCCCCTCTCGCACCGCTCGCAATTGGCCCTGACCTTACTCTGTTGTCCCTTCTCGAGCTTTCCTTCCCATTAATTCGAGAATCTTTTGTAATTTTTCCTCTAGCCACCCCCTTCACCTCCATCTTTATACTCCCAATTTGTCAATCCCTCCCCCCAACTATTTAGTTTAAACGCACACGTGTAGCCCTAGCAAACCTGCCTGCCAGAATGTTTGTCCCCCTCCAGTTAAGGTGTAACCCTTCCCTTTTGTACAGTTCACCCCTACCCCAGAAGAGATCCGATTGGTCTATAAATCTAAATCCTTGCTCTCTGCTCCAGCCCCTCAGCCACACATTCAGATCCCCTATCTCCCTGTTCCTGACCTCACTAGCACGAGGTATTGGAAGCAATCCAGAGATAACCACCCTAGAAGTCTGGCATTTCAGTCTTCTTCCCAACTCTCTGAAGTCATGTTGAAGAACCTCCTTCCTCTTCTTCCCAATGTCGGTTGTGCCTACGTGCACAACTACTGCCGGCTGTTCACCTTCTCTCTAGAGGATGTTCTGAATTTGGCTCGTGACTTCCTGAACCCTGGCACCAGGGAGGCAACAGACCATCCTCGCATCTCTTTTGCCGCCACAGAATCTCCTGTCCACTCCTCGGACAATGGTGTCACCCACCACTAGGGCACTGCCCGACATCGGTCTTGCCGTGTTCACCGTTCAGACTGGAAACATCGTCTCCCCAGACAGTTCCCAAGAGGGCTTACATGTTTTCATTAGGCACAGCCACCTGGGTCTTCTGCACACCACGATTTCCACCCTTTCTCTCCCTCACACACCTTGGTTCTTCCGGTAACCTCAGCGTGACTATCTCACTGTAGGTCCTGTCCAGGAAACTTGTTTTCCCGGATGGCCCTGAGGTCATCCAGCTGCTTCTCCAGTGCCCCAACACGGTCCTTTAGGAGCTGAAGCTGGACGCACTTGCCACAGTTGTAGCAGCCAGAGGCTCCATCCGTGTCCCTGGGCTCCCACATTCAACAAGCCTCACACTGTCTCATCTGCCCGACATGTGTTCACCGCCTTCCGTCCTCTCGAGCATTATGCGTAGTCTCCTCTCCTCAGCATCCTCGCTGAAGACTCTCGAGCCAAAGACTCACACTTTACTCACAAGGCCGCTCCTTCACTGCTGCTCCCTGAGAGCCGTCTTGCTCATATTGACTGATAAAGTGCCTAATTTACCAATTAACAAACCAACTTGCTCTGTTTTAAACTGTTTTCCCCCTCTGACTCACTTCTAACTCTCCTCCCTCTCGGGCTATCGCTGCTTTTTCCTTCTGCTCTTTGCTGCTGTTTCTTCAAAATCCGCGGGAGCTCTGAGTTAAGTCTACCTGTGCGTTACCTCTCTTTTTAAACTGTTTTCCCCCTCTGACTCACTTCTAACTCTCCTCCCACTCGGGCTAGAGTCATCACTGCTTTTTCCTGCTTCTCTTTGCTGCTGTTTCTTCAAAATCCACGGGAGCAATGCATTGAAGTACATTGTGCTTACATCTGAGTGACATCTAAAAAGTACTTTACTTGATTATACAGATTACACCCAGAGTATTTGAACCGTACATACAAGCAATGCTGCTCTCAACTGTTCCCTAGCCCTATAGAAATAAGAACAAAAAATTTTCTGGATGATTATTTCCATTTGGTGAAAATTGCCCCTTCAGGAGGGTATTTTTAAAAATCAGAAATTATTCCTTGTTTGTGTTTGTCATTGACAGAAGATAATGAACTCAAACCTTGTCCTACACAACATCAACCATATCAGAAAAAACTAATAATGGGCACAAAGACTTGATTACATTTTGCTTGAAGGGGATGGAGTTTAAGGCAAATTAAGCAGCTGAGAAGTTGTTTGGCATGGGTGTATTTCTACAGTACAGGCTGAATAACTCTTAAGGTTTCCATCGGAGGCAGGAACTTTCCTGCAGAGATTTATTTTGTAGTTACTTTGCTAATATTAATTTGATATTATTTATTTGTTTCTTTACTCATTTTGTTCCTGTCATTGGAGAAATATTTCCAGTCCTAATCCTTTGCTTGTCCATGAAGTGTGAGTGCCTGCCCATGATAGCTTGATTCTTGACATTTTCATTTACAAGAACATGCCTTTAATGCAATATAGATTTTGTTCTTGTAAGGTTTATTAGTTGCATGTAACTAATGGATAAATATTGCCTTTGATTCACTAATATAGATTTACCCCAGTTTGTGAGGCTGAGTGGTGATATGATAAAGCTTACAGAGTGAATTTGGCCCAAATTTTTACTATGTCAAACAATGGAAGGAAAGAATGTACAATCATGCAATAATCTGAAAAGTGCAGTTAAAAATAACTAAATGGAAGAAAGAAAAGCCATACAAACATTTGATTTGGCTGTTCTGTTGTGCTGAAGCAAAGCAAGAATTTCATAGTCCTATCAGGGACACATGACAGTAAACTATCTTGAATCTTGATTATCTGAATACAGAACTATGCATAGGAAAACATAGCATCTCTGATAATACACGTCTGTTCCTCATTGTCTAGTGTTGTGCCTCTGATTTTTATTTTGTACACTGTACAGAATCGTAGTACTGCCCTTTATGTTGTTCAAGACGCAGGGTGGGAAATCTAGTTAAAATTAGGGAGCACATTTAGAAAATTCATAGATCTTATTCACTTTATAATTAGAGGAGAGAGGAGAAAAAAAACAGATATTTAAAGTGGCAAGGAGGTTGGGAAGTTCTGTTTTGAGTGATATATTTCTTTATATCAAAAAGGAAAATGCTGAAACATTTAGTAGGTTGATTATTTTTTGAGAGTGATAGACAATTTAGCAATTGTAATTGAGATGAGTACCATAGATTGTCATAAAAATTACAGAATATGTAAAACGGAACAGAACAAAAAAATGGGAGGAACAAATTTGCATCTTGCTTCCTCATGGAATACAATAATCCATAGATGTTTTTTTTTCCTCTCCATGCTTTCTCCTTTTTCTAGGTATTGTTTGTTTATACATTTTTTTACAACTTTGTATACGAGCTCGATCTGAAAAATTAACAGGCAGCGATTGACCTGCAGCTTTTCTCTCGCAATTGTTATTTGAGATTTGTGGGATTTTATTTTTAATTGGGCATGAATTAACCTTTTGTAGATGGTAATATTTATATTTTACCTTGCATTATTTTAGCATGGCATTCTTCTTAATTTCAACTTCAATTTGAATCATTTTTATTCCACAGCTCTGATCACGTGTTTCCTTTAATCTCACTTAATTATTTGTTAAAGGAGAGATTTGTGCTGACAATCCTTAAGGATTATAATCTGCATTTAATTTTCCATTGTCTGCCAACATTTCACTTTTCAGCATTAGTCTTTTAGTTCTGAATTTCTAAAAGTCAATTGTTGATGTCTCTTAGCTTCTCTGTGTTTCCAAATAGAGTTTGTGCAGGTTATTTTATATTTTTTGAAATCTTTCTTGTTACAAGTGTCATTGTGAACATCAAGTCACTCTTGATCCATTTTAAATGTTTGTTGAAGAGATGTTGTCCTCGCAGGCATTTAATTCCCCATCCCTTTTTGCCCTTGAGAACATGGTGGTAAGCTGTCTTCCTGAACTTCTGCAGTCAATTGAGGTGTGATTATTGGAAGAAAGTTGCAGGATTTTGACTCTGTGGTGAAAGAACAGTGGTATATGTCCAAGTCAGGATGGCATGTTTTTTGAAGTGCAACATCCAGGTGGTGGTATTCCCAAATTGCAATCCTCTTTAGATACCACCAATTAAAAAAAACTATTTTGTTCTTGTATGTTTATTAAAGATTGCTTGTTACATTGCATTAGGTTTGAGAAAGATGGTATCTTAATGGTTCTGTCTTTATGTGCAGGAACTTTCCGCCAGTATTATTAATTAGCCAAGGAAACACGATCTGTTTCCCCATTTCCTAATTAACAGTTCCATTATCTGGTCTCTTCTGCAACACTGAGATTATATAATACCTCACAATGAGAATGCAAGCTGGAGTCTTGACGTTTCTTTCGGTCTCAGTAATGCACTGGTGCGGGATGTACATCTATTTTAGGTAGTTTCTTGCAACATAAAGAGTACTGTTCTTGTGGAAAATAATTCTGTAAACCAATTATTCATTATTATTGTGATGTAACTCGTGCAGCCTTATCACATCTCTAGATAATGGTGGACTACAGTGTGTTAAATTTTGGAAAATAATCGTTCTGTAAAGAAGGAACTATAAAATATTCAAAATTTAATGATGCCCTGAAAGAGACATTAAAAATTATGTAGGATTATGATTAAATGAATACTTTGTCATCTCACAATCAGTGGAAATAAAAGGGGTGCAAATTTAAAGTCATTATTAAGAATCTATTGGGAAAGAGGTTGGGAGTGATAGGAATCGGGCATAATCTGGTGCAAGCCATAGACAGACCAGAGTCCACAAATTCTTTAAATGGTTTGAAAAATATTAGTCAAGGTTGGTGTGAGGAAAGTGAGGTTATATTAAATCCTAAAGGAATCATGTATAAGATACACTGCCTTGGATTGAAGAAACATAGAAAATAGGTGCAGGAGTAGGCCATTTGGCCCTTCGAGCCTGCACCGCCATTCGATATGATCATGGCTGATCATCCAACTCGGTATCCCATCTCTGCCTTCTCTCCATACCCCTTGATCCCTTTGGCCACAAGGGCCACATCTAACTCCCTCTTAAATATAGCCAATGAACTGGCCTCAACATCCTTCTGTGGCAGATAATTCCAGAGATTCACCACTCTCTGTGTAAAATATGTTTTTCTCATCTCGGTCCTAAAAGACTTCCCTCTTATCCTTAAACTGTGACCCCTAGTTCTGGACTTCCCCAACATCGGGAATAATCTTCCTGCATCTAGCCTGTCCAACCCCTTAAGAATTTTGTAAGTTTCTATAAGATCCCCCCTCAATCTTTTAAATTCTAGCGTGTACAAGCCAAGTCTATCCAGCCTTTCTTCATATGAAAGTCCTGCCATCCCAGGAATCAGTCTGGTGAACCTTCTCTGTACCTTCTATGGCAAGATTGTCTTTCCTAGGCAAATGGCTACCTACTGTGCTCATATAGCCAATCAGGTATTGTCAATTGTCAATGCATTCACTTTATACCAATAATGTACCTTGTTTCCTTTCATTGTTGTTATTTTGGGTGGGTAGATTGTATTTTAATTATTTTAAGCTTCCTTTTAACTGAATTATTTTACAGTACTCGGATCTAAAAAAATTGGATACATTTAATTTTTAGCCCTTGAGTATAAAATAATATGCGCGACATTTAAAAAAATAGAATGGTTACAGACCTTTTTATTCTACATCTGGCACTGACTAATTGAACATTTGATTGTATTTAACCAAGGTCACTATATTTTAAGTTTTTGCAAGAGTCTTGGTAGAGTGCAGTATCACAACTAATTATCTTATTGATCTGTGTATTATGGGCAGCTGGAGTTTCATAAATAAGACGCATCCCTGATGTGAAAATCATAATATATTGTAGTTCTGGTCCTTTGAGAGCTTCAGTGCTAAAACGAAGTTAATGCATTTGCATGCCATTTAACTGAATGTGAAATCCAAAAAATCTAAGCCATTAATGTGTACTGTTTCATTCATTGATTAAATTAACAAATTTTGAGTTTTTTTAAAAGTGAATTATTGTGGTGTTACCATTACTGTAATAATCTTGATATGCACTTGACAGATTGTAATAGTGCTAATTGAACAGATTAATTCACACTTGCTTCATTCTATTCAAAGAGAGAATTGGTAGCTTGTTTTGCTTTTGACCAGATGGTACTGATGAACACCTACTGTGCACTTTAAGTGCTTACTGGAATTACAAAGACAGATCTGTGTTGAGCTCAAAATGGTTGAGAAAGCTGCACTGAATAGATTTTGTGCAACTAAATTAATTCTGGTGGACCATTACACATTGAGCTGTCTTTTCAAAGCTCTGAGCTCCTTGTTTGCTCTGCAGCAATGAAAAAGTGAAAGGCAGATTACAGCAAACAGAAATAAAAGTGCTATGAAAGGGAGAAGAGACCTTAAAGCCTTTTATACAAAATTTGTAAGTGCATTATTTGTGTGTATAAATGGAAAGCCATTTCAGTTTTGTTTTAAGTGTCATTTGAGATTTATGAATATGAAAACAACAACAGTTAATAGCAATTGTTTTTATCCATAAATTAGAATCTACCAATTAATTTTAGTTTTCTATTTACCTCCATTTAAAATTGTATTGCAAGCATTTTTTAGGTTTTGAATGTCCATGGAAGTAGAATTTATTTCCAACAAGTCAATTCAAAACTTACTCTTGCCCTGAACCAGAAGGTTATAAATTTTTATATTGATGCCCAAGTATTTTCACATCCATGCTTTCGAGTTAACTTCCCTTTTCCTTAGCATTGCCTTTACTGTAGTTCAGAGTTCTCAATCACATTTCCACACTTGATTCTTACACCATCTCCCATTCAGAGCATCCAGGTGGTCCCCATTGCCTTTGGCTTCTATATCAGTTTTCATTATCATTAGATTAGTCCCTGTAATATCCACCTTTTGCATGAGAGCAACATGAGGCACATTTTCTCACCTCTCCTTGTCAGCATTAAGAGACTATCACCACCTCTGTTCACTGTTTCATCTCCACCAACCACTCAGCCCATTTATTTATTTCCATTTTACCACCCATGGATTTAAAAAAAATTCTCCCAGGGAAAGTAGGAGAAGTGTCATGACCTGAAATGTCACCCATTCCTTCCCTCCATAGATGCTGCGTCACCCGCTGAGCTACTCCAGCATTTTGTGTCTATCGAGCAAATCTCTTGCTTTTTTCCAATTTAGTGTATTGCATTTGGCACCAGGATGTAGACCAAATGCGGACTGCTTTGTAGAATGCCTATGTTCCATCTGCGAGGATTATCTTGTGTTTCCACTTTCCTGTCACTTTGGTTATTATTCACTCTGATCCTTTGGACGCCTACACTGTTCCAACATAGCCCAATATAAAGTATATATTTCATTTAGATACATTGCAGCATTCTTGATTCAATAGTGATTTCAGATATTCCCGATAACCAGCCTTTCCTGTTGTGTTGGCTGAACTGTCTGGTTCTGATGTAAGGTCATCCACCTAACAAAAGCTCATTTTTTAATTCCCTATGGTGTTACCTGATCTTCAAAGTATTTTGAGCATTCTCTTTTATTTATTTTTATCCTGTAACTGTTGTGTTTCGTATTTTAAAGTTCCAACATTTACCGTGTTTTGTTTCCTCCTCCAACTGAATTCATCTGCCTCCATATGGATCAGCTATGTTTAGCAAGCATATAGTGACAACAGCAGTGACTCTTTGACAACACCAAGAACATTTATGTTGCCTGCACTCTTGCTCTCCACAATAACACAGATATCCCCCTATGTTTGTTTTCTCGGTTTTCCAGGTTTGATGAGAGATCATTGACGGAAGCATTAATTTTGCTTTTCTCTTTCCAAAGATGCTGCCTGACCTGCTGAATATCTCCAACATTTTCTGCTTTTATTTTAGATTCCTATCATTTGCAGTTTCTTTAAATTGTAATTTCCATTTCTCCCCTTCCCTCCTCAGTCACCTTTGTTGTGCAACTGCAAAATGGTCATTCTGTAGGGAATGTCGGTGATAAACTTGAACCATGGATGGTTTAAACTTTAATCACTTCATTTGGAAAGTGCTGTTCAATTATTACTGTGTATCAAAGATTCAACTCCTCTGAGTTTTCGGGAAACAAAGAATGTTCTAAACTTTGGAGAAAACACCAGATTGTCATTATTTGATTTTGCTTTCCCTTGCACCATTTCAGAGTACCATTAAGAACTATGAGATTAGCTGTATCTAAATGAGCCTTGACAGGTCAGCTGCCTAAAGAGGTCTGGAATAAGGGCTGCATGGTGGCGTAGCTACTGCCTTATAACGCCAGAAACCTGTGTTCTATCCTGACTATGGGTGCTTGTCTGTGCAGAGTTTGTACGTTCTCCCCATGACCTGCATTGGTATTCTCCGAGTTCTTCGGTTTCCTCCCACACTCCAAAGATGTACAGGTTTGTAGGTTAATTGGCTTGGTAGAAATGTAAAATTGTCCCTAGTGTATGAAGGATAGTGTTAACGTGTGGGGTTCGCTGGTTGATGCGGACTCGGTGGGCCCAAGGGCCTGTTTCCGCGCTGTATCTCGAAACTAAACTGAAAAACTAATAGAGAAAAATAAAATTGTCTATCGTACCGATATTAAATATTTGTTTTTATGAATACCATTTAGGTGAATTATGTGAATACAACAGGACTAGGTGTTAAATTTAAATCTTCTTGTTTTAGGTAAAATAAAGGATTATGATCAACAGTATTAAAGGATTTCATATTTTAAAGTGTAATTTTTGTATATTTTGTAATTGAAAATGAAATAAATACCACTAAGCAAAATCCAAAAAGGATTTTTGAAATGTCTTTGATTTGTCAGTTTCATATCAGACTTTTGTTATAATGATTCAGACTTTTATGGACTTAGGAACAGAATTACTGTTTTTTAATTTCATGAATTGGTATAAGTTATAAGGATATTATTTTTATTTAATGATCTGTTGTAATTAAGTACAACTTAAATTATGTAATCAAGGCAAAAAACATTGCAATAATTGAAAGCAATTGTGCATTTTAAATGGCAGTTGAACGGTTTATTTGTTTAATGAAAAATCAGCAAAAAATCATCTTATGTTTTTAAAGAATAGAGGTCTAATAGCAGTTTCAGTTTATTGATCGAGAGCAGAAAAGTTGAGTGATTAACAAGTACAGTTTCACCGAATATTTCAGCATTTTTTCTGACTGCGACAGCAAATTTAATATGAGCAACAGTAAGCTCAGTGCAAATGTTTGCAAATTGTGGCAGAAATTATGCCTGCTCGAGTTGCAGGTCCGTGACTAGACGGGACAGACTGAGGATTTTGTTGAGGTTTTTACAGCTACAAAAAGAACCATGTGTTCTTAGAATGGCTATCTTTGTTTAGTTTTGACACTGACTTTCTTTTACGTACCCAGCAGTGGATTAGGTACGACCAAGATGGGATTCATTTATGTTACCCCATTGCAGCTGTTCAGACATGGGCACAAAAGCTTAAGAACAGAAAGCATGGTTCACACAAGGATCTTTGTATGGAGATCACATTGTTTGCTATGGATAGTTCTAACACCGCTTCTGTTACTTCCTGATAGAAATAGTGTTATTTTCTTTTTTTTATCACTGGAAACATAAATATATTTTAAAATCTAAATTTGTACATAAAATGTAATTTATCTTTCTATTATCCGTTGAAATAAATTGCAGAAATTGTGCTCTTCAATTGAATTTGTACTGCTTCCAAAATTAAAAAAATTTAATTGTAACCCAGATTTAGATAATCCTATTATAAATTTGGCATGTGCAGTCAACCAGATTGTAATTTTAAACTAGACTAAGTGGGACCCATTGGGCTCCTGCTACACGGGAGACTTGGTCCCCCAACGCAACCCGTTCCCCCAACGCAATATTCCACCACTCACGCCTATCTCCCCCCCTCCTCCCCCATCCAATCCCCCCCTCCCTGTCCCCCTCTTCCTCTACTCCCCCCCCTCTATCCCACCTTGCCCATCATCCTGGACCCCTTCTACCCCCCCTCCCTACCTTCACTCCACCACCCCTCTGTCCCCCACCCTCCCTCCCTCCCCCTCTCCCCCCCCCCCCCCCTATCTCCCCCTCCCTCCTTCATCCATCTCTCCCCCATCCTCCCTCATCCCTCTCTCCCCCCTCCCTCCCCTCATCTCTTTTCTCTTTCCCCCTCTCCCCCCCCCCCTCCCTCATCTCTTCCTCCTCCATCAGTCTTCTCTCCACCCCCCGTGCTGTGGGCCGGGCTGCGGCGCTCCCTCTCTCCATGTAACGGTGCGTTAGGGCCGCTCCCGGTGTCCGCGCCCACGGGCAGGAGCCGCTGGAGCGCTGCCCATCCGGGGACCCGTGGTGTCTTGGCGCTGCCGCCCCCCCCATCTCTCTTTACCACCCCATCTCTCTCCTCCCCATTTCCCTCATCCTCCTCCCCTCACTCCCTTTCCCTGCCCCAGCACCTACCCATGTCGTAGAGCAGCGCCAGGGCCTGGAGCTCAGCCTGGTTATCGTGCACAGCCCGGCCCTGGCTGCAGGCGGCCGAAGCACTCACGGACCTGGGCCTCGACGGACCTGGGCTCGCTGTGCCGGGGGCGGGGTGAGGATGGCGGACGGCCGAGCCAGAGCTGCCCGCAGAGCAGGAAGCGGAGGCTGCGCTGCAGGATGGCGGCGGCTGGATGGAGATGGCCAACTTGACCAGGCCCCGGGCTTGGGCACGACTCCAGCCGTCAGCTCAGCCTGGGATCCAGTCCAGGCCCGACCTCATCTCCGGGCACGTCCCTGACGCCGGACCCAGGCTCGTCATTGGTTCCAGTCCAGACCCAGTCCCTGGGCTCGTCCTTGGCTCCGGTCCGGGCCCAGACCCCAGACTCGGCCCGCGGCACCACCCTCCCCACCAGGTACTGTGCGGCCACAGTGTCTCGGGTGGCGGCGCCACTCCTACACCATGGCAACCTCCAGCTGATTGACTGCGGACGCGGCCAATCAGTACGGCGATGGTGTCGGGCGGAGGCGTCGCAGCCCCGGTTACGCCCCTTCCTGACTGACAGGAGAGGAGACCAATATGCGTGGCGGCGACTGACAGCAATCTGCGCATGTGCGGTTTTTACGATTTTTAAACCTTAATAACTTTTACAATCTACCATCGATGGGAACAAAACTTGTTGCACTCACAGCACAGGAGAACGGTGAGCAAACAAAATCGTACGCTATCACGTACCGTTTTTGCGCAAATAGAGAAACCACGCAAACAGGAAGAGCATAGGATCATAGTTTTAGTTATGAAGATAGATAGATAGATTAAATTGTTTAGAATTGGGTTTTCAGTTTACATGGATATTCATATCTCATGTAATATTCAAATTTTTTTTGAGTTTTGCTAAAGGCCAATATTTCAAGTTTAAGTGCAGTGTATTAATAATTATCAGAAGCTTTTGCACATCTCCACAACTATAAAGATGATAAAATTGGGAAGGTATTGACAAGCATAAATGAGGAAAAAATAAACATGATTAAACATTATTAATAACTGACAATCTATTTTCAAAGATTTTGAAGTACAAATAGTATGATTTAAGGGTTCAGGTGAATGCACATACTTAGGAATTAAATGCCTAGAAATTCACAGAATGGGAGCTTGTTTTTATTGCAGAATTATTTTGTTTTTAATGTGATGGTATCCATATACGATTGGCAAGTCAATCATTGGTTGGGGCATTCTTCACCATTTGCAAAGCTGTTAGCTTTCCAGTCGCATTGACAGATGTGAATTTATGATCAATGTATGCAATGCACATTGCTGTATTACCAACCAAAATTGGACCAATAGTATGCAACCTACAACCTTCATTTTTATGTAGAAACAACGAACTGCAGATGCTGGTTAATACACAAAAGAGCACAAAATGCTGCAACTTCTGGTAAGATGAAGATCAAGTCCCTTGAGCATATTGACTAGAACACGTTAATTACATTAAAATGACTAAGACACTAATGTGCCCTGCAGGTGTCTGCCTGAGTTTTCAATGCTGTATATATTTATAATATTATTGCTGGATTTCAATGCACAGTACAGAAATGCTACAATCTCTGCCTGAATAATTAGCTTGTGTCTCAGTGTGGGCCATTCGCAGCATAGGATTTGATCTGTGAGGACGATCAGTGGGGGTGGAGTTGATGACGATACATGCCCGCTTCCCCTGTATTTTCCTTACCTCTAAGGCAGGTCTTTATATTGCCATACTGTGGCTACCAAAGAGAGAGTTCCTTCAGGTTGTGATTAACTTCTCATGTTTCCCATTGGCAAGGATATGGCAATTGCGATATCTGCTGGCAGCTGCTGTCAAGAACTGCAAAGGTCACATTTTAACACAGCAATTAGTGGAATTCACCCATAGGATTTTCTTTAAAAAAACATTCAAAATTTAACTATTTCTTTATTAGGCATGAGTGGGGGAGGTGAGGAGGGAGGGGGAATGGAGGGAGAGGAGGGGGGGGTAGGGGACGGGGGGAATAGAGGGAGAGGAGGGCGGTAGGGAGGGGAGAGGAGTAATGGAGGGAGGGAGGGAGTGACTGAGTGTAGGGGAAAGGAGAGGGAGGGAGAGGTGAAGGAGGGATTGGGGAAGGGGAGGAGGAGAGAGGAAAGAAGAGGGAGGGTGACAGGTAGGAGACCAATTTCTCTTGTCAGTCAGCGCGATGCAAGAGACCAATCTGTGCATGCACAGTTTTTAAGATTTTTGAACCTTAATAACTTTTAAAATTATCGATCGGAACAAAACTTGTTGCTCTTGCAGCACATGAGAATGGTGAGTAAGGTGGCGAAAAATCGTAATGCCGTTTTCGTGCAAATAGAAAAACCACGCAAACCGGAGGAGCACAAGATCAGAGTTTTAGTTATGTATAGATAGATAGATATCACTTAATCAAAATAATAGTTGTGATTTTTAGATTATTGAATGGAATTTTGTATTAGGAATGAAAAGAAGCTCGTGAGAAGGTCTGAAGTGATTTGTTAATGCTAACCCAAGACCTTTAAGAGGAGAAACTAGACAAACTGATTCATTTTATTGGAATAATAAAGGAAATTTAGAATTATGTTCAAAAATGTAAGGTTCTGTTTGAGGAAATTGCAGGATCTGTGATGAGAGGAAATTTATGCGATTCATGCTCTAATATGAAAAAATGCAAAGATCTCAAAATAATCCATGGATCATTCAAACGTTATAATTCCCCTGACATTGGTGGATGTCATAACATTTATCAGATTCATTATACAGTGCTGCCGTGTACTCTGTAGCACATCCACAATCAACCTGTGTGACATTCATCAACTACCTGAGAAATCAATCAATGGTTCTTGATCTTATAGCAATTGAAAAGATCAAAAATGCTTTAACCAGATATCTGAGAAGGCATTTGGCAAGATTCAAATTACAGCATTGCATCCAAAGTTATTAGGGTATGTAACAGCACCTTAAACAATATTGAAATGGAAAAATAATAGCTGTGGGCCTACAAGAATGTCCCTATTTGTCACTGTTCCAAAATGAAGGCGGCAAAGTTGTAAAATGTGGAGACATTTTGTTATTTGGCAGGGAAATATATTGGCTTCCATTCCTCTAAAAAACACATTGCAAATGTTATTGAGTTGAATTGATAAGGTGTAGCGAATTTTTAGATTACGTCATTGCAGCTTTGTCATGATATTTCTCATAGGTCAGGCCCAGAAAAAAAGTTTGGAGCAAATCTTTGACCTGTATACCATTTTTGTTGATGTGTCCAAAGCCTTTGATCTAGTCAATGGAATGTTTGTGGTCATCCATCAGTTCCAAAACGACACATTGAACACTCTCTGATTGTGGGGAAATTAAGAAAACAGCAGGCATTAGAAATCCAAAATTAAAGCTGAAAGTGTTGGAAACTCCTGGCATGTCAGACTGCATCAGTGGAAAAATACAGTTAATGTTTCAAGTCTGCTACCCTTTGTCATAACTGGGAAAGAGTGATAAGCATGTTAGTTTTCAGAAGGAGAAAAGATTGAGGCATTGTTGAATAAAGGAAATACTCCAAGGTGACTCCAAGTGGTTTAAGCTGTTTTGTATAATGCATTGTAAGTGACGAGGCTGTGGGACATGCCCAGAGATCCGGAAAATATGAATGGAATAAAAAAACTGAGTGAAAGTCAGCCTGGTGCAATTGGTATTTCTGATGAAGCCGAACAGAAAGAATAAGTTATCTAAAGTTGCGGAATTCTGCATTTTGGAAGGCTGTAATGAGGCCAGAAAGAAAATGAGATGGTGGTGTTAAAGCTTACATTGCACCCCCTTGTAACAGTGCAGGATGCCACAGGTAGAAAAATCAGAGCGGGAGTTGGGAGATAAATTGTCAGGCAACCAGAAGCTCAGGATCATTCCTGCTGGCTGAATACAGATGCTCCAATAAGTCATCATCCAATATGCGTTCATGTTTCTCTGATATAGAGGAACTCACAGAGAATACTGAATATGGTACATTAGATTGAAAGACGTGCAAGTGATTGCTGCTTTACCAGGAAGGACTACTTGCGTTTCAGGATGATGGAAAGGAAGAGATGAAAGGATAGGTCTTGCATGTGAAAGTGTGAGGGTAGATGAGGATTGAAGAGTGGGTTGTGGTGTCGTGAAGGGAACCATCCCTGCAAGTTGTAAGGGAAGGCATATATCTATGGGATGATGTGTTATTTGTGGAGACTGATAGGGTGGAAGATAAGCTCCTTGAGAATTCTATGCATGCTCTGTCCAGGAGAAAGAGTGAGAGAAGAGAATTTCCTGCACCTATGAGGAGTTGAGGCAAGACGGAGAAAGGTCATCTGTGCAAGGAATTCCAAAACAAAAAAGTCTGTCTTCAATCCCAGTGGCTCAAAATATGGCTCACTCCCTCATTGATTTTTGATAAAATCGGTATGTAGCCATTTCAAGGGAAATCGATTATAAAATTGTTTTTTGGATCTGTCCATGATATCATATTGTATCAAGCAACATGATTTCAGATTTCCTTTCCTGAGAAAAATAAGTCTGAACAAGGGTCCCGACCCGAAATATCACCTATCCATTTTCTCCAGAGATGCTGCCTGATCCGCTGAGTTACTCTTGTATTTTATGTCTTCCTTTCCAAGCTTGTTTTTCAGATGTCAAACTTCAGTATTGTATCCAGAGTCATGGGTGAAATTTGCAGCTATATTGCTGGAGGTGCTCTACAAACCTTCAAGACATTTATAATGTTTTCCCCCATTACAGATGTTCCTCGACTTATGATGCTTCGACTTACGATATTTTGACTTTACGATGGCCGCAGCTCCCAGTCAGCCACGCGATCACGAGTAAACAACCGCAGGGGTCGGCAACCTACGGCCCACGGGCCGAATCTGGCCCGTAACCCGAAATCATCCGGCCCGCAGGCGTATTTTTATTTCAATTAGTCCCGGGGCTCACAGGAGACCCGGGAAGTGCAGCCAGTCCAGGGGCTCGCAAGCGACCTGTGAACTGCAGCTAGACACAGGGCTCGCAGACTACCTGGGCGCTACAGTCAGTCCCGGGGGTCGCAGGTAACCTGGGCGCTACAGCCAGTCCCAGGGCTCACAGGCGACCTGGGCACTACATCCAGTCCCGGGGCTCGCAGGTTACCTGGGCACTACAGCCAGTCCCCTCGGGGCATGTAGGCGACCTGGACGCTACAACCAGTCGTTGGGGCATGCAGGTGACCTGGGTCCTGCAGAAAACTAATTAAAACATGTGAAAACGAATGCGCTAAACAACACCAAGTGGCACACTAATTAGTATGTATTATTATTACCTCCATTTATTAACTATGGCGATAGATGTGGACCGCCATACACTCACATACATGGGTCCTGGCCCCTATGCAAAACAAGGTTGCCGACCCCTGGTCTACAGTGTACTTTGTTGACAGTGTTTTTTGGATACAGTGCATTGTGTTTTGTGTTTTTGCATCCCATCATGTGTACAAAATGCCTATCTGTGTCTCTTGCTTCTGGTGAGAAGAAGAGGGAGGCAATTACTCTTGAGATGAAACTCAAGATAATTGCCCAGCGTGAAGGCGGCAAACCAGTAATGGCCATCCCACTATTATCGAGCCTTATCAGAAGAGAGAGATAATGTAGGTTAGGCGTATTAAATGCATTTTTGACTTACGATATTTTCGATTTACAATGGGTTAATCGGAACGTAATCCCATTGTAAATTGATAGGAAAAGGCGTGAAGTGTTCCATCAAAATGTTATATCTTAGCTCGTTAATGGAACAATGAATGCTAATGTTTGATACCAAGACTTTTTCATCTCGTTATGTTTAAACCTTTCCCTTCGAATCCATTCTACCTTGTATTCAAATGTAATCTGCCTCCCATCCCCAATACAAATCTATTCTATTTCCCTCGACGACTTCATGGTGTAGGAGATTGCACATTCTTTAGTTTCACAATATCCTACTCTGTTGCCACCCAGGTGTATAGCTGTTGAATATATTCTTTCTGGTTTATACACTGAAAGAGATTTTCATTACTGAAACTTATTCTAAAATAATCTGTTTAAAACTATATTTATATCAGATGTAAATAAGGACATACGAAGTAGCATGCTATTTGTAATTTAAAATATTTGATTTATATGATTTTAAAGTATCAGAATTGTATTACTGCTAAGGCAAATCAATTTTTTGTATGAATAATATAGTTGTGAATCCATATAAGCTCAAATTTAGCCACTTAATTCAATCAAAAAGATTTTGAAGCCACGTTTTCCTATATATTGATTTGCACTTCTGGTTTTAAGTTTAAAATGTGAATAATAAATTGTAATCTAAGCAATAATTTATTTCCCAAAACATATTTGTTAAACATTTCAAATACTTTGCTGATTAATTTCCCTGGACAGTAAGATACTCTAGAGATTAAATTACTGTAAAATATTTATATTCATCATTATGTTTAGATTGGATACTAAATAAATTAAAATATAGTCTGTGCAAAGATTTTGTAAATTTGCTAGTTTTATCATGTACAAGTAAAATTATTTTTAGCCATTCCATGTAATATTTTAAATTATGCGATGTATGTATCAATACCAAGGCCAGCAATTATTGCTCATCGTCAATTGTCATTGAAAACGAACTGTCATCCTAACTGACATTTACCTGAATTAAGCTATAAAGGCTTCCTGACAATATTTTAGGAAGCATAGATATCATCCAGCAGAGGTCTCCCTGCGTTTATTAGTATTGTTCGAAAACTCTGAAGTGAAGAGGGCATTGTGTATCAGGCCCGTACAAAGCTTTTCAAAAAGGGGGTGGTATGACAGGATTACAAAAATTTTAATGTGAAATAATGTGCACTCTGCGCACATCATGAGCACGAAGCATGAAGTCCCTCGATGCTGGGGTCTAGGGCCCGCTTAAGGCCCCTGGAAGCTCAGGGGTTTTAGATGCTCTCTGATGCATTCTGAGCCTTATTTTGGAGCATTTTTGCACCAAATTTATGACCAATATTTCAGAAATTAACAGGAATCTGAGGTAGCTTTTTCACACAAAGGGTGGTAGGTGTATGGAACGAGCTGCCAGTGGAGGTAGTTAAGGCTGGGACTATCCTAATGTTTAAGAGCCATTTGGACACGTACATGGATAGGACAGGTTTAGATGGTTATGGGCCAACGTGTGTGAGTGGGACTAGTGTAGATGGGACATGTTGGTCGGTGTGGGCAAGTTGGGCTGAAGGGCCTGTTTCCACACTGCATCATTCTATGACTAAAAAGTTAAGAAGAAAAATGCATGTAGATAAGTAGAGCAGATTTGAAAGAGGAGTGAAATGTAAAGGCAGAGAGAGGTTTATGGGTGGAAAGGAACATAGGAAAGGAGGGGGGAGAGTGGGCTTGGGCAGATGGGTGAAGGGAAAATAGACACAAAGTGCTGGAGTAACTTGTTGGGTCAGGCAGCATCTGCGGAGAATATGAATAGGTGACGTTTCACAGAATGCTGGAGTAACTCAGCCGGTCAGGCAGCATCTCTGGATAACATGGATAGGTGACATGTCACAGAGTGCTGGAGTAACTCAGTGAGTCAGGCAGCATCTCTGTAGAAAAGGTATAGATTATATTTTGAGTCAAGACCCTTCTTCAGTAATATTCATGATGTGCCATGCATAGACATTCCTGAATGTTACCCAAACCATCGTGAGCTACTTTGTTACAGTGCTTGCCCTCTCCTATAATGTCTCTGCTGCCTTGGGTGATGCAGGACAGGACACAAGCTTTGGGACACGGTGTGAAGCTGTTGCCGTCTGTCCCAGCCTGGTAAAAACCTGGATGGAGTGGATGTGGAGAGGCTGTTTCCACTAGTGGGAGAGTCTAGGACCAGTGTCCACAGCCTCAGAATTAAAAGACATTCCTTTGGGAAGGAGATGAGCAGGAATTTCTTAAGTCAGAGGGTGGTGAACTGTGGAATTCATTGCCACAGACAGCTGTGGAGGTCAAGTCAATGGACATTTTTCAGGAGGAGATTGATAGATTCTTGATTGATACAGGTGTCAGAGGTAATGGGGAGAAGGCAGGAGAATGGGTTTGAGAGGGAAAGATAGATAGAGTGATACAGTGTGGAAACAGGCCCTTTGGCCCAGCATGTCCCATCTACGCTAGTCCCAGCTGCCCACGTTTGATCCATATCCCTCCAAACCTGTCCTATCCATGTACCTGTCTAACTGTTTCTTAAATGTTGCGATAGTCCCTGCATCAACTACCTCCTCTGGCAGCTTGTTCCATACACCTACCATCCTTTGTGTGGAAAAATATACCCCTCAGATTCCTATTAAATCTTTTCCCCTTCACCTTAAACTTATGTCCTCTGCTCCTCGATTCACCTACTCTGGGCAAAAGACTCAACCATATCTATTCAAATCATGATTTTATACACGTTTATTAGATCATGCCACATCCTCCTGTGCTCCATGAAATAGAGTCCCAGCCTACTCAACCTCTCCCTATAGCACTGGCCCTCTAGTCCTGGCAACATCCTCGTAAATCTTCACTGTACCCTTTCCAGTTTGATGACATCTTTCCTATAACATGGTGCCCAGAACTGAATACAATACTCTGAATGCGGCCTCACAACTTCTTATGCAAATTGAACCCGATGGGGACCAATATCTAGGCGGGGAAATTTGCAAAGGCTACTGGGGAGACTTTAAACTAGAATGGTTGGGGCGAGGGACTCAAATAGAGAAAGCTAGTAGACAGAATGGGAGGCAGGAAGCAGAAAAGGGAAGCACTCGGGCACAAGAGGAGACAGAAAAAAAAGGAAATAAACAGAGAATAAGAGGCGGAGGGTTTCTTAAATGTGCATATTTTAATGTTAGGAGCATTGTAAGAAAGGTGGATGAGCTTAGAGTCTGGATAGACACCTGGAAGTATGATGTTGTGGCGATCAGTGAAACATGGTTGCAGGAGGGCTGTGATTGGAAACTAAATATTCCAGGATTTCGTTGCTTCAGGTGTGATAGAATTGGAGGGGCAAGAGGTGGAGGTGTTGCATTACTAGTCAGGGAAGATATTACAGCAGTGCTTTGGCAGGATAGATTGGAAGGCTCATCTAGGGAGACTATTTGGGTGGAACTGAGAAGTGGGAAAGGGGTAGCAACACTTATAGGGGTGTATTATAGACCGCCAAATGGGGATCGAGAATTGGAAGAGCAAATATGTAAGGAGATTGCAGATATCAGTAGTAAGCACAAAGTAGTGATTGTGGGAGATTTCAACTTTCCACACATAGACTGGGAAACACATTCGGTAAATGGGCTGGATGGTTTGGAGTTTGTAAAATGTGTGCAGGATAGTTTTTTGCAGCAATACATAGAGGTACCTACTAGAGGAGGGGCAGTGTTGGACCTCCTGTTAGGAAATGAGACGGGACAGGTGGCGGAGGTATGCGTTGGGGAGCACTTCAGGTCCAGTGATCACAATACCATTAGTTTCAATATAATTATGGAGAGGGTCAGAACTGGACCTAGGGTTGAGATTTTTGATTGGAGAAAGGCTAATTTTGATGAGATGCGAAATGATTTAAAAGGAGTGAACTGGGACATTTTGTTTTATGGGAAGGATGTAGAAGAGAAATGGAGGACATTTAAAGGGGAAATTTTAAGAGTACAGAATCTTTATGTTCCTGTTCGGTTGAAAGGAAACAGTAAAAAGTGGAAAGAGCCCTGGTTTTCAAGGGATATTGGACATCTTGTTCGGAAAAAGAGGGAGATCTACAATAATTATAGGCAGCATGAAGTAAATGAGGTGCTTGAGGAGTATAAGGAATGTAAAAAGAATCTTAAGAAAGAAATTAGAAAAGCTAAAAGAAGACATGAGGTTGCTTTGGCAAGTAAGGTGAAAGTAAATCCAAAGGGTTTCTACAGCTATATTAATAGCAAAAGGATAACGAAGGATAAAATTGGGCCATTGCAGAGACAGAGTGGACAGCTACCTGCAGAGCCAAAAGAGATGGGGGAGATATTGAACAATTTCTTTTCATCGGTATTCACCAAGGAGAAGGATATTGAATTATGTGAGGTAATGGAAACTAGTAGAGTAGCTATGGATACTATGAGTTTCAAAGTAAAAGAAGTACTGACATTTTTGAAAAATATAAAAGTGGATAAGTCTCCAGGTCCTGACAGGATATTCCCTAGGACATTGAGGGAAGTTAGTGTAGAAATAGCCGGGGCTATGACAGAAATATTTCAAATGCCATTAGAAACGGGAATAGTCCCCGAGGATTGGCGTACTGCGCATGTTGTTCCATTGTTTAAAAAGGGTTCTAAGAGTAAACCTAGCAATTATAGGCCTGTTAGTTTGACTTCAGTGGTGGGCAAATTAATGGAAAAGTTACTTAGAGATAATATATATAAGCATCTGGATAAACAGGGCCTGATTAGGAACAGTCAGCATGGATTTGTGCCTGGAAGGTCATGTTTGACTAATCTTCTTGAATTTTTTGAAGGGGTTACTAGGGAAATTGACGAGGGTAAAGCAGTGGATGTTGTCTATATGGACTTTAGTAAGGCCTTTAACAAGGTTCCTCATGGAAGGTTGGTTAAGAAGGTTCAACTGTTGGGTATAAATGCAGGAGTAGCAAGATGGATTCAACAGTGGCTGAATGGGAGAAGCCAGAGGGTAATGGTGGATGGTTATTTGTCGGGTTGGAGGCAGGTGACTAGTGGGGTGCCTCTGGGATCGGTGTTGGGTCCTTTGTTGTTTGTCATGTACATCAATGATCTGGATGAAGGTGTGGTAAATTGGATTAGTAAGTATGCAGATGACACCAAGATAGGGGGTGTTGTGGATAATGAAGAGGATTTCATAAGTCTACAGAGTGATTTAGGCCATTTGGAAGAATGGGCTGAAAGATGGCAGATGGAGTTTAATGCTGATAAATGTGAGGTGCTCCACCTTGGCAGGACAAATCAAAATAGAACGTACATGGTAAATGGTAGGGAATTGAAGAATACAGTTGAACAGAGGGATCTGGGAATAACCGTGCATAGTTCCTTGAAGGTGGAATCTCATATACATAGGGTGGTAAAGAAAGCTTTTGGTATGCTAGCCTTTATAAATCGGAGCATTGAGTATAGAAGCTGGGATGTAATGTTAAAATTGTACAAGGCATTGGTGAGACCAAATGGAGTATGGTGTACAATTTTGGTCGCCCAATTATAGGAAGGATGTCAACAAAATAGAGAGAGTACAGAGGAGATTTACTAGAATGTTGCCTGGGTTTCAACAACTAAGTTACAGAGAAAGGTTGAATAAGTTAGGTCTTTATTCTCTGGAGCGCAGTAGGTTAAGGGGGGACTTGATAGAGGTCTTTAAAATGATAAGAGGGATAGACAGAGTTGATGTGGACAAGCTTTTCCCTTTGAGAATAGGGAAGATTCAAACAAGAGGACATGACTTCAGAATTAAGGGACAGAAGTTTAGGGGTAACATGAGGGGGAACTCCTTTACTCAGAGAGTGGTAGCGGTGTGGAATGAGCTTCCAGTGACAGTGGTGGAGGCAGGTTTGTTGGATTGGATAGGCATATGGATGAGAAGGGAATGAAGGGTTATGGTATGAGTGTAGGCAGGTGGGACTAAGGGAAAAAAGTTGTTCGGCACGGACTTGTATCGCCGAGATGGCCTGTTTCCGTGCTGTAATTGTTATATGGTTATAACTGCAACATGACCTCCCAACTTCTATACTCAGCCTGACCAGCTGAGTTACTCCAGCACTCTGTGAAACGTCACAGAACAGGGCAAGATTAGCAAGTTTGCTGATGATACAGAAGTGAGTGGTTTTGCAGATAGTGAAGATGGTTGTGAAAGATTGCAGCAGGATCTGGATCAATTAGCCAGGTGGGTAGAGGAATGGTTGATGGTTGCATGGTTCCTTGAAGGTCGAGCCGCACGTACATCAGGTGGTCAAAAAATGTCTTGGAACTTTGGCCTTCATCAGTCAGAGTATTGTTGGGAGGTCATGTTACAGTTGCATAAGACGTTGGTGAGACCGCATTTAGAATATTGTGTTCAGTTCTGGGCACCATGTTATAGGAAAGATGTCAAACTGAAAAGTGTCGCCCGTAAAGTTGAGAAGCTTGACAAAGGTGTCTGTGGAGGTGCAGTCATTGGTGTAGCGAGAGTAGAGGAGAGGGGATAGTACGCATCTTGCGGTGCTCTGATGCTGAGAGTTTGTAGGTCCGAGATATGCTTTCCCAGCCTCACAAGCTGCTTCCTGTCTGTCAGAAAGCTCCACAGAAAGCTGTCAGTGATCCACCGACAGAGGGGTTCAGGCACAGTCAACTCGGAAAGTTTGGAGCGTAGTAGCTCTGGCACAATGGTGTTGAATGCAGAGCTAAAATCAACAAACAAAATCCTCGCATAGGTCCCCTGGCGGTCTAGGCGCTGGAGGATGAAGTGCAGGCCCAGATTGACTGTCATCCACAGATCTATTGGCCCAATATGCAAACTGCAGAGGGTCCAGCTGAAAGATTGTGATATTTTTCAGCTTGGCCAGTACAAGCCTTTCAAGGGTCTTCATGACTACAGAGGTCAGTGCGACAAGCCTGTAGTCATTAAGACCAGTAATCCTTGCCTTTTTGGGTACAGGGACAATAGTGGAGACTTTGAAGCAGGCAGGGACAGTACATGTTTGCGGGGACTGGTTAAAAATTAGTAATTGGGTGTGAAGTGGTGATTGGAGTAGGGTGGGTGCAGACATTTCATTTGAGCCTCTATGAAGTTCAAGTGACAAATAAATTGTATTGTATTGACTGAGGTCAGGCTGTGCCTCTTTGCTGACTGAGGTCAGGCTGTGAGTGGGTGTGAAGTGTTGGTTGGGGTGGGAAAGGGTCCACTCTTTTCATACTGGAGTCTTGCCTTAAGTAGGTGTGAAGTGGTGAATGGGAAGGAGAGGGTGCAGGCTCCATTCTTTGCAGGATGGGGTCTGGCTGTATTTGTTGGGGTTACGTTTCTGATTTTCAAACCTGCAGTAAAGCTCATTCAGGTCGTTCGTCAGCTGACGATTGTCCAAAGAGCGGGGGGTTTTCCTCTTATAGCTGGTGATTCTTGCATGCCCTTCCAAACTGAAGAAGAGTCATTAGCTGAGAACTTGCTTCTCAACTTCTCAGAGTACCTTTCCTTGGCAGCTGATTCCTCTTTGCAGCTCTTTATCGATTAGGCTATCTTTTAACTCTTTAACGATTAGGCTATCGGCTTGACGCAGATTTGCCCCCACCCCCCCCTCCCCTGATCTCGAAATGGAAATGTTACATCTGCATATAATGATCCCATTAAATCATCCTGCGGGCCGGATTAGACCCCCTCACGGGTAGTTTGCCACCTAGTATAAAAAACAGACTCCCCCTCCTGCAACGTAATATTCCATTACTTATCTGGAGTAGACACGAGGCATTGAGCTGAATGAGTGGCGTGCAAATGGCAGTCTGATCCCGCCCGGGCCCACTGCGCACACGCGGAGAGACGGCGTCATTTTGTGTCGCTTCCCCAACTGCGCAGGTCGCATTTTTTTCTCCCAAAGCATCCAGCGGGCCGGAACCAGAATTTCGGGCGATTTCCGTCAAAGTGGAAACGCTGATTGCGCTCAAATTTCACTTAAATTTGTGTATATGCACTTTTAGTAATGTGTCTCCATTCCTATTGTCATTTTCACGACAATCTAAGTGTTGTTCTGATGCAAGTACTCCTGAAATATTTGTCCTTTTAAATCATCTGTATCAATAATCCAATGTTTTCTGGACATGTAGCGCCATTAGCAGACAGTGCCACCAGCCTGTTTTGTTATATAGACCTGTGTACAATAATATTAGTTTATTTGTAATTTCCAGTTGTGTATTAGAAAGCAATTCTTTTTTTTGCAACTAAGAACATCAATCCTAAGTGTTACCTACTGCTGAATTGTTTAGGTTTGCGCTGAATAAGGACCTGTCTAGAAAACATCTTTCACAGCTGACTGTGTAATTAAATGATCAAATAACCTAGAATCAGAACTAAATTCTACATTTGGCCTAACATAGTATTGCAAACATTTGTTTCAACATCTACATTACCAACAATCTTCCCTTTCACACACATAACATTGAATGAAAAAGGACAGTTTTGCTGTGAGGCAGACTATTTTCAGTGCAGTTTGTTTAGTGACAAATGCAGCACTTATGCTATGGCTATAAATCGTCTTTCAAGCTAACAATTTCAAAGGTAGTTGTCCTGTCTTTCTATTTAGGTTGCTTGGGTTCACTTTGTCATTGTAAGATCTTGAATTTGGTTTTACCTTGAAAACTGTTGGAAAATGTCTTTCATTGCTTGGTAAACCTTGAATAACTAGTAATCTGTATTGAATGAAACTACTTTGTCAATAGTCTAGGATGGTTGTCGTTGACAATATCAGCTGAATGCATTTACTTGATAGAATTTTGAGTGTTTTAAAAAATATATGTGAAAATGCTTTATAAAGTCATGAGAGAGTGAAAGCTTCCAGAAAACTGCAAGTTATTTTTCTCTTTCTTTGAACAAACAATGTTGATACTGGCAGTGGAGTCATAATGATGTGAAAGATTTGAGATTGTTCCCTTTATCCAACATTATTCAGTTGTTGAAGATGGGTTGTTGAAAAGGAAAAGGCCAGCATTTATTACTCATTTCTAATTGCACTTCCGAAACTAATGGTGAACCATTTCCTTGAATCTCTGAAGTCTGTGTTGTACAGTTAAGTAAGATATCTCAGGATTTTAAAATTATGATAATGTAGGAAAGGAAATCCATTAGCAAGAATAGTCTGTGAATTGGAGAGGATCTTGGAGATGGCAGTGCTCCCACAAGCCTGCTGCCTTTGTTTTAACTGATGGAGGTAAAAAGTTTAGTTTAGTTTAATTTAGAGATGCAGCTTGGAAACAGGGCTTTCAGCCCAGGCTGGCCATCAATGACTCTTCCACACTAATTCTATATTATCCCACTTTTTCATCCACTCCCTACAAATGAGGAGCAATTTTACAGAAACAAATGAACGTACAAACTCACACTATTTTGGGATGTGGGAGGAGACTTTAGCATCTGGAGGAAACCCATGTGGTCACGAAGAACATGTTAATTCCACATAGACAACACCCGAGATCATGGTCAAACCCAGGTCTCTGGTGTTGTGAAACAACAGCTCTACCAGCTGTGCCACTGTGCTGCAGACTGGGAACTGCAGCCAAGAAAAGGTTTGCGTTTTTATATTGTAAATACTATGGTGCAACATGCCTCTAGTGGAGAAAATGAATATTCAGGAGATTGGATGGGTTGCGAGTCAAAAGGATGGCTTTGTATTCAGATGATACTGGGCGCAAACTTTGCTGGAATTGTGCTCATTTAGTGTTGTTGAAGATGGGGATGATCTTGGAGGTTCTTGGAGGCACATAACCCTATTAGCTGTTTAATTGTCTGACTGCCATGGTGCATGACTAGATGTGCCAGAAATAAGGAGTTCAATCCGATCTGGGGATGTTGAAACTTCACCAAGTTTCCATGACCATGAATTTCCAGGTGACCATGAAATTCCATTAAATACCCATCTGGTTTGCTGATGTCTTTCAGGGATGAAAATTCGCCATCCTTAACTGATTTGGCCTACATGTGACTCCAAATCAAACAACAAAGTGAGTCTTGACTGCTTTCTGAAAAGATCTAATGAGCAACTTATTTGAAAGATGGAAAATAAAATTTGGCCTCGCCAACAATGTCCTGATCCTGTTAGCATTTTTTTTTGTGCCATCTTTCGTGTCAGCCATTAAATGGTTTCCTGTTGATGGCTATTATATGTACAGGTTGTTCTGTACTATAAACGCCTTCGATTATTCAAAAAACCTACTGAGCCTAGAACTGAGGTGAACTTACTGAGAATAGGCAGTCCTACTGAACCACAACTCTTGTCTTTAACATGAGTCTGTTGACTACACTTCATTTAGTCCAGTCTTTCCAGCATTCTTAACAAGAAATCTAAAGGGCCATATCACATAATGGAACGACGAGGGGGAAGACAGTATCTCTGTTAAAGATGAAGAGCTTCAGTCATGAATCCACAATTTCATTGTCCACACCAGGGAAGAGTGGACCTCAGATATTATAATTGCCATGCTCTTTAAGAAAGGAGATGAGTTTAACTGTGAAAACTACAGGGTGGTCTCTCTGTTTTCATCCATTGGAAAATTCATCACCAAGGTCCTCATCAACCACTCCCTCACAGTAACCAGAGAGCTGCTTCCTGAGTCACAGTTCAGATTCTGTCTTTCAAGAGGCATGATGTCTATTTAATGCACAAGAAACTAAGAAATGCAGGGAGCTGCACTAACTATTATATTTAGCTTGGAGGGATTGTGGAGGACTCTGCTCAATTTTGACTGCTC
Source organism: Leucoraja erinaceus (assembly GCF_028641065.1). NCBI lineage: Eukaryota > Metazoa > Chordata > Chondrichthyes > Rajiformes > Rajidae > Leucoraja > Leucoraja erinaceus. The sequence goes on from NC_073386.1 coordinate 26,605,997, forward strand.
ATAGATATTTGCGAATAATGCATTTTGCATGTGCACAATGACCAAACGCCAAGCCGTTTCCGATTTGTTCTCTAAAGGATATAGTCTCGACTGGCATCCTGTCGCTTAGTTTTGTGACTAGGTATGTGACAGGACTGTAGAGCTTTCATTTGATGCATTGGTTAGTTAATTTTTTTAACACTATGCTCATGTCACTGTGAAGGAAGGAACTGCAGATGCTAGTTTAAACCGAAGATAGACACAAAATGCTGAAGGAACTCAGCGGGACAGGCAGCATCTCTGGAGAGAAGGAATGGGTGACGTTTCGGGTGGAGACCTTTCTTCAGACTGAAACGTCACCCATTCCTTCTCTCCAGATATGCTGCCTGTCCCGCTGAGCTACTCCAGCATTTTGTATCATGTATTGTCACTATTTAACATATTCTGAATTTATTGCGTTTAGCTCATAAGTGATGCCCGGATGTTGATTGGGATATCCTTATTTGTGAAGGTAGATTCTCTTTATACCATTGATAGCAAATGTCATTAGCATTAAAAGTTATAGTTTTTACAGAAGAAGAACATTCACAAGATTAGCTAACTTAGTGCTAGAGATAAGAATGGGGAAGTCTTGTTGCCTGTGTGATATGATAAAGATATTGATTAATATTGCCAGAAAGAAGTATGTATTGCTTTACAAATAGTGCACAGATTTTTGTTACAACATTGTTGATACTTTGGGCATGTGCGATATTAGGGAGCTGTACATTTGCTAGAATGAATAGCACTGCTGTCTGTGCATAAGAATGCATTAATACCAAAATTTCAACAATGCACTTTGTCTTTTAGATCTACAGATTTTCACTTAATGAAATGTTTTTCATAAATTAAGACATAACTATATTTGGAAAGATTGGTGTATGTTAAAAATCGATATAGTGTCATATTATGAGATTCTGAAGAAATATTCTATGCTCTTGCCTCTCCAATTACATCATTTGATTTGTATGTTAATACTTAACTGCATTTGAATTGCATTTTGGGGGCTAGCACACCAATGGTGAAATATTGTATTCCATTTCATGTAATTTTTTTTTGTTTTGAGTCTGGATGAAATGGTTATATTTAAGAGGACATTGTAAAAAAATTAGTTGACTTGGGAAGAGAGACATTTGACTGAAGAAGGAATTCGTTTTTTGTTTAAAGGGATTTTAAATTAAGTGTAGTTCTCTTGGTTAGAACTGTGCATTCCCTTTTAATCCTTAATGATTTGTTTTATAAACCAATTAAAGAATATATTCTGTGTTTTAATTGCAAAAACGTTTTGGAAGAATCAGCTAGAATTATGTCCAATTCTTTGAACAAACCATGATTTTTTTTCCCCTGATAAATGAATTAAAAATCTGTGTTCACAATTTTTAAACTGAAAGTTGTAAAATTTGATAGTGAATTGAAGCACTAAACTATGTTATTCCTGCTTACTCCAAACAGACAGTGTGCAATTGTGACAATGAAAGGAAATATATTTGTCCAAATAGAAAACATGTTAAAATGTTTGTGTTTTTAATATTCAATTATAGCTGTGAAATGGGGAAATAAGCTTTTCAAAGTCATTAGAATGAGGACTGAGAATATGTATTCTGAAACTTCTACTGCAATTGGATATTTTTTTTAAACTTGCACAAGTAGACATTAAATCATTATTGCTTCAAGTATTACAAACGGATTTGCATTTCAACAATGGCTGACCTCGCTGATTCCGGATCAGGTAATCTGCCCAACCGAGTCCTTCACTGTCCACCGTGCTGACAGAACAGAAGCATCTGGGAATTCCAAGGGTGGAGGAGTCTGCTTCATGACCAATAACAACTGGTATCAAGATGCTTGGAAATATCAAGATGCTTTCCCGTTCCTGCTCGCCGGACCTGGAGCACCTGGCGATCTCATGTCGCCCATTCTACCTTCCCCGGGAGTTCGGCTCAGTGATTGTCACAGCCGTCTACATTCCACCGTAGGCGAACACCGACGTGGCACTATCGTCCCTACACGATGTGCTATGTCGACATCAAAACAAGTACCCGGATGCGGCTATGGTGGTGGCTGGAGATTTTAATAAATCAAATCTCAAGAAGGTCATGCCGAACATCTACCAACACATCACGTGTGCCACCAGGGAAGAGAGAACTTTGGACCACTGCTACACACCGTTCAGGAAAGGCTACAAGGCCGTTTCGCTCCCTCCCCTAGGAAAATCTGACCACGCTGCCATTTTTCTGTTGCCGGAGTATAAACAGAGGATAGTTCGGGAAGCGGTAGAGACGAGGGACGTAAAGCGGTGGTCCGACCAGTCAGAGGCCATGCTGCAAGATGCACTGAGTGATGTCGACTGGAATATGTTCGAAGCAAGTTCCAGTGACGTCAGTGAGTTCGCGGAAGCAGTCACGGACTTCATCGCAACAGTAACCGACAACATCGTCCCCACGGTAAGGGTAAGCACCTTTCCGAACCAAAAACCCTGGGTAGACAGGTCTGTTCGTGTGGCCCTGAATGCTCGCACCGCTGCCTACAACTCGGGCCTGGCATCAGGAAACATGGACGTCTACAAGGCAGAGTCCTACCGACTGCGAAGGGCGGTGAAGGACGCAAAGAGAAGGTACAGAGACAAGATGGAGTTACAGATGGAGCAGCAGGACACCAGAAGCCTGTGGCAGGGGCTACGGATTGTAACCAACTACCGGAGCACCCCTCCCTCATCCGCAAGTGCCGGCACCTCCCTAGCTGATGACCTGAACTCCTTTTACGCTCGTTTCGAGAGGGGCAACACCACTCCAGGTCTGCCGACTATCGACAATACCGCCAGCGGGCTGGCTACCGAAGCTGAAGGGAGGAATGTGCACACATTCTCGCTGTCCGAGCACGACGTGAGGAGGGCTCTGACACGGGTGAACACGAGAAAAGCTGCAGGCTCTGACGGCATCTCGGGGCGAGTACTCAAGTCCTGTGCTACGCAGCTCCAGTGCTCACTACATTATTCAACCTCTCGCTGGACAAGTCCGTGGTCCCTACCTGCTTCAAAAAATCCATCATTATACCAAAGAACGCCTCCCCAGCCTGTCTGAATGACTACCGTCCGGTAGCCCTTGCCTCGGTAGTCATGAAATGCTTTGAGAGGCTGGTGAAGAAACATATCTGCACCTTCCTCCCTCGGAACATGGACCCGTTGCAGTTTGCAAACCGTCTGAACAGATCCATGGACGATGCGGCCTCCCAGGTCTTGCACACCGCTCTCTCCCATCTGGACAGCCAGAAGGGGGGCTACGTGAGGATGCTGTTCATAGCCTACAGTTCAGCCTTCAACACGATAGTCCCCACCAGACTGGCTGGGAAGCTAATGGAATTGGGGCTCAACACCTCCCTGTGTGCCTGGGTCCTGGACTTTCTCACCGCCAGGCCCCAGGTCGTCAAGATGGGAGGGAATACATCGAAGTCCCTCACCCTGAGCACAGGATCGCCCCAGGGTTTCGTCGTCAGCCCCCTATTGTACTCCCTGTACACACATGACTGTGTGGCTAGGTTCAGCTCCAACTCATTAATTAAGTTTGCTGATGACACTGTGGTGGTGGGCCTGATCTCAGACAACGACGAGAAAGCCTACCGAGAGGAGGTGGCTGGTCTAGCACTCTGGTGCCAGGATAACAGCCTCCTCTTGAACATCAAAAAAACGAAGGAGCTGATCATGGACTTTAGGAGGGCACATCATCCGAGGACGTACACTCCATTGAGGATAAATGGGGATCCTGTGGCTAGGGTGAACTGTTTTAAATATCTGGGAGTCCACATCTCCGAGGATATGACATGGGCATCACACGCCTCAGCACTCGTGAGTAAGGCAAGGCAGCGCCTTTACCACCTCAGGCAATTGAGGAAATTCAGAGTGTCTCCGAGGATCCTCCAGTGCTTCTACGCAGCAGCTGTGGAAAGCATCTTGTCCGGGAACATTACCATCTGGTTTGGGAATTGCTCTGCCAAGGACAAGAAGGCTCTGCAGAGAGTAGTGCGTTCGGCCGATAGCACTATGGGAACTTCACTTGCCCCCCTGCAGGAACTATACATCAGGAGGTGCAACTCCAGAGCCAACAATATCATGAGAGACCCCTTCCACCCCTGCAACGGACTGTTCCAGCTGCTACGGTCAGGCAAACGCCTCCGTTGCCATGCGGTGAGAACGGAGAGGTTGAGAAGGAGTTTCTTCCCAGAGGCCATTCGGACTGTAAACGCCTATCTCACCAGGGACTAACTCTACTGAATGTTTTTCCTTCCATTATTTATTATGTAAAAGAATATGTGTGTTATGATTGTGTTTATAGTTTGTTTGGTTGTTTGTCTTTTGCACAAAAGTCCGCGAGCATTGCCACTTTCATTTCACTGCACATCTCGTATGTGTATGTGACAAATAAACTTGACTTGACTTGACTTGACTTGCATTTCATCATCAGAGATCAATTTTGGGAGTGAATGATTGTAGTGTTAGCATCAATGCCCTTTGTTCCTCACCTCTTAGTTCTTGCCAATTGCTGTTTCTGAATTCAAGCAAGGAACAAAGGTCAGCTGTTTGCATACACAAAATTACACATTCCTGAAATTTGGTCTCCACTGGGAAAACTTAAGTAACTCCTGATGGACAATGAAAAGTTGAGATTTAAAAATATTTAAATCAACTCAAAATTAATGGAAATGCCTATTTCATAAATCAATTACAAAAATCACTCAAAATATTGAAATTTAGATTTTAAATATACTTTGTATAGTTTGCATGAAATTGAATTATTGTGTATTTGACAGCTAATGAAGAGAATGTAAATAACTTAATTTTTATGATACTGCACCATTGAGCATTTAAGTATTTCACGATCCCTTTTCAGACAGTAATTAAAGTAATTTTCAATGCTGTAAAGCAATGATCCCCACAAATTAGGAATTGTCTGGAGTAAATGAGTACCTTGGGGACTGTTATAGCATGACAATTTTATCCCTTTTATTATGAAATGCATAAAACAGAGCATTCCAGTGAACATAGTATCACAAATCTGAAGGTTGTTGTGCTCTACGTATCTGGTGAATTTTCCTCTGAATTTGAATGTATATATTAAAGAGAGGATATGAATTGCGGTCAAGCACCACTGCAAATACGAACGAACAAAGTATATTCAGATCTTTAAAGAATTAGTATATATTGACAATACAATAGGTACTGACAAAAATAGTTATTAATCATGGTGTCTTACTATCAAAAATATGTATGATAACATTGCGGAATAATTAGAAGGTAATACGAGATTTTTCACTTTTATGTTGACATCCAAACCACTTAATGACCAATAGATTAATTGTAAAGTGCAGTTGTTTTATTAAACAGGTAGGAACATAGTTAAATAGCTAGAAGCACATGGCTGTTTCTTACAAAATTCAAATAAATGTATGACAAGGTAATTTGTTCTTGGGCGAATGCTAAATTAGAGCAAAATGACAGAGGACAAAATGACAACTGCCAGCTGTTGCCTTTAAGGTTCAGATAAATTATGAGAGTCCCATGCTTCATTAATTGCGTTGTGGAGGAATAGTGCTATAGTTTTACAAATCTAACCAATATTTAAATCCAATGAATTCCTGTGCTGCCAGTACTCTACTAAAGTTTCTGCCAATTGTACTGAGGTCAATTGTGAAAGATCTTCCTTCTGCCAACCTGTATATCTTCACTGTGAATGCTCTGGTAGTTGATATATGGATCAACAGGTTGATATTCAAAGGCAGAAAACAAAGTTGATTGTACAATTGTAGTAAATCTCTGAATTGAAAGCTGTATTATCTAATAGAATTTTATTTACCAAAATTGAATAATTTAAATAAAACTCAGTATGCAGCTGAGGAGAGGAAAGTATAAGTATTTTCTGGGTAAAATTGAGGATTTAACTTTATTTCAGATATCAACTAACTTGGGCATCATTATATATACCAAAATGGAAATTTTAAATGCTTTTCATACAGCATAGACATCTAAGTTTTGTGGTTACCACACTTGCATATTTATAAAGATTTTTTTGTTAAACTCTTTCAAAATATTTTATTTAAAAATATCTGCACTCTCCCAAAAGATTAGGTAACCACAGGGCGAACAAAGTCAAGGACATCCGCCACTTCAGAAACAGATCAAAGTCCAGTTTCTACCAAAGCTCACTTCTGTACCAGGAAAGCTTAGCTGTTTAACTGCATCTGTCAAATCACATTTTATTCTATTGAATAATACACGTTTCGAGTTAGTAAAACTTGCAAAGCATTAGCTTGTGCTTTTTCAACTTTAAAACTATTAAAACAAAAAAAAAGAAACATTAAAAAAAATGAATATCACACAAGCTGAAGATGCTGGAATCTGAAATGAAACTTGAAAATTCTTTAACCATTTAGCAGGTCAGGCTGTATTTATGGAAAGAAAAACAGTTAATATTAGCACTAGTTCCAGTATTTTCTGTTTTTATTAGAGAAAGTAATGGAATAAAGGCAAATAGAGATAGTGGGTATATGAAATAAACTGTCAGAGGATTTAGTTGAGGCAGGTACTATAAAGGCATTGAATAGATACATGGACAAGTGCATGAATAGGAAAGGTTTAGAGATACTGGGCAATCACAGGCAAATGGGACAAGTTTAGATCGGGCATCTTGGTTGGCATGAACATGTTCAGTTGAAGGGTCCGTTTCTGTGCTATATGGCTCTGACTCCATTTAGGTAAAACCGAAGATTGTCTTTCTAGTTTTGAAAGACCATTGGAAGAATGACTTTTCAAAGGTTTCAAAGGTCTTTTATTGTTACGTGTACCAATTAAGGTACAGTGATATGCGAATTAGCATTCAGTCATACAAAAAAAGCAACAAGACACACAACTACATAAAAGTTAACATAAGCATCCACCACAGCAGATTCCCCACATTCCTCACTGTGATGGAAGGCAATAAAGTCTAATCTTCTTCCCTCATTTTTCTCCCGCGGTCGGTGCAGTCGAGCCATCCGTCGGGGCAATCGAAGTCCCCGCATCAGGGCGATCGAAGCTTCCGTGTCGGGTCTGTGATAAAGTCCGCAGGCATCTGGCAAATTGCCAGGTCGATCCCTGGCAAAGGGATCACGGGCTCCGCGATGTTAATGTCCCGTAGGCTTCCAGCGGTGGAGCTCTCGAAGTCTGTCTCCAGCAAAGGCCGCCAACTGCTCGATGTTAGGCCAAGGTAAGAGAGTAGAAAACGTTTCCCCCAACACCCCCCCCCCCCCCCCCCCCCCCCCCAAGCTAAAAAACACTAATACAATTATACATTTAATACATACTAAAAAAACAACGAAGAAGAAAGGGACAGACAGACTTTTAATCTCCAAGGTACCATTAAAATCATTAAATACCATCCAATGCATGTGGAAATAGATTTAGTGCCTTTTAATGATGATTCAATTAATTGTCATTGTCAGTGTACAGTACAGAGACAACGAAATGCATTTTTTTTTTAGCATCTCCCTTGAAAGGGAGACACAGGGCGTCGCGGTGTGCCCGCGCCTGCCGCCGTGCCTTAATAGTGGGCCTGATGCTATTTTTAAATATATAGTTGAGCAAGCATTTAATTGCCCATCCCAAGTTACCCATGAGAAGCTGGTGAGATGCCCTCATGTTTGCTATACCCACAGTGCTGTGAGGGAGAGAGTTCTAATCCAGCATTTATGCCAGTTTATGCACAATGTATGCTGAAGTGACTATGGGTTGATTGTATCGACACTTCCTTTGGGCCATATCACCTTTTGGTATAAAGGTGACCATACTTACACAATACTGAATTGAAACACCTTGATACTTGCTGTGGTTGTGAAATAAATGAGGTGTAAGGTTTGCACTCCTCTACTGATATGAAATGATATATCTTTGATTTAAAAGCTCATTACTATAGGAGTTATGTCAGTAATTCACTTTAATTTTAGGAAGCCAAGTGTAAACAATTTATTTTCTAATATTGCATTTGGTATATTTGATTGTGCAAGAAATATTTCGATAGATCCTAACATTTATTATTGGTTTAAAAAAAAAATCTGGATACTATTTATGTGCACGACTATAAAGTAGGCATTTTGTTTGAAGATTTTCCATAAAATCATAAACTATATTACCTCTGAAGGCATTTTTTAAGGCATTATTTATTATTTATGATTTTGTTTTGGATTGATTAATCCTAGAGAGAAAAATAACCCCAATTATTACAGTTTGCATGCTTCCCAGCTTATCAGATGCTTATACAGTTCCCCCCATAATGTTTGGGACAAAGACCCATAATTTATTTATTTGCCTCTGTACTCCACAATTTGAGATTTGTAATAGAATAAATCACATGTGGTTAAAGTGCACATTGTCAGATCTTATTAAAGGCCATTTTTATACATTTTAGTTTCACCATGTAGAAATTATGGCTGTTTATACATAGTCCCCCCATTTCAGGGCGCCATAATGTTTGGGACACATGGCTTCACAGGTGTTTGTAATTGCTCAGGTGTGTTTAATTGCCTCCTTCACGCAGGTATAAGAGAGCTCTCAGCACCTTGTCTTTCCTCCAGTCTTTCCATCTCCTTTGGAAACTTTTATTGCTGTTTATCAACATGAGGACCAAAGTTGTGCCAATGTAAGTTAAACTAACTTCTGTGGCAGAGAATTCCAGATTCACCACTCTCTGTGTAAAAAATGAATTTCTCATCTCGGTCCTAAAAGACTTCCCTCTTATCCTTAAACTGTGACCCCTTGTTAAGAGACTGAGAAACAAGAATAAAACTGTTAGAGACATTAGCCAAACCTTAGGCTTACCAAAATCAACTGTTTGGAACATCATTAAGAAGAAAGAGAGCACTGGTGAGCTTACTAATCACAAAGGGACTGGCAGACCAAGGAAGGCCTCCACAGCTGATGACAGAAGAATTATCTACAATAAAGAGAAATTCCCAAACACCTGTCCAACAGATCAGAAACACTCTTCAGGAGTCAGGTGTGGATTTGTCAATGACCAATGTCTGCGGAAGACTTCATGAACAGAAATACTGAGGCTACACTGCAAGATGCAAACCACTGGTGAGCTGCTAAAATAGGATGGCCAGGTTACAGTTTGCCAAGAAGTACTTAAAATAGCAACCACAGTCCTGGAAAAAGGGCTGTGGACAGATGAGATGAAGATTAACTTGTATCATAGTGATGGCAAGAGCAAAGTATGCAGGAGAGAAGGAACTGCCCAAGATCCAAAGCATACAACCTCATCTGTGAAACATGGTGGTGGGGGTGTTATGGCCTGGGCATGTATGGCTGCTGAAGGTACTGGCTCACAGTTGATGGTAGTAGCATAATGAATTCTGAAGCATATAGACACTTCATCTGCTCTATCTGCTCAAGTTCAAACAAATGCCTCAAAATTCATTGGCTGGCATTTCATTCTACAGCAAGGCAATGATCCCAAACATACTGCGAAAGCAACAAAGGAGTTTTTCAAAGCTAAAAAATGGTTAATTCTTGAGTAGCCAAGTCAATCACCCGACCTGAACCCAATTGAGCATGCCTTTTATATGCTGAAGTGAAAACTGAATGGGACCAGCCCCCAAAACAAGCATAAGCTAAAGATGGCTACAAGACAGGCCTGGCAGAGCATCACCAGAGAAGACACCCAGCAACTGGTGATGTCCATGAATCGCAGACTTTAGGCAGTCATTGCATGCAAAGGATATGCAACAAAATACTAAACATGACTACTTTCATTTACATGACATTGCTCTGCTCCAACATTATGGTGCCCTGAAATGGGGAGACTGTGTATAAACACTGCTGTCATTTCTACATGGTGAAACCAAATTGTATAAAAATGCCCTTTATTAAAATCTGACAATGTGCACTTTAACCACATGTGTTTTTTTTCTATTACAAATCTCAAATTGTACAGAGGCAAATAAATAAATGATGGGTCTTTGTCCCAAACGTTATGAAGGGCACTGTATGCATGTTTAATATCAACTCTATTATCAAACAGAATTTTAATGCAGCTTTGTATTGCAATTGGTAAATAAACTTGACCTTACTTAATTATCATCTTTTATCACAGTTTAACAATTAGGTTCTGATTAAAGTATTAATTTGCCAGTGAAATTTAGCTTTTGTCATTGAATTAAATATATTTTGTTTTCAATTGCTTAGGTTACATGAACTGGTTTGATGAGCTAATGTCACTCCTCGTACAACAAATAACCACAATTTGTTGTATTTCATGCTCAAACTTTGTTTATAAATCATAATGTAGACAATTTATTAGAGTTTGCTTGCCTTTTACAGAACAAAACTATAATTCGGAACTTGTATTTATAAAGATCTTCAGGAAGGGATATTTCCACTGTCTCAATGCTTTGAAGTAACTAAAACAGATAT